>NW_026712390.1:0-344193 GCF_030504385.1 Musca domestica | reverse complement strand
CGCACCATCCAAGAATGGTTACAAATGAGGTTCCTCGGATCATTTCCAGCGCACAATGGCCACCAAAATATCCGGATACCAATCCGTGTATGGAGTATTTTGGAAGGCAAAGTTGGCACTAAAAAATACCAAAGTGTCACCTCAAGCAAGCGCTTCGCGGGAATGGGCCAAAATACCGCAGAGCAACATTCGGGCAGCGTATGATAGTTTCATTGGCTGTTTGAAGGCCATAGTTCGTGCCAAAGGTGACCAATTCGAACAAATCTAAACTTATTCTAAAATTGTATGCTATTTCTGCTATATCCGACATTTTCAATAAAAGTAAAAAAATATGTAATAATTATGGCGTTTGACTTTGTTGCAGTTTTTTTATCTCACCCTGTATTTTTTCAAAAAAAAAAAAATAGTTTTGGAGTTTTTTTTTTAATTCACGCTGCTTTTTCGTCCCTGAATATATTTTCAAAGCAATCCTCTTCGATTCTTGAAATTAAAGTCTTAATAAAATTCTCGTCGATCCCTGATAGCAGTCTTAAAACTTCCAGATTGGTCCTTGAAAAAAGTTTTTACAAATTCCTCATTTTTTTCCTCCAAAAAAAATCATCAAAATTCCATTTTTGTTCTAAAGAAAGCCAAGTTTGTGTTTAAAATAAATATTAAAAAATATCCAGAATGAATGATGAAAAGATATTCAACAAAAAAGACACGTTTTTAGGTCCTTTAAAAATTATCTATAAAAATCCCTGTTTGTTGATCAGTCTGTCCTTGAAAAAATATAATTTAAAATACCCTGATGATCTGCTGGGTCTTGAAATATTATATTCTAAAATACCATTTAATTAACAAATAGCATTGCAAATCCAAGCCGGATGGTTAGTATGACCTTGAAAAAAATTGTAAAAAATCGACATAGAGTTGGTCCTTGAAAACAATTTTGTAAAAAATTTACGCTGAATTTGTTCTTCAAAAACGAATTTACTTTGAATTGGTCAATAAAAAATTACTTTGTAAAAGAATTTTCGTTAAATTGGTTCTTGGGAAAAAATGCAAAAGAAAAAAAAATCATGTCTTGTTGGTCCTTGAAGAAATATTTTTTTAATGCACGTTGGTTTGGTCCTTGCAGGGATATTTTTTGAAATCCCAGATTGGGTTCGTCCTTGAAAAAAAATCAAGTCTAGTTGGTTCTTGAAGATATATATATATTTCCCACATTGGGTTCGTCCTTGAAAAAAAAAATCAAGATATATATATATATATATATATATATATATATATATATATATATATATATATATATATATATATATATATAAATAAATATATATATATATATATATATATATATATATATATATATATATATATATATATTTTTTTTTTTTAATCTACATTGGGTTGGTCCTTGAAGAAAATAATATACAAAAATCACGTCTGATTGGTCGTTGTAGAAATATTTTGCTAAACTACATTGGGTTGGTCCTGAAAAATTATTTTTTCTTAAATTTCATATTTGTTCTGTTCTTGTACAACAGATTTTTAAAAGTTTAAGTTTAATTGTTCCTTAAAAAAAATTAAAAAATCAACGTTTGGTTGGTCCTTGAAAAATATTTTTCTAAAAGATTGGTCCTTGAAAAAATAAATTTAAAAAAATCTAGTTTTATTGGTAATTGAAAGTTATTTTTCGAAAAGTGCACGTTAGTTGTCCTTGAAAAAAAATATCTATTTTGTAAATGCAAGTTTTGTTGGTCCTTAAAAAATATTTTTTTTTTTAAAATCCACATTTGGACGTTAGTTGGAAAAGGTTATTCTTTTTGAAAAAAAAAAATAAATAAATAAAAATCCCATGGCCGTCGGTACGTAGTTCCTTAATTATTTTTTTTTTAATTCTTTCTCAATGGTTTATTGATCCTGGAATAGATTTTATATTAAAAATCCATCCATCCATCCGATCAATGGCCATTAAAATTTTAATATCTGTAAACAATTAAAAAAAAATCTAGGTTGGGTTGGCCCTTGGAATTTCCAGAAAAAAACCAAGTTCTATATTCTATTGGTCCTTAAAATTATTTTCTTGTTATGACACCATTCAAAATTTGCTTCCCTTGAATTTTTCCAAAACTATTTCCCTCGTTCGACATGTCTCACAATTTAATCACACTTCAGTGATGCGGATTTTCCGCACAAAATCACATGCTTTTGTTCGCATCGCCATTGGAATTACAACATTTTCGCATTTAAAAACTATTTCATCACTGCCAAGTAGTGGTCGATACAACAATTTATCCATACCAAACTCAACATCGACGGCATCCTCATCCTCATCATCGCCATCATCCTCGTCCAAATAATGATAACATTTGTCCACTTTAGAATCCAATCTCTTGTGGCCTGTCGCAGGGCAACGAAATAATGAAGATAACATTAAATGGAATATCGAACGTGATGTAATTGTTCGAAATCATGTCAGAAACTCACACCGAAGACCGAAGTGAGTCAACAATTCATTTAAACAGTTCGCAGAAACGTTGGGCGCCACTTTACCCAAATACCAAACAAAAACTGTTGTCTAATGATTTACTTCAATGATGTGTGTTGTTGTTGTTGTTGTTTATTTGCTGGCTAGAGCGCAGAGGGGTTAACTTGTTGTGGCCATCCCTCAAGCAACATGTCATCAACGCCTCGATATGCCCGGGACATGGCTGACTGGCTGCCTGGCCGGCCGACAGTCATTCAACTTTGAATTGCATTGACACAGTATCTGTTTTCCATTGGTTCAAAAGTCCTTTTGTGTCTCCTGGTTTGGTGTTTGTTGGCTCAATGATGAGGATGCTGCTGTTGTTGTTGTTGTTCCTGCTGCTGCTGCCATGTATGCGTTTTTCAAAATCAATTAACATCAATCAAACAAAGCAAATACGCCGAAGTAAATTAAAAACATCCCTTTGGCTGATATGTTTAGTGACAAAATGCATTGTTTATTATCCTCCGTCTGTCTGTGTGTCGAGTGTTTTCCAGAATGCACATTTATCCCCAGCAACGAGGGTATTATGATGATTCAAAGGACATGGATGATTTAGGACCAAATCAATAATAAAAATTATTTTTTGATGGTAAAGTGATCAATCTTTGCTACCATGTTTTCCATAATTTCATAAAGTTGTCAATGATATGACATGATATGCGTATGTGTGTGTGTGGAAAATGATGGAGTGCTTTGGAGAATTAACTTTTGCAAAGAACACCTGGATGGCCAAAAAATAATTGATTTATATCTCTTACATAATGGAAAAGTTAATCAAATAGTAAGGGAAATAGATTCGCGCAGACATTTTACGAATAATTTAAATAAGAAAAAGAATCGGAATGTTTTTAATGAACCAACAAAATGTTTTCAAAAAAAAAGGAATTTTTAAAAATATTTTCTAAACAGCAGAAACTAAAATTGTGGATTCTTAAAAAAATTAAGGTATAACGTGGATTTTTTAAAGATTTTTTTTCAGGGCCTAATATGAAGTTTTTAAAAAATATTTTCCAGGATCCAAATAACCATGGACTTTTAAAGATTTTTTTTTTCATGGTCTTTTAGGGGATCCGAACAACCGTGGATTATTAAAAAATATTTCTTATGACTCCAACAAATGTGGATCAGTAAAGAGTACTTTTTAAGACCTAAACGAACTTTCATCTTTTAAATCAGCCGCCAATGTTAGAACTCTTTGCATTTTTCAAGAATATTTTTTAAGGACCAACAACCGTGGGACTTTTAAAGAATATTTTTTCAAGTGCCAGTTAAACGGGATTTTTAAGAATATTGCTTTAGACTATCTCAAACACTTATTTAAAAAAACTTTGATTTTTCAAAAACCATTTTTAACACCTCCAAAAAATGTGGAATTTTTAAAGATTATTTTTTAAGGACCTACTAAACGGGGATTTTTAAACATAAATTTTTGAAGCACCCACAAACGTACATTTTTCAAAAATTATTTTTTTAATGAAATATTTAAAAAATTCAATGGATCAACAAACGTGGATTCATAAAAAAAAATTATTTTATTTTCCAAAAAAAATGAAAAAAATATATATTTTTTTGTGAAGAATCTACAAAGGTGGGCTTATGATTTTTTTTTTCAAAAACAATCAACAGACGTACATTTATAAAAAAAACATTTGTTTAAAGAATCAACAGACGTGGATTTATAAAAACATTTTTCAAAGAATCAACACACGTTGATTTATATATTTTTTTCAAAGAATCAAGAGACTTCGCCATATAAAAAAAACATTTTTTTAAAGAATTAACAGACTTTTATTTAGAAAAAACCATTTTTTCAAAGAATCAGTAGACATGGATTTATAGTTTTTTTTTTTCAAAGAATCAACAGACTTAGATCCATAAAAAATATTTTGGATTTATAAAAATTTCTAAGGACTATTAATTAAAATTTCTAAGATTGGATTTTATTTCAAATAATTTCCCAAGCAATTTTAGAGAACTAAACGAAGATTTTAAAAAAATCCCTTTTTAGTAGATTTTTTTAAAAATATTTTCAAAGACTTATAAAGCCTAAGATATATTAAAAATGTTTTATATGGACCTACAACAATGTTAAGTTTTCAAAAATATTTTTTCAAGGATCACCACCAACAACTGCATGCGTGGATTTTATAAAAAAAACTGCTTTTGGAAATACCAAAAGCAACCTGCTGTTTAAAAACAATTTTTTTCAAAGTCGTTTATGCGTCGAATTATTTTGAACTACTTTTCAAGGTCTAATGTGCAGTTTTTTATAAACGTTTTGCAATCACAGACCAAGAGAAAAATATTTTTATATAATCTTCGAAAATCTTTTAACTGTGACACCACACTGTAATATTGGGAAGTGTGTCTTTGTGAATCTATCTGCAACAGGCAAAAGGAAACAAGATAGACCCTCTATGATATTTATAGAATCAATTTATGTATGTGTGTCCTTCTGTCCATTGGTATACCCTCCACCACAGTATGGAGGGTATATTAAGTTTGTCATTCCGTTTGTAACACCTCGAAATATACATTTTAGACCCCACATATCCTTGATCAGCATAAAATTCTATGTCGATTTAGCGATGTCCGTCCGTCCGTCTGTAGAAATCACTCTAGTTTCCGAACGAAATGAATTATGTTGATAAAATTTTACTCAAAAGTATATTATGTTGGAGGACTTTTGGTATTGCAAATGGGTTATGTAGGTCCACGGAAATGTTTCAAATTTGGTGTTTGAAGTTCATAATGGATACTACAGCCTAAGACAGAAAATTGTCTATGCAGGTCCACGTTTTATAACCCCCATGGCACCTCCCTATATTCGGTATTTTGCCGATTTTAGCTACATTATAGACAGGTTTTTTCCTAAGTTTCGCATTTAAATATTGTAATAGTTTATGACAAAAGTTGCCTATGACGGTCCACGTCGTCGTATAGACCCTAATATACAACTGCATTCGGAATTTTTGAGATTTTAACAGAATTTTTAAGGGATTTTATTTTTTTGAAAATTACCAAATTCGTTCGAAATGGTGGAGGTTCGGCCCAGCCTAACTTACTGCTTTTTTTTTTTTTTTTTTTTTTTTTTTTTTTGAAAGAATTTCCTTTGAAAAACTTTTCCAGGACCTAAAAACAAGGATCTTATTACAGCAAAATTTTTTCAACATTCAAATGTGAAATGGAGGTCACTGATTTAGTGTACGATTTATGATGTAGATAAAGGGATTTTGGAAATTCACGCTAAAATCTTACGAAAAGTACTAAGACATACCACATTTGATACCATTTCGTATTGTGTGATCAGTTAGAACTAAAAACTTGAAATTTGGAATGGGAATCGAAGCTGAGGAGCACAGTCGAAGTAAGGAGGTAGTTTTGTATATGTATACGAAATGTACTGTTCTGTACTAAATTTATTTCAAAATAAGATTACTGGCGGAGTGTAGGATTGCGATATGAAGGAGGGTTTCGTAATTTGTACTTATGTGCACGAAAAGTACAAAATAGTACTAAATTTGGTACAATTTCCATTTGGCTGAACAGACAGAGCTGGAATTCTGAAATTTACAAATAAGATTACAATTGCATTGTAGGACTGAGGTATGTATGTATATATGTATATGGTACTATATTTCATACAATTTGTACTTTGGCGAACCAATAGGAATAAAAATTTAGAATTGGGGTTACTGTGGGAGTGTAGGATTGTGGTATGTAGGAAGCTTTGGAAATTCGTACTTAAAGGGTGAGATGAAAAAACTGCAACCAACTTCAGACTGCTGTCAGTTCTAAGCCACCCGTCCGACAGTTGTTAAAAATAGTCCAGTGGCAGCTCTTTATATTTCCAGAAAAAGAATGAAATTCAAGCGTGATAATATGATTTCTTTATATTTGGCTGTAAAACCACAAGTGGGTATCGTTAAAGCACTCCAGCATTTAAATGTGAATAAATCTTTTGTGTCTCGCTCGTTACCGTGATACTGGTAGCGTATCCCAACGTCAAGGAAGTGAACGGAAGAAAACAGCAACATCAGCAGAAATGATTCGAAAAGTAAAGAAGCGACTTGAACGAAACCCGCGTCGCAGTGGCCGAAAAACGGCTCGTGTGCAGAACATATCGCAAAATTCCATTCTGCAAATAATGAAAAATGAGTAAAGCCATTGAAATTCCAAAAAATACAAGAATTTACACCGCAAGCGAAAGAAAATAGACTGACACAAAAGAGCTAAAGAGTTGCTTCGCTTGGCAGAAAGTGGTGAACTGTCGAATTTGGTTTTCTCTGATGAGAAAGCATTCGTTGTCCAGCCGTTTGTAAACAAACAAAATGATCATTACTTGCCAAAGAGGTCAGCTGGAAATGTACACCTTCGGTTGGCCACCAGAACTCAAGCGCAGGTGTGGGCCGCCATAACAGCCGATGGTCTCTCTCCGCTTGTATTAATCGACCGTGGCATCAGAATAAATAACGAATACCTTGAACATTCCAACAGGGCTCAGCACCATCGCCCTCAGCACGCGCTACCCAAGAATAGTTACAAAATGAGTTTCCTCGCTTCATTTTTCAGAGCACAATGGCCACCAAAATCTCCGGATACCAATCCGATGGACTATTGTGTCTGAAGTATTTTGAAAAGCAAGGTTAGAACTAAAAAATACCAAAGTGTCGATCACCTCAAGCAAGCGCTTCGCCGGAAATGGGCCAAAAACCGCAGGGCAACATTTGGGCAGCATGTGACGGTTTCATTGGCCGTTTGAAGGCCATTATTCGTGCCAAAGGTGACCAATTCGAACAAATCTAAACTTATTCTAAAATTTGATGCTATTTCCGAAATGTTTTGCTTTCATTTAATAAAATTAAAAAAATGTAAAACTTATGGCGTTTGACCTTGTTGCAGGTTTTTTGTATCGCCCACATATTGCTGTACCTCCCTATATTCGGCATTTTGATAATTTAGCGACATTGTTCGGTTGTTTTTTAAAAAATCGTATTTGAAGTTCCTAATGGGTACTGCAATCTATGACAGAAAATTGTCTATGGAGGTCCGGATCTTCCAATAGTCCCGATATAGCGTTACTTCCCTGTATTCGTTATTTTAATAATTTTAGCTACATTATTCGCCGGATTTTTTTCTTTCAAGTTTCGTATTTGAATATTGTAATGGCTTATGAGAAAAGTTGCCTTTGCAGGTCCACGTCGTCGTTAAGACCCTAATATACGGCTACATTCGGTTTTTTTAAGATTTTAAAGTTTTTAAAGTTTTTTTTTTAATTTCAAAATTCGTTGCTATGGGTGGAGGGTATTGAAAGTTTGTCCCGGCTGGACTTACTTTTTTTACTATCTCATCAACGAAATTGGATTTTTTTTTTTTTTTCAAAAATTAAGAATGTTTCTTAAATTAAATTTTAATGACGTACCGAGCCACAAACCTGTTTTTAGACTATAGTTTAAAAGACTACTAAAGCAACAAATTTGGATTTTATTAAAATTACGTTTTCAAGACTAGCAGACCAAAGATCGTGAATTTTTAAAATATTGTTTTTCAACACTAGCTGGGCCCCAAATTCTTAAGATATTTTTCTAGGTCTAGAAGAGAACAAAATGTAATTTTTGACAGAGCTTTTTATATTGCAATGACTTTTTTTAAGTGTTATTTTTTTTTCAAAAAATATTTGTTTTCAAAAAATATTTTTTTTTGTCTAGGAATCTCAAAGACCCGAACAAGTGATTTAAAAAATTGTGAATCATCTGAGCTACAAACATGAATTTTCATTTTCTCATTTCTTTTAATTCATATTTAAACTATTACTATTTTGCTAAAAATCCATTTTGCTTTTATTACATTTTGTTACTTTTTAATTTATTTCAGAACATGTTATTGTTCAAATCTCATGTGTAAATTGCACTTTGACCTGATTTCCATGTACAAGGACAGAAAATTGTGTCCTTGTCGAAATCGTTGAAAAAGCATGTATATAACAACAAAATATAAGTAACATGCCTTGTTGTTGGCAAAATCCTTTTTACGACAGCAATATGCAAAACTCTGCTTGTCCATGTCTAGGATACATGCAACTACTTTGAAAATCCCATATTTTTGGTTATTGGCTTTTCGATGCGAGTCTTAAAATATTTTGCCATAGTTTATTATGTCGACAGAGAGGCAGTGGGTCGTAAAAGATTTGAGAGGAATGTAAGGAGAGGGTGATTTTTTTTGGCAAACTCAAGGAAATAAATAAAAAAAATTGGTTGGGACGGAAAAAAAGATTTATTTTATTTAAACTTTTATTTATTTTATTTATTTTATTTATTTATTTTATTTATTTATTTATTTTATTTATTTTTATTTAAATTTTATTTGATTTATTTGAATAATTTTTATATTTTTAAGCAATTGAATTTTTAGTTGTTTTAAATTATAATGGAAACATCCTTATTAAATCCATGACAATTTTAAACAATCAAAATCCTTTAAAGTTTATTTTTATTTTAAATTCTTGCCCTGTTCCCTTTGATTAATATTTTTTCACATTTTAATTTTTTTGCAAATTTAATTTTGACTTTTGATGCCTCATTGTTTGACATTCATTGTGGTTTTGCAACGCGAACCGAAAAACACCAAGAGCCGCAATAAATCGTACGTATCACCCTGCCAAATATATTTCATTTTTTGCAACATCTCCACTCTCCACTTCCCCCTTTAATCCCCCCCCCCTGTTATATCCCTGCTCATTCACATTTCATGTGAATGCTTTTAATTAATTTCCACTTATCATTTTATAACCGACAATTGCTTTAACCACAACATCCTTGTTGTTTTGCCATTGTTGTTGCTGTTGTTGTTGTCGTTTCTTGCTGGCAGTGTCCTAATAAGTGGATGGCTGCTTGACTTGATTGTTAAGCGTTGCAAAAGAAATCCAAATTTGTAGACTCTCAATAAAATGTTGTCCAGACCGCAGCAGACGATGGCAGGCGAATAACGCCATGGCGTCCTTTTTCACAAGGATCTGTGGACGAAAGCCAAATAAACACGAAACGAAACGAATAATATTCTCATAAAAACTAAATTGGCGGTTTTGTTGATAATGTGGTCGAGTTAAAAGTTAATACCATAGAGAAGAATTTGTGGTCTTATATTTCAAGTATTTGCCGAGAGAGGGACTGGGAGAGAGAGGGAGAGAAGGGCATTTGACAGAATTCCAAATAGTTTAATAGATGTATAGAATTTAATGTAATAAATGACACAGAAAATCAAGCCAAAAAAGCAAAACCATTAAATATCGGTATTTAGGGGAATATATAATATCGAATATCGGGAGGTACCGAAAATATACCCAAATTCAAATATTTTCGTCGAAATTTTTTCTTCAAGGACTTAAAAAGTCGCTAAAATTAATTTTTGCAAAAATTTAAATTTTTAAAAAATATTATTCAGGTACCAAACGTAGATTTTTTTTTAAATTATGTTTCATGAACCAAGTGTGGATTTTTTAAAAATTATTTTTCAAGAACTAACAGAAGAGAAGTGGATTTTTTAAAAATTATTTTTCAAGGACTAACAAAAGAGACGTGGATTTTTTAAAAATTATTTTTCAAGGACTAACAGACTAAATGTGGACTTTTAAAAGCTATTTTTCAAGGACCAAACTTGGATTTTTTTAAAAATAAATTTTTAAGGACTAAGAGACCATAGGTGGATTTTTTATAAAAATTAATTTTCAAAGACTAACAGATCAAATGTGGATTTTATGAAAAATTATTTTTCAAGAACCAAACATGAATTATTTAAGAAATATTATTGAACGACCAAAAGTGGATGTTTAAAAATTATTTTTCAGGGATTAACGAATTAGACGTGGTTTTATTTATAATTATTTTTTTAGGTCCAATTTTTAAAAATAATGTTTAAGGACCAAACGTGGATTTTTAAAAATTATTTTTGAAGGACTAACAGATCGTAGAATTTTTCAAAAAATATTTTTCAAGGACTAACAGACCAGACGTGGATGTTTCAAAAATTATTTTTCAAGGACTAACAGATTAGACGTTGATTTTTTAAAAATTATTTTTTAAGGACTAACAGACCCGACGTAGATTTTTTTAAAAACTATGTTTCATGAACCAATTGTGGATTTTTTAAAAGTTATTTTTCAAGGACTAAACGTGGATTTTTTAAAAAAACATTTTATAAGGACCTAACGTGGATTTTTTAAAAAAAAAGTATTTTCCATGAACCCAACGCGGATTTTTTAAAAATATATTTTTAAAGGACCAAACGTAGATTTTTTAAAAAAATATTTTTCATGGACCAAACGCGGATTTTTTAAAAACATATTTTTCAAGGACCAAACGTAGATTTTTTAAAAAAATATTTTTCAAGGACCAAACGTGGATTTTGTAAAAAAATATTTTTCAGGGGCCAAACGTGGATTTTTTAAAAATTAACTTTTTAAAAAGTATTTTCATGGACGAAAAGACCAAAGGTGGATTTTTTAAGAACTATTTTTCAAGGTCTAACAGACTAAATGTGGACTTTTAAAAGGACCTTGGATTTTTTTAAAAAATATTTGTCAAGGACCAAACGTTAAAAAATTAATTTTCAAGGACTAACAGACCAAAAGTGGATTTTTATAGAAATTAATTTTCAAAGACTAACAGGCCAAATGTGGATTTTTTGAAAAATTATTTTTCAAGAACCAAACATGAATTATTTAAAAAATATTATTCAAGGACCAAAAGTGGATGTTTAAAAATTATTTTTCAGGGATTAAAGAATCAGACGTGGTTTTATCTATAATTATTTTTTTAGGTCCAAACGTGGATTTTTTAAAATTTTTTTAAAAATTATTTTTCAAGGACCAAACGTGGATTTTTTTAAATAATTTTTCAAGGACCAAACGTGAATTTTTTTAAAATTATTTTTCAAGGACCGAACATGGATTCTTTAAATCATTTTTCAAGGACCAAACGTGGGTTTTTTTAATTTTTTTTCAAGGACCAAACGTGGGTTTTTTTTAATTTTTTTTTCAAGGACCAAACGGACCAAATCATTTTTCAGCATCAAACAAGGATTTTTTTAAAATTTTTTTTCAAGGGCTAAATGTGGATTTCTTAAAAAATATTTTTCAATGACCAAATCTGGATTTTTTTGAAAATTATTTTTCAAGGACCTAATCTGGATTTTTTTGAAAATTATTTTTCAAGGATTAAATGCGGACTTTTTTAAAAATACTTTTCAAGGACCAAAGTGGATTTTTTAAAATTATTTTTAATTCTATGTCGATTTAGCGATGTCCGGCCGTTTATCCGTCTGTCAGTCTGTGAAAATCACTCTAGCTTCCGAACAAAATGAAGTAGATTGATAAAATTTTACTGAAATGTATATTATGTCTGTAGGACTTCTGGTATTGAAAATGGGCCATGTAAATGGGCCAGGTTCGCATTTTGGTACAGACCCCATATAACGGTACCTCCCGATATTCGGTTTTTTGATGATTTTAGCGACATTATTCATAGGAATTGTCTCAAATTTGGTATTTGAAGTTCGAAATGGATACTACAGCCTAAGGCAGAAAATTGTCTGTGCAGGTCCACATTTGGCATAGTACCTTATAATATTGCCTCCCTATATTGATGATTTTAGCTACATTATTCACCAATTTTTTTTAAAGTTTCGGATTTGAATATAGTAATGTATGACAGAAGTTTCCTATGCAGGCCCACGTCGTCGTTAAGACCCTAATTGGCTATATTTGGTATTTTTTAGATTTTAACAGAATTCTTAACGAATTTTATTTATTTTGAATATTGCCAAATTCGTTCCAAATGGTGGAGGATATTTTTACTAGTTTAAAATTATTTTTAAGGACCAAATCAGGATTTTTTTTGAAAAATTTTTTCAAGGACCAAATCTGTTTTTTTTTAAATATTTTTCAAGGACGAAACTGGATTTTTTAAAATGATTTTTCAACAGATTATTTTACAAGGACTAAGAAATAGAAGTTTTAGAAATTATTTTTCAAAGCCTAACAGGCAAGACGTAGATTGTTTATAGATTAGTTTTCAAGGCCTAACAGACCAAACGTGGTTTTTTTTAAATTTTATAGAAATGACCTTACGTATTTTTTTATACCCTACACCACATAGTGGTAAGGGTATTATGTCTTTGTGCATTTGTTTGTAACATGGAGAAGGAAACGAGATAGACCCCTAGTTACTTTTGAGAACCTTCATAGAATCACTTTCTGAGTCGATTTATGCATGTCAGTCCGTCTGTCCGTCCGTCCGTCCGTCCGTCTGTCCATGTATTCTTGTGAACAAAATGCAGGTCGCATTTATTATCCGATTGAGATGAAATTTTCCAAACAATGTATGTTTGGCCCAAGGACGAACCCTATTGAAATTGGTGAGAATCGGATCAAATTTAGATATAGCTCCCATATATATCTTCATCCGATTTCGGGTTAAATGTGCACCAAATGTCCACTATCAGTCCAAATTACCTGAATTTTGGCACACCCAACCGAGTTCGGCCTAGAAGCAAGTATGTCAAATTTGGAGAAAATCGGTTCAGATATAGCTATAGCTCCCATATATATCTTTCATCCGATTTGATCTTTAAGTCCCTCACATTCCTACTATGCACTCCACAACCGTGATATTTGGTACCAGGTATTAGATGGAGCACAGAAATAGCTGTTTTAAATTTTATCGAAATCGGTTCAGATTTGGATATAGCTCCCATATATATCTTCATCCGATTTCGGGTTAATTGACCACCAAATGGCCAATATCAGCCCAAATGGCCCGAATTTTGGCACATGTGACCGAGATTAGCCTTAAAGCAAATACAACAAATTTGGAGAAAATCGGTTCAGAAACAGATATAGCTCCCATATATCTTCATCCGATTTCGGGTTAAATGTGCACCAAATGTCCACTATCAGTCCAAATTACCTGAATTTTGGCACACCCAACCGAGCTCGGCCTAGAAGCAAGTATGTCAAATTTGGAGAAAATCGGTTCAGATATAGCTATAGCTCCCATATATATCTTTCATCCGATTTGATCTTTAAGTCCCTCATATTCCTACTATGCACTCCACAACCGTGATATTTGGTACCAGGTATTAGATGGAGCACAGAAATAGCTGTTTTAAATTTTATCGAAATCGGTTCAGATTTGGATATAGCTCCCATATATATCTTCATCCGATTTCGGGTTAATTGACCACCAAATGGCCAATATCAGCCCAAATGGCCCGAATTTTGGCACATGTGACCGAGATTAGCCTTAAAGCAAATACAACAAATTTGGAGAAAATCGGTTCAGAAACAGATATAGCTCCAATATATATCTTCATCCGATTTCGGGTTAAATGTGCACCAAATGTCCACTATCAGTCCAAATTACCTGAATTTTGGCACACCCAACCGAGTTCGGCCTAGAAGCAAGTATATCAAATTTGGAGAAAATCGGTTCAGATATAGCTATAGCTCCCATATATATCTTTCATCCGATTTGGTGTTTAAGCCTCTCACATTCGTAATATGCACTCCACAAGAATGATATTTGGTACCAGATATAAGATACAGCCCAGAAATAGCTGTTTGTAATTTTATCGAAATCGGTTCAGATTTGGATATAGCTCCCATATATATCTTCATCCGATTTCGGGTTAATTGTGCACAAAATGGCCGATATAAGTTCAAATGGACTGAATTTTAGTACATCAGACCAAATTCAGCCTAAAAGCAAGTATATCAAATTTAGTGAAAATCGGTTCAGATATAGATATAGCAACCATATATATGTTTCATCCGATTTAGAGTTTTAGTCCCATACATTCGTAATATTCACTCCACAACCGTGATATTTGGTACCAGGTATTAGATGGAGCACAGGAATAGCTGTTTTAAATTTTATCAAAATCGGTTCAGATTTGGATATAGCTCTCATATATATCTTCATCCGATTTCGGGTTAAATGTGCACTAAATGGTCAATATCAGCCCAAATCACCAGTCTAGAAGAAGAAGAAGAATACGTAAAATTTGGAGAAACCCGGTTCAGAGATAGCTATAGTTCGTAAAATGCACGATAGAATTAGATAGATTTTGATTTTGTACCAAATATCTCATAGAGCTCTGAAATGCCCTGTATAAACCTTTTTACGAGAGCTCTACTAAATATCTATATAAATATGTTTTTAAATAGTTTAAATAGGGAGTTAACTAACCTATTTTATCCCCTATGATGACAAGCTAATTTTATTTCCCTCCCTCCAAAGAAACCATTCCAAATAATTAATATATTTTCTCTTATCTCCCTCATCACCACAAAACAAGGCCAGAAAAAATAACATGTCCTTGACATCGGCATCTCTTAAGTGATTTGCTACACTCGATCACGTCCTTTAAGTTAAAACGAAAAATGTTTTAAAATAATTTCGTCTACAAAAAAACAATACAAGAATACAGCAAAATCAGTCAGTCACACAGTCAGACAGACAGACTATATGTCAAATATGCAGCCAGCCAGTTAGCCAACGAGACGATAGACAAACAATCAAATCAAATACTCATACGTGCACAAATTCATACACACACACGTATGCACAGCCACATTGGCAAACACTCTCACATATTGGTAATCAACACAATTAAGTTCTTTTTAACCTCATAAAATAACAAATTGTCAGTGTGTGTCTTAAGTGGATTTACCACAAGTTTAACAACCATGCATGCAACCCGCACACACAGACACAGCCATACACACATATATATACGAAGCTCATATTGAACATATAGTTATTATGGAGCTTAGAAGACTTATGCATGAGTGGGGGATTTTCACTCGACGTGTGTGTGTTTGTTTGTTTGGGGTTTTCCAATTTTTTTGCTGGCTTCTACGAAAATTCATGACACTGCATTACAACTACTGCAATTGCAGCAAAATCAAATAAAGACAAATACTGAAACATAAACATTTATGGTGAAATGCCAACACACCGACATGCATTCGAATGTGGTGTGTGTTCGGTGTCTGTATGTTGTGTGTTCGAAACATAAATAGTTATGTTTATGTGTGTTTTATTAGAAAATTTGAAAATGAGAGGCATTCAAGGCCAAATAGGGATGGATTGAAAATTTAAGGATATTTTGGAGGAATTCGTCGGTTTGGGACTAAAAAATCTTACGTAGATTTTTTAAGTATTATTCTTCAAGGAGTAAAAAACAAAACGTGGATTTTTTTAAAATTAGTTTTTTTGGACTACAAACCAAACGTGCATTGGAAGCAATGTAGTTGTTGTGGACAAAAAATCCATCACTACAAAAACAAAAAAACTTTGCTGTGAAAAAGATCTGCCAATAGAACTTGAGTCGAACCTGGAGAGTTTCTAGTGTATAATTCGCATATGCTAATTTGCAATAAGTTCGAAATATATACTACTTTCCAGAGAACGGCCCTGTACGGCAAAACTCAAACGTTGATTTATTTATATCATTTTTAGGGACTTAAAGACCAACCGTGGATGTTTAAAGAATCCCTTTTAAGAACTAGAATACCAAAAGTTGATTTTTTAAAGATTACTTTTTAAGAACTAACAGACCAATTATGGATTTTAAAAGGACTAAAGATAAACGTCGATTTTTAAAATTTATTTTTAAATCATAAAAAGGATCATATTTGGAATTTCTAAGGATCCAAAGACGAAATGTGGATTTTAAAAAAATTATTTGAATTTTTTCAAAATTTAGTTTTCAAGGACTAAACGTGGATAAAAAAAACATTTTTCAATGACTAAACGTGGATTTAAAAAAAAAAAACATTTTTCAAGGACTGAACGTGGATTAAAAAAAAACATTTTTCAAGGACTTAACGTGGATTTACAAAAATCAAGGACCAAGCGTGCATTTTTTAAAATTTACTTTTCAGGCATTTATATGGATTTTTTAAAAATTATAATCAAGGACCAAGCGGGCATTTTTTAAAATTATTTTTCAAGTACCAGATATGGGTTTTTTAAAAAATTATTTTTCAAGTACCAAATATGGATTTTTTTTTTAAATTATATTCATGGACCAAATAGCCATTTTTTAAAAATTATTTTCCAATGCCAAAAACGTATATTTTTAAAAAACTAGTTTTTAAAAACGGATTTCAAAAAAAACTATTTTTAAGGACTAAAACCAAACGTGGATTATTTAAAAATTATTTTTAAAGGCTAAAACCAAACGTGGATTTGTTAGAAATTATTTTTTAAGGACTAAAACCAAACGTGGATTTTTTACAAAAAATATTTTTTAAGGACCAAACGTGGATTTTTTAAAAATTATTTTTCAAGGGCTCACAAACGTGGATTTTTTAAAAATTATTTTTCAAGGACTGACAAACGTGGATATTTTAAAAAATTATTTTTCAAGGACTAACAAACGTGGATTTTTTAAAAATTATTTTTCAAGGACTGACAAACGTGGATATTTTAAAAATTACTTTTTAGGGACTAAAACCACACGTGGATATTTTAAAAATTACTTTTTAAGGACTAACAAACGTGGATTTTTTAAAAATTATTTTTCAAGGATCAAACGTGGATTTTTTAAAAATTATTTTTCAAGGATCAAACGTGGATTTTTTAAAAATTATTTTTCAAGGATCAAACGTGGATTTTTTAAAAATTATTTTTCAAGGATCAAACGTGGATTTTTTAAAAATTATTTTTCAAGGATCAAACGTGGATTTTTTAAAAATTATTTTTCAAGGATCAAACGTGGATTTTTTAAAAATTATTTTTCAAGGATCAAACGTGGATTTTTTAAAAATTATTTTTCAAGGATCAAACGTGGATTTTTTAAAAATTATTTTTCAAGGATCAAATGTGGATTTTTTAAAAATTATTTTTCAAGGATCAAACGTGGATTTTTTAAAAATTATTTTTCAAGGATCAAACGTGGATTTTTTAAAAATTATTTTTCAAGGATCAAACGTGGATTTTTTAAAAATTATTTTTCAAGGATCAAACGTGGATTTTTTAAAAATTATTTTTTAGGGACTAAAACCAAACGTGGATTTTTTAAAAATTATTTTTCAAGGACTGACAAACGTGGATTTTTTAAAAATTATTTTTCAAGGATCAAACGTGGATTTTTTAAAAATTATTTTTCAAGGACTGACAAACGTGGATTTTTTAAAAATTATTTTTCAAGGATCAAACGTGGATTTTTTAAAAATTATTTTTCAAGGACTGACAAACGTGGATTTTTTAAAAATTATTTTTCAAGGATCAAACGTGGATTTTTTAAAAATTATTTTTCAAGGACTGACAAACGTGGATTTTTTAAAAATTATTTTTCAAGGATCAAACGTGGATTTTTTAAAAATTATTTTCAAGGATCAAACGTGGAATTTTTAAAAATTATTTTTAAGGGACTAAAACCAAACGTGGATTTTTTAAAAATTATTTTTTAAAGACCAAACGTGGATTTTTACAAAGAATATTTTTAAGGACCAAACGTGGATTTTTACAAAAAATATTTTTAAGGACCAAACGTGGATTTTTACAAAAAATATTTTTAAGGACCAAACGTGGATTTTTACAAAAAATATTTTTAAGGACCAAACGTGGATTTTTACAAAAAATATTTTAAGGACCAAACGTGGATTTTTACAAAAAATATTTTTAAGGACCAAACGTGGATTTTTACAAGAAATATTTTTAAGGACCAAACGTGGATTTTTTAAAAATTATTTTTTAAGGACCAAACGAGGATTTTTTGAAAAAATTTTATATATTTTTTTTTCAAGGACCAAACAAGTTTTTTTTCAAGGACTAACAGACCAAACGTGGATTATTTCATTCATTTTTAAGGTCATATTGGGAAGTCCAATTTGTAGACATTTGCTTCCGGTATTCAATTCACCCAAATTAACCCCAAGAACCTTTAGCTTGTCTCTATTTACGCCTTGATCACTAACTTATCTTTATAGAAATAAGGCTTCAGTTCGTCTATTTAAACCTGTAGGTATCCAATTCGTTTATATGGACTCTTTATCATTAATTCATCTTATTTGGGTCCCATGGGCTTTCATGTCGCCTTCTGACCATTTGTATTTACCTTCAGGCTTCCAAAACTTTTATATACCCCGTCAATAACTCAAACTACTTATATCGAGCCAAGATCTTATAGCTCGCTCATATATCCTTGACCTTTTAGTATTTTAAAGTATCAGTAGAATTCACCGGACCTTTTAAGCCTACCAGATATTTAAGGTAAATCCCTCTCTACACCCTGCCCTGAAATGCCTCACACTTTCCCTCATTTGTCACAATATAAATATCACTAAACGACACAAAATCGAGACGTTCCGACTTGAGATACATTGAGACATACACAGTCCGTCTCTTCGTATGCATGTCGCACATATTTGGGTAAATAATGATTGCTACAGACATGTTCGGTGGTGCATGTATCCTCAGGTTAGAGTCCTTGCCACTGCAACACTGTGAGCTTTGTTAGTTGACATGTGTGTTCAAGTGTGGTTACTGGCAAACAGTTTGTATCCCATACGCACATACACACACACTCTCACACAGAGCACACACTCTGGCACGCATCAATGACAACAGACGAAAATTTACTTTGGACCGGTGACAGAGACATAGACAAATATAAATAAAAACAAACATTTCCAAAATCTTCTTTCTGTCGGTATGTCTGTCTTAGGTTGACATAGCAGGAAGCTAGAATTTGCGTTCCTTTTTTCGGGGAGCCACAGAAGTGAGCCGTCAAGGGAGCTCCTGAAAGAGTCTTTGCCTTCATAGGCTCTCTTAAGTGGGTCCTATTGGATATCTTTTGGGAGACTTCTAGACCCCCTATAGCCCTATGCCCTTAAGGGCATCTTTATAGATTATATTAAAAGTTTCTTTAGATACTACCTGATGGGATAATATACTCCCTAGTTCATGTGAACATGAACTTCCTGGAAGAAACTTTTTCAGACTCCCGGCAGGAAATCTTTCTTGACCACCAGGAGAATTTTCATAGAATCACTGTAGTTAATATGCATAGGCTTCTTTAAGGTATATTTTATAAACTTCCTCGCATCGATTCTAAATAAACTGAACTCCATGGAAAGATATAGGTGCCTTCCATGGAAAGACAAAGGCTACAGTACCTAAGGAGAGTATTTAAAGAACACAAGACACGCGCTCTGTATGAAGTCCTAACCTTATAGAACCTTTGGAGAAGGTCTGAGATGAGCCTTTATAAACTCGCTCATAACAGTAACATTTAAGACACCCTGAAAGGAGTCAGGAGACATAGCAATAGGGACTTTAAAAACTCCTCCGAAATGATTCTCAATATCTCACCTGAATGAAGTTTTTATATACTTCCTCAAGTACGCCCTTATTGGCTCCCAAAAATTTTCCAAAAGAAATCCTTTATAGACTCCCCGAAGATAGCCTTTATAAACTCCCTGGGATAAATTCTTTATAGAACCATTCGAGTGAGTTTTTATAGACTCCCTGGGGAGAATGTCTATAGACCCCCAAGAGGGAGCCATTATAGATTTCCCGAAAGGTTTTTTACAGAATCCCTGCGGCAAATTTTTATTGACACTCAAAAGAGTCGGTCTCAATCTTTATGCACATTAGGAAATAGTCTATGTCAACTCCCCAGCAGTGCTTTCATAATGGATGGATTTCCTGGAAGAGGACCACCTGAGAGAATTTTTATAGACTCCCTGCTGCAGTTTTCGAAGAACCGATACCTAAAGTTGATATTTACAAACTCCCCGGCTGAAGCCTGCATAAACTCCATGGATGAAATCTTTGTAGACACAATGGAGGATGTCTTTGTAGAGGCCCTGGAGGCATGCTAGAAGAAGTCTTTATGGACTCCATGGTGGAAGTCTTTATAGGTACCTGTGAATATGTTTTCATAGATTCTCAGGTTGGAGTTTTTATAGACCCTCTTAGGAAGCCTTTAGACTCACTGGTAGGAGCAATTATTGAGTGCGGGAGGGAGCCTTTGCAGTCTTCAAGTGGGTGTCCATACGGACTTCCTAGAGGAATTCTTCATGGATTTTCTGGAATGAGTCTTTATTGACCCTCTGGAGGCAGGGAATATTCACAGATTTCTAAGCCACCCGAAAGACAGAAAGCATTTATAGCATCTGGAAGGAGTTTTTATAGGATTACTGAATGAAGTTTTTATTGTCCCATTATTTATAGGGTGACTTTAAGGCTACCTGGGAGGAGCATTTACAGTCTTGAGGGTATATTTATAGACTCCCTGTAGAGAGATAGAGGGTCTTTATAAATTCCCTGAAGACAGTTTTTGTGGACTCCTTTGTGAGAGCCATGAAAGACCCCCTAGAAGAAGATTTGTGGACTCCTTCAAGGAAGTTTTTGCGGACTTCTTGTTGAGTGCCCAGGGCGGAGCCTGGAGGAAGTTTTTTAGGCCCCAGGCTGTGAGGTGTCTTTATAGAGCCCTTAACGAATCTTGGGGGAAGAATTTTTATACGCTCCACCATACTATGGAGGGTATATTAATTTTGTCATTCCGTTTGTAACTTCTCGAAATAATAATGTCAGACCCAACAGAGTATATATATTCTTGATCAGCGTAAAATTCTAAGACGATTTAGCCATGTCCGTCGGTCTGTCTTTCTGTCTGTTGTAATCACGCTATCTTTCAAACAAATTGAGATAGAAGGATAAATTTTTTAGACATGTAAATTTTGCCAGTAGGCAGATTACGTTCGTAAATGGGCCATGTAGGTCCAAGTTATCATATAGCCCCCATATAACGGTACCTCCCGATATTCGGTATTTTGATGATTTTAGCGACATTATTTACCGGAATTGTTTCAAATTTGGCATGTGAAGTTCGTAATGGATACTTCAGCCCATGACAGAAAATTGTCTGTGCAGGTTTACGTCGTCGTATAGCCCCCATATAAAGGTACCCCCTATATTCGATATTTTGATGATTTAAGCTACATTATAAACAGATTTTTCTTTAAGTTTCGCATTTAAATATTGTGATAACTTATGACAAAAATTGCCTATGCAGGTCCACATCGTCGTATAGGCATTCGGTATTTGTAATATTTTAACAGAATTTTTAACGGATTTTATTTTTTTTTGGTAATTGCCATATTTGTACCAAATGGTGGAGGGTATTAAAAGTTCGGCCTGGCCGAACTTACAGCTTTTTTACTTGTTTGAGTTTTCATTGGCTTTCTGGAAGGTGGCCTTATGTACCCCAAAGAGGGATGTTTATGGATTCATTATAGAGTATATACAACCTCCTTCAATATAGCCTCTATGGACCTTATTAATGATCTTTATGGCAGACCCTTCCTCCATTAATGGAACTGTATCATACAGAAGATTTTGTTTAAACCACAGGGGGTATAGACCATGGAATGTCAGAAGAAAGTTCTCTTATGGTATCTTTAGAAATCCAAATAAGATTTTTTGTAAGACTCCTCGTGGAAGTACATCTGTTGGCCCTTCGAGAGAATCTCTACCAATCATTTAAATGAAGTATTTTAAGACTCTCTGAATTGAGCCTCTATAGACCCTCTATAAAGCATCTTTAGACTTCCCAGTGGAGACAACTATAGAATTTCTGAGGAATTTCCTTCTAGAGTTCTTAGACGATTTGTGGGAGCATTTATACATCACCTAATGTGTTCTTTGTTGTCACCCGGAACGGAGTACTTAAAAATCGCCTGAATGGAGTCTCTATGGGCTGATACTATTTAATACCCCTGACAATGAGAAAAACTTTACGCCTATATAGACCCTTAAACTATTCTTAGGAGAAAATTAATTCATTTTCTTCCCCGTGATCCTGTGAAAATTATAGACCCTTTGAAGTATCTGTATGTAGATCTACGAAATGAAGTCGTTGTGGACCCACTAAGTGATACTTACAGGGAGTTTTGAAGAAAACCAAATTGGAATTTTCATGAGAAACCAGAACGTAAATTTTAGATCAGAGTCCTTTTAGACGGCCCAAAGGAAACTTTATAGATAAGGACGGGATATTTGTAGGAGGCCATACGAGATTCTGTATAGACCTTTAGAGGAAAATTTGTACAGGAACAAGTAAAAAAACATTAAGTTCGGCCGGGCCAAACTTTTAATACTCTCCACCTTAGGGTAAAAGAAACATTAGAAGAAATGTGGCAAAAACCATTAAAATGCCGAATATCGGGAGGTACCGTTATATGGGGGCTACACCAAAACGTGGACCTATAATTACAATGTTTTGCCACACGCTCAGGGACCCATTATGACCCACAAATACCAATTTTTAGACAAATCAGCGAAAAAATTTGGCAAAAACCATCAAAATACCGAATATCGGGAGGTACCGTTATATGGGGGCTATACCAAATCATGGACCCATACATGCAATGTTTCGCCACCGGAGCTGGAAACCATTATGACCCACATATACCAATTTTTAGACAAATCCGTGAAAAAATGTGGCAAAAAAATTAAAATACCGAATATCGGGAGGTACCTTTATATGGGGGCTATACCACAACGTGGACCTATACATGCAATGTTTTGCCACACGCTCAGGGACACGTTATGACCTACAAATACCAATTTTCAGACAAATCCGTGAAAAAAGTGGCATAAATCATCAAAATACCGAATATCGGAAGGTAACGTTATATGGGTACTATACCAGAACGTGGACCGATATATTTCATTTTCAATACCAACCATCCTAGACACAATGCAAATAGCTCTGCTAAATTTTGGCGCTCTACGTCCAATAATGTGGGCTGTATCATGATTTCAACAGACAGACGGACAGACAGACAGACAGACAGACGGACATCGTTAAATCGACTTAGAATTTTATGCTGATTATGAATATATATACTTTATGGGGTCTAAGACGAATATTTAAGGATGTTACAAACGGAATGACAAAGTTAATATACCTTCCATTCCAAGGTGGAGGGTATAAAAAGGAAAACCTTGTTGAAGACAAGTGCGTTTTTGAAGACAATAACATTTTTATAGACAAGAACTTTTGTGGAGACCTAAAGGTAATTTGTCAACAAACAAAGACCCTGGTCATTTTCATTTTATTCTCCTTAGACTACAGCTTATCTATGTAGATCAAATGGCTTTCCGGGTCTCCCTCCTTCATAATAATCCAAGACTCCATAATTCTTGGTCCCTTTTCTATGCTTCCAGCTCCTCTAAAAAATACCCTTCCCCCCTTTGGCTCCTCCCCAGCCCAATGATAATTTCGAATGTCCCTTTGCATTTGTCCTGGCAACATATAGCCATCAAGCGATTTCTTCATTGCAAATGTTTATCAACTGCAGCAATTGCGGCACGTGATCACTTGATGCACCAGGGAGAAGCTATTGAGGAAAATTAAGTTGTGCCAAGGATTTCAATTGCCCCCTCCCCCTCGCCCACCCTTCTCTCTCACTCTCTCTTTTCTAAGAAAATCGTTATTGATAGCATGCAACAAATTTCCCTTGAGTTTAGCTACAAAGAAGGGTCTTCTCCTTTCATGGCCACCAATGGACTAGTTATTGTCATGGTTGGGTAGAGCTGTGAAAATATCGCGTGATTTAACACTTTAGGTAATGTTGTTATTATTTTTTTTTTTTTTTTGGTTTGCTAAAGAAACTTATAATTTGATTTTGAAATCATTTCAAAAGTTGCCAATGAAAACTTAACGCTTTGCTGGAACGTTTTGTGCAACAGGAAATGAGTTTTTGTTTTATTTTTTGACTCCAGGATACGGAAGTAAAGGAAAAAGTTTTTTTTTCAAGGGTTTCTGATTTTTAATTTGAAGCTTTTGCAACACTTGTTACCCGCTGTCAATGGTAATGGAAATTTTTTGGACTTTATTAATATTTTTTGAAACATTTGTTAAATTTCATATCCGCTGAAGCCTTTTTTAGAGAGGGAGGGAGTTTTTCCTCTCAAAAAAAAAAAAAAAAAAAAAAAAAATATGTGAAATTAAAAACTACTGCTACTTCTTGTGGACACTTTCATGGTTAACATATTAACAAATTTGTCAGCAGCCACTTGACGTTTTGGATGCCATGCAACCCAAAGTTTATTTGTTCTTGTCGTAGTTCCCCAAAAAATCACAATGTCAGAAAAAGCCACGAAACCATGAAATTGCTCACGAACTGCCGGCTTCATGTTGTTGTGGGAAACGTTGCATTTCTTCTTTTTTTGGAGAGAAAGATTTTCTCTATTTTCCCAAAAAAAAGGAAACCTTTTTATTTTCCCCAACACAAAGCCATTGCTGGGAAGGAGCAGTAGTTAAAAACCACGTTAGCGCCATCTGCACGTCTGTTTGACGTCAGTCATGCATTTAGTTGAAAGTTCATGAAACGGATGTGCAGGGGTGAACAAACTTGAATACAGAGGGCATGATTTCCTTTTTTATACCCTCCACCATACTATGTAGGGTATATTAACCTTGTCATTCCATTTGTAACTCCTCGAAATATTCATGTCAGACCCAACGAAGTATATATATTCTTGATCAGCGTAAAATTCTAAGACGATTTAGCCATGTCCGTCTGTCAGTCTGTCTGTTGTAATCACGCTATCTTTTGAACAAATTGAGATAGAATGCTAAATAGAAGGCTAAAATTTTGCACACGTGTATATTTTGCCAGTAGGCAGGTTCGTAAATGGGCCATGTAGGTCCAAGTTATCATATAGCCCCCATATAACGGTACCTCCCGATATTCGATATTTTGATGATTGTAGCGACATTGTTTAACAGAATCGTTCCAAATTTGGTATTTGAAGTTCGAAACAGATACTAAAGTCTGAGACAGAAAAATGTCTGTGCAGGTCCACGTCTTCGTATAGCCCCCATATAACAGTACCTTTTCATATTCGGTATTTTGATGATTTTAGCGACATTATTTACCGCAATCGTTTCAAATTTGGCATTTGAAGTTCGAAACAGATACTAAAGTCTGAGACAGAAAAATGTCTGTGCAGGTCCACGTCTTCGTATAGCCCCCATATACCATACCCCCCGATATTCAGCATTTTGATGATTTTAGCGACATTATTTACCGGGATTGTTTCAAATTTCGCATTTGAAGTTCGTAATGGATACTCAAGCCCATGCCAGAAAATTATCTGTGCAGGTGCACGTCTTCGTATAGCCACCATATAACGGTATCCCCTATATTCGGTATTTTGATGATTATAGCTACATTATAAACAGATTTTTCTTCAAGTTTCGCATTTAAATATTGTAATGACTTATGACAAAAGTATCCTATGCAGGTCTACGTCGTCGTATAGACACTCGATATTTTTAAGATTTGAACAGAATTTTTAACGGATTTTATTTTTTTAATATATATATATTTTTTTTGGAAATTGCTAAATTTGTACCAAATGGTGAAGGGTATTAAAAGTTCGGCACGGCCGAACTTACAGCTTTTTTACGTGTTTTTAAATTCTATTAAATGATAGCAAAAATGTCGGAAATTGCATCAAATTTTAAAAAAAGTCTATATTTTTTTTTTTTTGAATTGGTCAGCTTTGGCACGAATTATAGCCTTCAAACGGCCAATGAAGGCGTCACGCGTTGCCCGAATGTTGCTCTGCTATTTTGGCCCATTTCCGGCGAAGCGCTTGCTTGAGGTGATCGATACTTTGGTATTTTTTAGTGCCACCCTTGGTTTCCAAAATACTCCGGACACAATTGTCCAAAAGATTGGTATCCGGAGATTTTGGTGGCCACTGTGCGCTGGAAATGAAGCGAGGGACCTCATTTTGTAACCATTCTTAGGTGGGGCGTGCTGAGTGCGATGGTACTCAGTCCTGTTGGAATTTCAAAGGTCTGCGGCCAAAATGTTTGCGTGCCCAAGGCTTTAATACACCCTCCAGCATATATTTGCGATAATATTTAAATTCGGCAGTTCACCACTTTCGGCCAAACAAAGCCACCCTTTACCTCTTTTGAGTCTATTTTCTTTATGTTGAGGTGTAAGTTCTTGCACTTTTTGCAATTTCAATGGCTTTAGCCCGAGCTCATTTTTCAATATTTGCCGAATGGAATATTGCAATATGTTCAGCTCACAATCCATTTTTCGGCCACTTCGAAGCAGGTTTCGATAAAGTCGCTTCTTTACTTTTCGAACCATTTCTGCTGATGTTGATGTATTCTTCCGTCCACTTCCTTGACATCGAGCTACGCTAGCAGTATCACGGTAACGAGCGATGATACAAGACACAAAAGACTTATTCACATTTAAATGCTGGAGTACTCTAACGATAGCCACTTATGCTTTTCCAGCCAAAAATAAAGAGATCACATTATCACGCTTGAATTCCGTCACGAATAACTTTTTTTCTGCAAAATCCTCACCAAAATGCTTTTGAACTCTTGTAAACAATTTAATGAGCAGTCACTGGAATAATTTTAACAGCTGTCGGACGAGTGGCTTAGAAATGACAGCAGTCGGAAATTGGTTGTAGTTTTTTCATCTCACCCTGTATATATAGAAGCTGTAGCTATATCTGATCCGATTTTCACCAAATTTGATGCACTTGCTTCTAGACTGAATTCGATCGTATTTTCCAAATTTGATCAGGACAGACTGACAAGCATAAACCGACTCAGATAGTGATTCTATGTCCTCAAAAGCAGCTATAAGTTCATCTCTCTTTCTTCTCGATGTTACAAACAAATGCATAAAGACATAAGACCCTTTCCACTATGTGGTGTAGGGCTTAAACAATAGATATGTGGATGAGCTGAAAGGCGAAATGAGTCAAGTTACAGTGAGTCCATAAATAGCGAAATTGAAGGCGGACAGTGAATCTATACCGAACTTAGTCTTAATATATAGCGATCCGCATTGGGACATAAATAGCAAACTTAACGGCGACAGTGAGTGTGTATATAGGACGAAGACAACTGAATACAGCTTCCGGAGCTGGAAAGGGAACAGTGCGTACATATAGATAAACAAAATGATGTGGCAGTGTGGCTTTATTTCGGCGCATGCAGAACATAGAGAGGAGACACTCAACGTCAACGGGATTTTTTATTGTCAAGAAGTATTTCTGATGTGCCAAATCTTGGCCATTTCTGCCATGTGATTTCATTAGTTTTCATTTTCATTTTTTTTCATTTTGTTATTTGAGTCCCCGTTAAAAAAAAAAAACACCGAATGACTGACTTTGAGTGTGGCCTTTAACTTATAGTTCGTAGAGTGAGTGGCTGACTGACAAGTGGTGCAGTCAAATAAAAAGTTTTTGAAATACCTTCATATTTTGCGCTGCAAAAAAAAGTTATTTAGAATTCATTACGCCGAACAATTTTGCACTTAAATATTTAGTTATAAACAACCTTGGTTCCAAAATGAAGCAAATAGGGAAAATAATTTTGACCAAAATTATTTAAATGACGTTTGAGCGGATTTTAAATTTTAATAAATTAATAAAAGGTAGAAGAGGACGCCTTCGCCTACCGCCCTAAGGACATGCAATCTCGATTTTTACGAGATAAAAGGACAAAATCTTTTTACTCACTCAAGATATCTTTCTTTAGGGTTACAGGACAAACTTCGCAAAAAGCCTGAGAGATAACTGGTAGATCTCATGGCATATAACCTTATATATGAGAGATTAGGGACTTACTTTAAAAGTAGGTTATCCCATAATACCATTAAGAAATAACCCTTAGTCTTCCCAAAATTCGAATTTTGGAGGTAATATATCCTCTTAGACTATATGGGCGTATGATTGTTGACGTTACTTATTTGCAATGTAATCCTGCATTGCACGAGGGAGAGATAGAGACATCTTCTTCGACTGTAAAAGGACATACAAACACTGATTTTTACAACTTTACGAGAGGAACTCTTCTTACACATCCCGTTAGGAAGGCAAATGTGAAATTTCTAGTTGGAATTTCGGAGGTTATCTCGAAGGCCATTACTGCGTATGAGTTAATCCATATTTAAACAAAGAGAGCTACCTAGTTAGAAACGTAATACTATTTTAGCGAAAATATTAATACTTGAACAAGTAAAAAAGCTGTAAGTTCGGCCGGGCCGAACTTGGAATACCCTTCACCATTCGGTACAAATTTGGCAATTTTCAAAAAAATAAAATACGTTAAAAATTATGTTAAAATCTTAAAAATACCGAATGTTGCCGTATATTAGGGTCTATACGACGACGTGGATCTGCATAGGCAACCTTTGTCATAAGTTATTACAATATTCAAATGCGAAACTTGAAAAAATTGTGTTTATAATGTAGCTAATATCATCAAAATACCGAATATTTGGAGGTACCATGTGGGTTATAAAACGTGAACCTGCACAAACAATTCTCTGTCGTAGACTGTAGTATCCATTACGAACTTCAAATACAAAATTTGAAACAATTCCGGTAAATAATGTCGCTAAAATCATCAAAATACCGAATATCAGGGGTGCTGTTATATGGAGGTTATGCGAAGAGGTGGATCTGCACAAACAATTTTCTGTCATAGGCTGTAGTATGCATTACGAACTTCAAATACCAAATATGAAATAGTTCCGGTAAATAATGTCGCTAAAATCATCAAAATACCCAATATCGGGAGGTACCGTTTTATGGGCTCATTAAAAGCGGGGGGCAGATTTCTTCTTAGATTTCACAGAAGTCATGCAAGGAGGGGTTCGGAGGCTATTGAGAGAACTCTTCTTGGAGTTTTTAATATGTGGCAGACCACTTCTAAGATTTCCAACTATACGTGCAAAATATTTGAAGTTTACTTGAAGACGTGATTGCAGACTTTCTAAAAGAGATGCAGTTGAGGAATTTAATGGTGTTCTTAGAAGGCGCACTTCTCACATTTTTTAATGTTTTAAAAGCACGTTGAGTTTTCACAATTGACTTCTTCTGTTGAATGTAAATTTCAACTATTTCAGAGCGCTCGCGTGGCGTGTATTGGTTCATGGTAAAAATCTGCTTGGACTGACGCTTCAAACGCGGTATGTCATTAAGCGATGTGACATCTCTGTCAAAAGTTATGGCGTTGCCAGGTGGGTCCATCGAATATGGGCAACCCGCTAAAATTTTGCATACGTGCATAGTTTACCAGTAGGCAGTTTAAGTTCGTAAGTGGGTCATGTCGGTCCACGTTTTCGTATAGCCCTCATATAACGGTACCTCCCGATATTCGGTATTTTGATGATTTCAGCAACATCATTCAGTGGAATCGTTTCAAATTTCGTACTAAAAGATTCTTATGGGTACTACAACCTATGATAAAAAAAAAAATTTATGCAGGTCCAGATCTCCGTATTGCTCCCATTTAACGGTACCTCCCGATATTGGAAAATTTCATGATTTTAGCGACATTATTTACCGGAATTATTTCAAATTTCGTATTTGAAGTTCGTTATGGGTTCTACAGCCAATGACAAAAATGTTTGTATGCAGGCCCAAGTCTTCGTATAGCCTCCATACAACAGTACTTACAGAGCCCCCATATGACGGTACCTCCTGATACTCCGTATTTTCATGATTTTTGCGACATTATTCACCGTAATTGTAACAAAATTCATATTGGAAGTTCGTAATGGGCACTACAGCCTATGACAAAAAATTTCGTATGCAGGTCCACGTCTTCGTATAGTCCCAATATAACTATTTTCATTTAAGTTGTTGTTTTATTTTTTTTTTTTTTTTTTTTAAATTTTCAATTTCATTTGAAATGGTGGAGGGTATTAAAAGTTCGGCCCGGCCGAACTTAGCTGTTTTTTTATTTGTTTACTTTAAAATTAGGGTATATTTTACACACTGAATATTGTCCGATGATCGTCCAAATTAATAGGAATCTGCCCAGCTCTAAGCACTCCATGCTAAATTCGTTTATTGATTCCATACTGTGAAAAATCAAGACATTTTTCAAACCCTAAATATTTTGGGAATTTCTCCAAAAACATTCCTATTCTGACCCTAATCCCACCTCCATTTTCAATTTCGTGAAGATCTTGCCATAATTGCGACCTGTAAAAAATCAACATGGACAGACGGACGGACTGACGTACATAGCTAGATCGACTCAGCTCGACGAGATAGGATGATTCACATTGGAGGCCAATATTTCGATGTGTTACATAATTTCTAGTCTAATTAAATGTAAAATACCCCCAACACATTCTGTTGTATGATATAAATATCTAGCTTTCTCTCCGATTTTTATACCCTACACCACATAGTGGTAATGGTATTATGTCTTTGTGCATTTGTTTGTGACAGGCAAAAGGAAACGAGGTAGACCCATAGTTACTTTTGAGGATCTTCATAGAATCAGTTTCTAAGTCGATTTATGCCTGTCAGGTCGCATTTATCATCCGATTGAGATGAAATTTTGCACAAATCATTAGTTTGGCCCAAGGACGAACCCTATTGAAATTGGAGATAATCGGTAAAAATTTAGATATAGCTTCCATGTATATCTTCGTCCGATTTGCTTTTTATTGTGCACCAAACGTCTACTATTTGTCCAAATAGGATGGAATTTTGCACATACAACCAAATTAGGCCTGAAAATATCTATGCCAAATTTGATCGAAATCGGCTCAGATATAGCTATAGCTTCCATATATATTGTTCATCCGATTTGTTATTTTTGTCCTCCACAGCCGTAATATACACTCTGTAACAACAATATTTGGGCAAATATAACAAATGCAGCTCAGAAATTCCTTTGCTAAATTTTATCGAGATCGGTTCAGATTTGGATATAGCTCCCATATATAACTTCGTCCGATTTTCCTTTTATTGTGCACCAAACGTCTAATATTTGCCCAAATGGTATGAAATTTAGCACTTGCGACCGAATTGAGTCCAGAAGCTAGTATGTCAAATTTGGTGAAGATCGGTTCAGATATAGCCATAGCTCCCATAGATATATTTTTCATCCGATTTCTCGAATTTGTTACCCACAGCCGTAATATGCACTGCGTAACAACGATATTCAGGGAAATATATGAAATACAGCTCAGAAATATCTTTGCCAAATTTTATCGAGATCGGTTCCGATTTGGATATAGCTTCCATATGTATCTCTATCTGATTTCAAATTAATTTTGCACCAAATGGCCTATACAAGTCCGAATTTAAAAGATACAAATGCATATTTAGTCCTTTGAACTTTAATTATAAATTATAATTATATATATAATTATAAATATAATTATAATAATTATAATTATATAATATATAATTATATATATAATTATAATTATAATTATAATTATAATTATAATTATAATTATAATTATAATTATAATTATAATTATAATAATTATAATTATAATTATAATTATAATTATAATTATAATTAATTATAATTATAATTATAATTATAATATAATATAATTATAATTATAATTATAATTAATTATAATTATAATTATATTATATATAATTATAATTATTATAATTATATTTATAATTATATATATAATTATAATTTATAATTAAAGTTCAAAGGACTAAATATGCATTTGTATCTTTTAAATTCGGACTTGTATAGGCCATTTGGTGCAAAATTAATTTGAAATAATTATAATTATAATTATAATTATAATTATAATTATAATTATAATTATAATTATAATTATAATTATAATTATAATTATAATTATAATTATAATTATAATTATAATTATAATTATAATTATAATTATAATTATAATTATAATTATAATTATAATTATATATTATATATTATATAATTATAATTTTTATAATTATAATTTATAATTATAATTTATTTATAATTATATTTATTTATAATTATAATTATAGCTTGTATGATTGAATTCTCCCATAAAAACGTTTAATTGTTACGTGGAGCTCTACTAAATTAGCAAAGTGGTGTAGTGTATCAAAAAGTCGGCTCCGCCCGACTTTGGGACTTTCTTTACTGGTTTTAATTTTCAAATTGTATTCGAATTCATTGACAATTTGCTTTTTTTATTTTCCATGTTTTTATTTATCCGATTTATCCGAAATTGCTCATAATTCGGAAAGAACTAAAGAAAAACATTTAGCTGTGAACTTCCCACCAAGAGAGGAATTTTCACAATTAGAGTCGTTTTTTTGGACATTTAATATCTTTTATAACTTAAATATCATTAAAATACATCAATAATTAAACACTAATTACATAAGCCCACAATTACCGTCTTTAAAAGTGGCACACACACATACATACACCTTTCGTCGTTGTTCGCCAAAATCGTTTAACCATCAACAATTTATCACTGTCATGTTTAGTGGCTTTTAGTTTCAATTTAACTATGTTGCACCACCTTGCTGGTTGCTGAGACCTCTACTCTCCCCTCAAAAACCAAATATTCGGGCGGTGAACAATTTCAACATCTCTGTCGACGAGAGATGCTGTTGTCGGGGCATTGCAGTGCTGGCATGGCGTTATTTATATGACAGCAGCTATTTTCATGTGTCATACATTAATCCAAATTAATTTCATGTAATTAAAATCACCTTGAAGCGAAATGAGACAGCAGCGGCAGTGGCGAACAACAATGGCGAAGATACAGAGGTACACACACACCAACAAACCCATACATATCTATTGTATCCTTTAGCCTTGGCCAACAAGCAAAAGAATCCTTGCCGTTGTTGTTGTTGTTATTATTGCCGCATTGATATTTCAAGACATTAAATGGTATTTATTGGGATTTAACCAAAGGATCTGCCCCATGCCACCAATAATAATTACCCCATTCATTTTCTTAAAATGGGTGCTAAACTGTGAGAATTATTTAATGTCCTTGGGAAACAGGAGCAGGTAAACTTTTGCTTTGGGAGAAGTTTGGCTTGTGGACCATATTTGATTATTGTCAAGGGATAACTTGGTTTTGTGTGAAAGAAAAAAAGGGCACTTGAGGTCCTTTTGCCTTCGTTTGAATTAAGCCCTCAGCCAGGTATGGTGGAATGTCCTTGGGTTAGATTTTTACGCTTAGCATTTAACTATTGAATATTTTATGCCTCGTTAAGGTTAAACTTTGACAATGAAATGTTGCCATTTAAGTTGGTCGCCAGAGATATGGCATTAATTTCTTTTCTAGACGTTAAGCTTCAGAAAATATTATGAAAATGCTGAGATGGCCAGACATAGGATTTTGGAAAAGGGAAGAGAAAAATAGGTTTATTTTTCAACATCTACAACAGTCGTGGATTTTTTAAAAATACTTTTTCAACATCTACAACAGTCGAGGATTTTTTAGAAATATTTTCTCAACATCTACAACAGTAGTGGATATTTTTTCAACATCTGCAACAGTCATGGATTTTTTTTTTTAAATATTTTTTCAACATCTACAACAGTCGCGGATTTTTTAAAAATATTTTTCCAACATCTACAACTGTCGTGGATTTTTAAAAAAAAAATTTCCAACATCTACAACGTTTGTGAATTTTTTAAAAATATTTTTCAACATCTACAGCTTCTGATTTTTTTTTACAAATATTTTTTCAAAAACAACAACAGTCGTGGATTTTTTAATTTTTTTTTTAAAAAACTACAACAGTCGTGGATTTTTTTAAAAATATTTTTTTTAACATCTACAACGATCGTGGTGTTTTTTAAAAATATTTTTCCAACATCTACAACAGTTGTGGATTTTTTAAAAATATTTTTTCAACATCTACAACAGTCGTGGATTTTTTAAAAATATTTTTTCCAAAATCTACAACTGTCGTGGATTTCTTAAAAAAAAAATTATTTCAACATCTACAACAGTCATTGAATTTTTTAAAAGTATTTTTTCAACATCTACAACAGTCTTTGATTTTCGTCGTGGATTTTTTAAAAATATTTTCTCAACAGTCCTGGAAAAATATTCTTAAAAATACACGTTGGTCCTGAAAAAAATATTCTTCAACAATTCACGTTGGTCCTTCAAAAAAATATTCTTTAACCAGTAAAGAAAGTCCTAAAGTCGGGCGGGCTGACTTTATGACACCCTACACTACTTTACTAATTTAGTAGAGCTCCGCATAACAATTAAACGTTTTTATGGGAGAATCATCACGCTATGATCATAATTATAGTTTAAAGTTCAAAGGACTAAATATGCCGAAGCATTTATATCTTTTAAATTCGGACTTGTATAGGCCATTTGGTGCAAAATTAATTTGAAATCAGATATAGATATATATGGGAGCTATATCTAAATCTGAACCGATCTCGATAAAATTTGTCAAAGATATTTCTGAGCTGTATTTGATATATTCCCTGAATATCGTTGTTACGCAGTGCATATTACGGCTGTGGGTAACAAATACGAGAAATCGGATGAACAATATATATGGGAGCTATAGCTATATCTGAACCGATCACCAAATTCACCAAATTTGACATACTAGCTTCTAGACTCAATTCGGTCATTAGTGTCAAATTCCATCCCATTTGGTGCACAATAAAAGGTAAATCGGACGAAGTTATATATGGGACCAATATCCAAATCTGAACCGATCTCGATAAAATTTAGCAAAGGTATTTCTGAGCTTTATTTGATATATTTCCCTAAATATCGTTGTTACAGAGTGCATATTACGGTTGCGGAGGACAAAAATAACAAATCGGATGAACAATATATACATATGGGTGCTATAACTATTTCTGAACCGATTTCGATCAAATTTGGTGTACTTATTTTCAGGCCTAATTTGGTTGTATGTGCAAAATTCTATACTATTCGCACTGATATTACATGTTTGGTGCACAATAAAAGGCAAATCGGACGAAGATATATATGGGAGCTATATCTAAATGTAGACCGATTATCTCCAATTTCAATAGGGTTCGTCCCTGGGCCAAACAAATGATTTGTGCAAAATTTCATTTGGATTGGGCTATAAATGCGAACTGTACTTTGTTTACAAAAATACATGGACAGATGGACGGACGGACGGACATGCATAAATCGACTTAGAATGTGATTATATGCAGATCATCAAAAGGAACTATGGGTCTATCTCATTTCCTTTTGCCTGTTACAAACAAATGCACAAAGACATAATACCCTGATCCGATGATGCTTGATGCTTTTTTTTTTTTTTGACTCTTGAAAGTTTGCTGATTTTTGCAAAAGTTTCTTTAAATGTCCAGGTAAATCTAATATATTTTTTTAAACATGATTCTTAAAAAAATTCTTTAATAATCTATGTTGAAACCTGTGTGAATCCTTGAAATTAAGATCTTTAATCCAGGTTTGAAAGTTGTCTGTTCATCCTTCAAAAAACAACAATTTAAAATCAAAATTCGAAAAATGTCCAGTTTTGGAAGCCTGTAGATCCTTATAGGTTTCAAAATACAACACCGACCCTTGATAGATCCTTGGAAAATCTTTTCAAAGACAATGTTTGAAAATCTATTGATCCCGGAAAAATATTCTTTAAAATTAAATATTCAAGGCCATTGATCCTTGGAACCTTTCCTTTTAAAATTCAGGTCAGATTCTTGATCGTTTCGTTTAAAATACAGGTTTAAATGGCTGCTGATTTGTAAAAAAAAAATAATCCTTAAAAATAGAGGTTCAAAAGTTATCTGATACTTGATAAAATCCAACTTTGAAGGTTTATTGATCCGTGAAAAATATTCCTCAAAAAACCACCTATTGGATCTTGAAAAAAAAAAATAAAAATTGAATGTTTAGGAACTTTGATCCTTGAAAGCCTTCTTTTTAAAGTTTAGGTATTGAAGTATGTAAATCCTTGAGAAAGCTCGTTCACAAGTAGAGGTTTAAATGGCTGTTGACCCCTTGAGAGAAATGTCTTTAAAAAAGACAGCTTATTCCTGAAAAAATTACATGATCCGGTTTTGAAGGACTCTTAATCCTATAAAAAAAAATATTCTTAAAAAATGCATTTTCCAAAGTGATTTGATTCTTGTTAAAAACTCAGTTTTGAGTGCTTATATCAAAATGCACGTCTTACAGGATTGATCCTTGACCTTGAATGGTCGGGCTATTAATCCTAGAAAGAAATATTCTTTAAAAATTTAGGTTGGTCCTGGAAGAATATTCCTAAAAATCCACGTTGGTCTTGCAACAAAATATTTAAAAATTCACTTTGGTCCTTTAAAAAAATACTCTTTAAAAATTCACATTGGTCCGAGAAAAATATTCTTTGGAAATCCATTCTAAAATTCTAAAGTTCTCGTTGGTCTTTGAAAAAATTTTCTTTAGAAATCCAGGTTTGACCTTAAAAAATACGTTGCAAATCCATACTGGCTCCTGGAAAAAATTATTAAAAATTGACTTTGGTCCTTGGAAAAAAAAATTAAATTCTTCTTAAAAATCGACGTTTGTCTTTGAAAAAAGTATTCTTCAAAAATCAGCATTTTCGGCCTTTTAAACCTCAAAAAAATGTCCATAAGAATTCGACTTCTAATTTCTTAAATTTTATAAAATACATTACTTAAGTTCATATTCCGGAAAAATCTATATTTCTTGGTCTGTAGGCCCTTTATAAAATATCCTTTAATAACAACCGTTTCTCTATCTGCAGGTTCTTAAATTATCCCTTAAGAAAATCGAGTTTCTTGGTGTGGATGTCCATGAAAAATATCCTTTAAAAATCCAAGCTTCTCCTTCTGCAGGTTCTTAAAAAATATCTCTTAAGAAAATCGGGTTTCTTGGTCTGGATGCCCATGAAAAATATCCTTAAAAATCCACGTTTATTGATATTGTTAAAAAAATCAAGTTTCTTGAAAAAATATTCTTTAGTGAATCAACGTTTCTTGGCCTGTAGATCCATTAAAAAAATATATTTGAAAAAATATGTTTCTTGGTCTATAGATCCTTGAAAAATATCCACGTTTCTTTGTCCGTAGATCCTTGAAAAAATATTCTTTAAAAAATCAAAGTTTCTTGGTCTGAAGATCCTAGAAAAAATATCCTGTAAAAAATCCACATTTCTTGGTCTGAAGATCCTTTAAAAATTACATTTAAATAATCCAAGTATTTGGTCTGTAGATCCTTCAAAAAATTACCTTTAAATAATCCAAGTTTTCGGTCTGTAGATCCTTGAAAAAGCATCCCGTAAAAAAATCCACATTTCTTGGTCGGTAGGTCCTTGAAAAAATATCATTTAATTTATTCACGTTTCTTGGTCGTAGTTCCTTGAAAAAATAACCTTTAAAAATCCAAGTTTATTTGTCCGTAGATCCTCGAAAAATATTCTTTAAAAATCAACATTTTGGGTCGGTAGGTCCTTGAAAAAATATCATTTAATTTATTCAGGTTTCTTGGTCGTAGATCCTTAAAAAATTCACATTTCTTGGTCTGAAGATCCTTGAAAAAAATCCCTTTAAATAATCCAAGTTTTTGGTCTGTAGATCCTTGAAAAAATATTCTGTAAAAAATCTACATTTCTTGGTCGGTAGATCCTAGAAAAAAAATTCTTTAATTTATTCACTTTTCTTGGTGTATGAGCCTTTGAAAAATATCCTTTAAAAATTCCACATTTCTAGGTCTGTACATTCTTGACTAAATATCCTTTAAAATATTCACGTTTCTTGGTCTGTAGATTCTTGAAGAAATGCCCTTTAAAAAATCCACGTTTCTTGGTCCATAGCTCCTTGAAAAAATATTCCTTTAAAAACCAAAGTTTCTTGGTCCATAAGTCCTTGAAAAACTTTCCCTTAAAGATCCACGTTTCTTGGTCTGTAGTTCCTTAAAAGAGTCCACGTTTCTTGCTCAGTAGATCCTTGAAAACATACCCTTCAAAAATCCACATTTATCGATCAATAGGTCCTTGAAAAGATATTGTTTAAAAAACATGTTTCTTGATCTTGAGGTCCTTCAAAAAATATTTTTTAATAATCAATGTTCCTCGGTCTGATGTCCTTTAAAAAATATTTCTTAAAAAATCCACGTTTCTTGGTCAGTACATACTTGAAAAAATATTATTCAAAAGATCCTCGTTCCTTGGTTCTTGAAAAAAATATTTAAAAAAAAAAAACAAGTTTCATACTTATTATTATGGAAAAATATTCATTGAAAAATCCTCGTTTCTGTTTATCCTTGAAAAAATGTTTTTTAAAAGAAAACTTGTTTCTTTGATCCTTGAAAAAATATTCATTGAAAAATCCTCGTTTCAGTTGATCCTTGAAAAAATATTTTTTTTTTTAAATCCTCGTTTCTTTGATCCATGAATTTTTTTTTTAAATCCACATTCCGTTGTCTGATATTCCTCGAAAACATATCCAAAAAAATTATTACCCTTTCTCTATATTAATACGCATTTTTTATTTTTCTCTTCTCTTTCAGGTATTAAGGATCCAAATCTGGATAGACACTCAAATAAAGGTATGTTTTATTAACATTTTATTTATTAATTCCATTTTATCTAATAATATTTTGCTCCACATTTAAGGCCATTTTCATGGCAATCAAAAACGATGCTGCAATTAATTTGAAAATTAATAACTTTATATTGCTGTGCGAGCAAAAACAGCAACATAAAAATTGTGCTAAAAATTAAAATTAAACTAAAAGTAATACCGAACGAAAAAGTAACAGCCCAGATGAAAACATTAAATGCTTATGCCAACGCTCGGTTATTGCTATGCTCGTTGTTGTTGTTGTTGTTGCTGGTGCCAACATAAAAACTGCAAAATAATGAAATTTTAATATGAAACTCGTAAATTTATTAAAAGCCACTTAAACCACTTCTAACATAAATACATAAATATATACAACAAATACAAACAGAAACTCACAGAGAACAGCACAAGTGGTGACGGCTATGGGGATGAGAGAGAGAGAGAGAGAATAGATGTAAAAACTAAAACATCAACACAAAAAGGGCTATAAAGGATTTTTTCTTGCTCTGTAGGAAAAGTGGGGTATATTGGGGTGCTATGTATATCGATTTGAGATTTTTAGCAAAAGTAGCAAGGAGCCAGAGTCCACGACATTTAATTTTTTAAGGATCAACAAGTGGGGATTTTTGGATTTTTAAAGAATATTTTCTCATGGACCCAAGGACGAAGAAACGTGGATTTTTAAAGAATATTTTCTCATGGACCCAAGGACGAAGAAACGTGAATTTTTAAAGAATATTTTCTCATGGACCCAAGGACCAAGAAACGTAGATTTTTAAAAATTATTTTCTAATGAACCCAAGGACCAAGAAACGTGGATTTTTAAGGAATATTTTCTCATGGACCCAAGGACCAAGAAACGTGGATTTTTAAAGAATATTTTCTAATGGACCCAAGGACCAAGAAACGTGGATTTTTAAAGAATATTTTCTCATGGACCCAAGGACCAAGAAACGTGGATTTTTAAAGAATATTTTCTCATGGACCCAAGGACCAAGAAATGTGGATTTTTAAAGAATATTTTCTCATGGACCCAAGGACCAAGAAACGTGGATTTTTAAAGAATATTTTCTCATGGACCCAAGGACCAAGAAACGTGGATTTTTAAAGAATATTTTCTCATGGACCCAAGGACCAAGAAACGTGGATTTCTAAAGAATATTTTCTCATGGACCCAAGGACCAAGAAACGTGGATTTCTAAAGAATATTTTCTCATGGACCCAAGGACCAAGAAACGTGGATTTTTAAAGAATATTTTTTCATCGACCCAAGGACCAAGAAACGTGGATTTTTAAAGAATATTTTTTCATCGACCCAAGGACCAAGAAACGTGGATTTTTAAAGAATATTTTTTCATCGACCCAAGGACCAAGAAACGTGGATTTTTAAAGAATATTTTTTCATCGACCCAAGGACCAAGAAACGTGGATTTTTAAAGAATATTTTTTCATCGACCCAAGGACCAAGAAACGTGGATTTTTAAAGAATATTTTTTCATCGACCCAAGGACCAAGAAACGTGGATTTTTAAAAAATATTTTTTCATCGACCCAAGTGGATTTTTAAAGAATATTTTTTCATCGACCCAAGGACCAAGAAACGTGGATTTTTAAAGAATATTTTCTCATGGACCCAAAGATCAAGAAACGAGGATTTTTTAAGAATATTTTTTTCATCGACCCAAGGACCAAGAAATGTGGATTTTTAAAGAATATTTTTTCATGGACCAAAGGATCAAGAAATGAGGATTTTTAAAGAATATTTTTTCATCGACCAAGGACCAAGAAACGTGGATTTTTAAAGAATATTTTCTCATGGACCCAAGGACCAAGAAATGTGGATTTTTAAATAATATTTTTTTAGGGGCCCAAGGACAAAGAAACGTGACTTTTTTAAGAATATTTTCTCATGGACCCAAGGACAAAGAAACGTGAATTTTTTAAAGAATATTTTCTCATGGATCTAAGGACTGAGAAACGTGAATTTTTTTAAGAATATTTTTTTAGGGGCCCAAGGGCAAAGAAACGTGAATTTTTTAAGAATATTTTTTCATGAATATAATTTTTGAAAGAGTAATTTTTAAGGGCAATAAAATCCTTAGATGAGATTGATACGTTTTCAAGGACAATCATACCAAGAAATGTAAAGTACGCAATGAATATCTTCTCAAATATTAACCGATTAAAAAGGATGCAGTTTTAAAGCCTATCAGGGCTTTTTTAAGTTATCTTAAACGTGGACCCTTAAAATACACTTCTTCAAGGACTATAAGAGATTAAAACATAGGGTTTTAAAGGATTTATTTTCAATGACTTTGAAATATTTAAACGTGTATTTTTAAAGAATTCCTTGTTAAGACTTTGAAAGGCTGGAAGCGGATTTTTAAAGATTCGTTTTGAAAGAATTTGAAAGACTTAAATGTGGATTTTTAAGGGATTTGTTTTCAAGCATTTAGAAAAAGGACTTTGATGATCTTAAATATGGATTTTTGAGGATTCATTTTCAAGGACTTTGATAAACTAGAACATGGATTTTAAAAGGATTCGTTTTCAAGAACCTTGAAAGGCATAAACGTGAATTTTTAAAGGATTTTTTTCAAGGACTTTCAAAGACTTAAACGTGAATTTTTAAAGGATTTTTTTCAAGGACTTTCAAAGACTTAAACGTGGATTTTTAATAGATACCTATCGAAGGACAGGATATGCATTGTTAAAGTTACATATTGAATATTAGGACGTAGATTTTTCTAAGGATACCCATCGTCGGACTGGATGTGGATTGTTAAAGTGACATCTTCAATTCAGGACGTGGTTTTTTTTAGTTACTTCTTCAATTTTGGACGTTGATTTCTGAAGGATATTTTCAAGAACTATTAGTGTTTAAACTTGCATTTTAAAAGGACACTTTTTAAGGGCTACAACGACTTAAAAGCGAATTTCCGAAAAATTCATTTTCAAGGACTTTAAAAGACTTAAACATAGATTTTTAAAAAATTCTATTTCATGGACAGTCGGAGTCTTTATCGTGAATATTTAAAGGATAACTTTCCAGGCACTATCACTATATTTAAGGAATATCTCTTCAAGGACTGGAGGTGGATTTTTAATGGAGAGCTCTCTAAGGACTAGAGGTGGATTTTTAAAGGATATCTATCCAAGGACTTGACGTGGATTTTTAAAGGATATCTTTCCAAGGACTTGACGTGGATTTTTAAAGGATATCTTTTCAAGGACTGGTCGTGGATTTTTAAAGGACATCTTTCCAAGGACTGGACGTGGATTTTTAAAGGATATCTATCCAAGGACTGGACCTGGATTTTTAAAGGATATCCACCCAAAGACTGGACCTGGATTTTTAAAGGATATTTTTCAAGGCCTGACCGTGGATTTTTAAAGGATATTTTTCAGGGCCTGAACGTGGATTTCTAAAGGATATTTTTCGAGCCCTGGCCGTGGATTTTTAAAGGATGTTTTTCAGGGCCTGACCGTGGATTTTTTCATGGACTAGGCGTGAATTTATAAAGGATATTTGTTAAGGATTTTTATAGAATATTTTTCAAGGACGGAACATGGATTTTTAAAGGATATTTTCAAGGACTTAAAGTGGATTTTTAAAGGATATTTTTTAGGGACTAATTGATCGATTTTGAAAGGAAAATTTTCAAGAATGGACGTGGATCTTAAATGGATTTTTTAGGAATGGACGTGGATTTTTAGAGGATATTTTTTAAGAAATGGACTTGGATTTTTAAAGGAGTTTTTTGGGTGGATTTTTAAAGGATATTTTTTAAGGAATGGGCATGGATTTTTAAAGGATATTTTTTAAGGACTTGACGTGGATTTTTAAAGGTTATTTTTAAAGGAATGGACGTGGATTTTTAAAGGTTATTTTTTAAGGAATGAAAGGGATTTTTTTGATGGACTGGGCATGGATTTTGGGAGGATATTTTTAAAGACTGAAAGGATATTTTTTGATGGACTGGACATGTATTTTATAAGGATATATTTTAAGGACTGAAAGGATATTTTTTGATTAGCTGGACATGGATTTTAAAGTATATCCTCCAAGGATGAAAAGGATTGCTAGAGATTTACACATGGGTCTTCACAGGAGACTCTTCACAGGAGACCCCTTCAAGGATAGGACGTAGATTTTAAAGTAATATTTTTTAAGGACTTTTTTAAGCCTTAAATGTGGTTGTAGAAGGACACGATTTTAAAGACTCACAGACTTAAGCAAGGATTTTTAAAGGATATTTTTTAAGGAATGAACGTGGATTTTTAAAGGATATTTTTTAAGGAATGAACGCGGATTTTTAAAGGATATTTTTTAAGAAATGAACGTGGATTTTTAAAGGATATTTTTTAGGGAATGGACTTGGACTTTTAAAGAATTTTTTATGAAAATGGACGTGGATTTTTTAAAGATATTTTTTAAGGAATAGACGTGAATTTTTAAGGGATATTTTTTAAGGAATGGGCATGGATTTTTAAAGGATATTTTTTAAGGACTTGACGTGGATTTTTAATGGATATTTTTTAAGGAATGAACGTGGATTTTTAAAGGATATTTTTTAAGGAATGAACGTGGATTTTTAAAGGATATTTTTTAAGGAATGAACGTGGATTTTTAAAGGATATTTTTTAAGGACTAAAGGGTTTTTTTTTGATGGACTGGGCATGGATTTTGAAAGGATATTTTTAAAGACTGAAAGGATATTTTTTGATGCACTTGACATGTATTTTAAAAGGATATATTTTAAGGACTAAAAGGATATTTTTTGATTGGCTGGACATGGATTTTAAAGTATATCCTCCAAGGATGGAAAGGATTGCTAGAGATGCACACATGGGTCTTCACAGGAGACTCTTCACAGGAGACCCCTTCAAGGACAGGACGTAGATTTTAAAGTAATATTTTTTAAGGACTCTTTTAAGCCTTATATGTGGTTGTAGAAGGACACGATTTTAGAGACTTTCACAGACTTAAGCAAGGATGCTTAAAGGATTATATTCTACGGATTATATTCTAGATTTTAAGGACCTTTAAAGGCTTAAATTTTGATGTTGCTGTGATTCAGTTTCAAGGACTATCCAGGGTATCACAATGGAATTTAAAAAAGAGAACTTTCGTTCTATCTTGGCAATTGGACTAAATTAAATCTAAAGAATTCTTTTCAGCTTATATTTTCTTAGCTGTTCCATGTCGATTTTAATTGTTTTTTTTCTCATGTTTCTATACCAGAAACTGGTTGGAAGGCAGTATGAATGAAGCACATCAAGATCTATGTAATTCCTGGCAGAACATTAATTGAAACATTTAAAATATAATCAAGGAACAAATTTAATTAAATTTAAATTTCATTCTAACGAGTTGAAAATTGTTCCTTGAATAATATTAAAAGATCTCCATCCCCCCATACACATACATTTTGCGTAGAAGAATCAAGGAGGTTGTTCTTTCGTGGAAACCATAACATTTCTCTTTTTGATATTGCTGATGCTGTTGTTGTTGTTGTTGTTTTTTATCAAGCCTTTGAAATTCTTGGCTTATTAAATTAATATATGAAACGTGTTAAATTAAATAGTAACAATTTTCCACAAAACAGGATATAACCATATCTTTTCGGGGCATATCCTTTTTGTGGTGTGTATGTGTGTGTGTTGTGGTGGTTGGTTGCTGCTGGTGGCCTTGGTTTGTTGACTTGTGTGTTTGTGTTGTTAGATTTTTGATTATTTCATAAACGTTAACTCCACCACCCTTCTTCCTTATTGTCATCCCCCCTCGCCATGGTACTTACCATTTTTTTATTATCAGAAAAGTTTAATCCTTTTTGCATTTTTGCTGTTAAACACCTTATTAGATGTTATAACCCGTTTCTTAAATGGTCTTAAGGTTGTGTGTGTGTGTGTGTGCATTCTAGCAAACAACAAGTTGTCCTACCGGTGTAGGATGTGTAGGATATGATTGTTGTATCAAGGATTTGCTGGGTTCTTTAGCTAAGTTTTGTTGTTGGTATTTTGTTGTTTATATGCAAACATTAAGGACCTCCTTTTGGTTTTTTATTAAAATATTGTTGCCAAAGGGTAGGATTTTGGTGTGAGAGATTTTCTAAAGGTGTGTTATGGAAGGTTGAAAAAAGGACACTTTTTCAAGGACATGTTGAGATTTAAACGTGGATTCTTAATGAATACTTTTTTAAGGACAATCATAATGTTAAACGTGGATCTTCAGGGATATATTTTCCTGGGCAACCAAAGCCTAAAATGTGGATTTTTAAGAATAACTTTTCAAAGCCTTAAACGACCAAAATTTTCAAAATTAATTTTTAAGGTCGTGGAAAAATTTTCAAGGACGCAGATTTTTGAAGGATACATTTTCAAAGACGTGGAATTTTGAAGGATGTGGATTTTTAAATGATCAATCTTCAAGGATGTGAATTTTCAAATGATCAATTTTCAAGGATGTGGATTTTTAAAGGATAACTTTTCAAGGACGTGGATTTTTAAAGGATACATTTTCAAGGATGTGGATTTTTAAAGGATAACATTTTCAAGGACGTGGATTTTTAAAGGATAACATTTTCAAGGACGTAGATTTTTAAAGGAATAATTTTCAAGGACGTGGATTTTTAAAGGAATAATTTTCAAGGACGTGGATTTTTAAAGGAATAATTTTCAAGGACGTTGATTTTTAAAGGATACATTTTCAAGGACGTGGATTTTTAAAGGAATTATTTTCAAGGACGTGGATTTTTAAAGGAATAATTTTCAAGGACGTGGATTTTTAAAGGAATAATTTTCAAGGACGTGGATTTTTAAAGGAATAATTTTCAAGGACGTGGATTTTTAAAGGAATAATTTTCAAGGACGTGGATTTTTAAAGGAATAATTTTCAAGGACGTGGATTTTTAAAGGAATAATTTTCAAGGACGTGGATTTTTAAAGGAATAATTTTCAAGGACGTGGATTTTTAAAGGAATAATTTTCAAGGACGTGGATTTTTAAAGGAATAATTTTCAAGGACGTGGATTTTTAAAGGAATAATTTTCAAGGACGTGGATTTTTTAAGGATAACATTTTCAAGGACGTGGATTTTTTAAGGATAACATTTTGAAGGACGTGGATTTTTTAAGGACAACATTTTCAAGGACGTGGATTTTTTAAGGACAAAATTTTCAAGGATGTCGATTTTTTAAGGACAAAATTTTCAAGGATGTCGATTTTTTAAGGACAAAATTTTCAAGGATGTCGATTTTTTAAGGACAAAATTTTCAAGGATGTCGATTTTTTAAGGATAACTTTAACAAAGACGTCGATTTTTAAAGGATAACATTTTCAAGGACGTGGATTTTTTAAGGATAAAATTTTCAAGGATGTCGATTTTTTAAGGACAAAATTTTCAAGGATGTCGATTTTTTAAGGATAACATTTTCAAGGACGTGGATTTTTAAAGGATACATCTTCAAGGACGTGGATTTTTTAAAGGATACATCTTCAAGGACGTGGATTTTTAAAGGATACATCTTCAAGGACGTGGATTTTTAAAGGATACATCTTCAAGGACGTGGATTTTTAAAGGATAACATTTTTAAGGACGTGGATTTTTAAAGGATACAGTTTCAAGGACGTGGATTTTTAAAGTATACAGTTTCAAGGACGTGGAGTTTTAAAGGATACAGTTTCAAGGACGTGGATTTTTAAAGTATACAGTTTCAAGGACGTGGATTTTTAAAGGATACAGTTTCAAGGACATTTTCAAGGACGTGGATTTTTAAAGGATAACATTTTCAAAGACGTGGATTTTTAAAGGACGTGGATTTTTAAAGGATAACATTTTCAAGGACGTGGATTTTTAAAGGATAAAATTCTCAAGGACGTGGATTTTTAAAGGATAACATTTTCAAGGACGTGGATTTTTAAAGGATAACATTTTCAAGGACGTGGATTTTTAAAGGATAAAATTCTCAAGGACGTGGATTTTTAAAGGATAACATTTTCAAGGACGTGGATTTTTAAAGGATAACATTTTCAAGGACGTGGATTTTTAAAGGATAACATTTTCAAGGACGTGGATTTTTAAAGGATAACATTTTCAAGGACGTGGATTTTTAAAGGATAACATTTTCAAGGATGTGGATTTTTAAAGGATAACATTTTCAAGGACGTGGATTTTTAAAGTATATATTTTCAAGGACGTGGATTTTTAAAGTATATATTTTCAAGGACGTGGATTTTTAAAGTATATATTTTCAAGGACGTGGATTTTTAAAGTATATATTTTCAAGGACGTGGATTTTTAAAGTATATATTTTCAAGGACGTGGATTTTTAAAGTATATATTTTCAAGGACGTGGATTTTTAAAGTATATATTTTCAAGGACGTGGATTTTTAAAGTATATATTTTCAAGGACGTGGATTTTTAAAGTATATATTTTCAAGGACGTGGATTTTTAAAGTATATATTTTCAAGGACGTGGATTTTTAAAGTATATATTTTCAAGGACGTGGATTTTTAAAGTATATATTTTCAAGGACGTGGATTTTTAAAGTATATATTTTCAAGGACGTGGATTTTTAAAGTATATATTTTCAAGGACGTGGATTTTTAAAGTATATATTTTCAAGGACAACCAGAGCCTTAAACGTGGATTTTTAAAGGATAAATTTTCAAGGACAACCAGAGCCTAAAACGTGGATTTTTAAAGGATAAATTTTCAAAGACGTGGATTTTTAAAGGATAAATTTTCAAAGACGTGGATTTTTAAAGGATAAATTTTCAAGGACAACCAGAGCCTAAAACGTGGATTTTTAAAGGATAAATTTTCAAGGACGTGGATTTTTAAAGGATAAATTTTCAAGGACAACCAGAGCCTTAAACGTGGATTTTTAGAGGATAAATTTTCAAGGACGTGGATTTTTAAAGGATAAATTTTCAAGGACAACCAGAGCCTTAAACGTGGATTTTTAGAGGATAAATTTTCAAGGAAAACCAGGGATTTAAACGTGGATTTTTAAAGGATACATTTTCAAGGGCAGCCAGAGCCTTATACATGGACTTTTAAAAGATAAAATTTTCAAGGACAACCAGAGCCTAAAACGTGGACTTTTAGAGGATAAATTTTCAAGGACAACCAGAGCCGTATACATGGATTTTTGAAGATGCATTTCAAGGACAACCAGGCAGGTTTTTAAGGATACTTTTTCAAGTGCCATGAAAATTAATTTTTCGAACAATTAGAACCTTAAACTATAAAAACAAAACTTCTTAGACGTCTTTTATGGATACAAAAGCTTTTCAGATGCCTTCAGATGACAGAATTTTTACTCGGCTTCTATTGAAATATCTATGAATAAAAATCACCCCATTTTATATCACCCTTTTCTAATCATTCCAAGTTCCACTTGTAACTACCGCTGTTTCTCTCAAAGCTTTGCCTAGTTGCTGTTGTTACCTTTGTAAACTGCCATAAAGTTATCTTGTTACTGTTGCTTACTTTACCGAGTCTGTTCTTCTTACAAATCCTTTACCTGTTTCACGTTGTATGTACTTGGCCTCAAAGACATCTTCCTCCCTTCTCTATTTCTACCTCCCTCCCTCCCTGACCCATTTCATTACTATTTCGCCATTTTTAAGCTTGGCATTGATGCTCTTGGATTTTGGATTGTTTATGATTTTCATGGTACTTAAGTAAGATTTTAAGTTGACAGTTGTTGCCAAACGAAAGGAGGATCCTTGAGGCACACAAACTCACACACACACACACTCGAGTAACGAAAAATTACAATGTTATTAAAAACGACGCAAGGAAGTGAAACTTTGAAGTTTCACATTCATTTTCTCCCCCAGATAGAGCATAGTTACGTAAGCCTTTGAGACAGGATTTCAAGTAGAGGTATATCCTGAATTGAGTGCTTAATGCCAGAGATGACAGTTGGAATTGCCGCAATGTAATCACAAGAAGAAATAGTTATGAGGATATCAGTGGAAGAAATTAAATTGAGACAATTTATGGCAATGGCAAAACGGAAAGTACAAGTAGTGATGATAACAATTTTTTAAGAAGTTTAGATTTTAAAGATTTTTCCTGAATGTTAGTTTTTGAAAAAAGTTAAAAAAGGTTTCTTTAACATTGAAACAATTTCTTAAAAACCAGAGCTATTTGGTCTGTAGGTCCTAAAAAAATTTTTAAAAATCAATGCTTTTTTGTCTGTAGGTCCTAAAAAATTCTTAAAAAAGGGCTCTTTTTGGTCTTTAGGTCTTTGCGAAAACTTTTTTCTAAATCCACGTTTACTTGTCCTTGCTTCATTGAGAAGAAATCTTTAGGAAATCCACATTTATGTTGGAAAAATATTCTTGAAAAAATATTCTTTAAAAAATCCACGTTTCTGTTGGTCCTTGAAAAAATATTCTTTAAAAAATCCACGTTTCTGTTGGTCCTTGAAAAAATATTCTTTAAAAAATCCACGTTTCTGTTGGTCCTTGAAAAAATATTCTTTAAAAAATCCACGTTTCTGTTGGTCCTTGAAAAAATATTCTTTAAAAAATCCACGTTTCTGTTGGTCCTTGAAAAAATATTCTTTAAAAAATCCACGTTTCTGTTGGTCCTTGAAAAAATATTCTTTAAAAAATCCACGTTTCTGTTGGTCCTTGAAAAAATATTCTTCAAAAAATCCACGTCCATAGGTTCTTTGAAAAAAATATTGTTTAAAAAATCCACGTTTCTGTTGGTCCTTGAAAAAATATTCTTTAAAAAATCCACGTTTCTGTTGGTCGTTGAAGAAATATTCTTTAAAAAATCCACGTTTCTGTTGGTCCTTAAAAAAATATTCTTTTAAAAATCCACGTCCTTTGGTCCTGAAAAATTTTTTTTCAAAAATCCACGTTCCTGTTGGTCCTTGAAAAAATATTCTTTAAAAAATCCACGTTTCTGTTGGTCCTTGAAAAAATATTCTTTAAAAAATCCACGTTCTTGTTGGTCCTTGAAAAAATATTCTTTCAAAAAGCAACGTTGGTTAGTCCTGGAAAAAATATTCTTTTAAAGATCCACGTTTATTGGTCCTGAAAAAAATATATATTCTTGAAAAATCCACGTTTGTTGGTCCTTGAAAAAATAGTCTTTAGAAAATCCACGTTTTTTTGGTCCTTGAAAATTGTGTTCTTTAAAAAAATCACTTTTTTGGTATTTGAAAAAAATATTCTTTGAAAAATCCACTATCCATAAAATTTATGATTATTTGGTCCTTGAAAAAATATACATCTTTTTATATCTCCCCCATCCCCCGAAATACAACAAACTACATTTTCGTTCCACTTCATATAAACCTTCAAAACGATTTCTTTTCATATCACAATAACAAAGTTTTTTTTTCGATCCCATCTATGAAAAGCGAAGAAAATCCATTTAAAAGAATTATTTGCCGTTACATATCATTTCCCGGGGAAAAATGATGATAGAGCCATTATCGGCATTGACAATTTCATTAAACTATGAATGGGGGGAATTGGCGATGCGAAGCGAAAACTTTTGCAAATATTTGCAATCACTGAACAAAGTTCAATGCAACAAAGGCAATTCAATGGCAATAGCAAATACCACGGAATTCTGTGGAAATGAAGTGGCAAAGAAAATAAGGATTCTCCCACCACCAGCACCACAAAAAAAATCGAAATTCACAAATAAAGGATATAAATCTTTATAAAACTATTTCCATTGATACAAAACAAATAGTAACAGACAAGTCACCTGAACGACAGTGGCATCTGGCATTAGTAGATTGTTGCGACCAAATAAATTTTCTTTATATTAACCAAATTTTATGAGCCCATAAAAATTCCCTCCCATCTTAAAATGTACTTTTTCCTAAAGGTTCCACTGTTTTTGTTTACTTAACTCATTCTTTTGCAATATTTGATGTTTGCCACACAACGGAAAGATTTCCAAACAGATTTCCCAGATAACCGAGAGCCGAAAGACAAATGGCAACTGACTCATCATTGGTTGCCATAAAAAAGTAATTTTTGGCACACGCACCAAAAGTTTTTTTTTTGTCGATTTGAAACCAAAAAAAAAAAAATGAAAGGAAAGGAAAGGACAAACTTTGACAAGGTATAAAAATTCCTTTTGTTGTAACAAGAAACAAAAGAAAAAACCACAAGAATTGCAGCTAATAAAAATCATTCACTCAAGTGCGAAGGAAATCTCAATCAATATTGTAAACGTGAAAGGATATTTTTATTGTGTAAATACTAAAGTTTCGAAAGAGATCTGTGTAGAAAGGACAATTGGTTTTAAAATATAGTAATTGTTGTTAAAGAATAATTTGCAAAAATTATATTTTCTATTATTTGAGTCCTTGGAAGATTTTTTTCTTAAAAATTATTATGTGTGACTACTTGAATCCTTGGAAAAATAAAAAAATCCACAATTGTTGGTTTCAGGACACTAAAGAGGGTCTTTAAAACGAAATTTTTTTTATTATTTTTTTTTTAAATTTTTATTTTTTCCACCATAGTATGGAGGATATATTAAGTTTGTCATTCCGTTTCTAACACCTCGAAACATACATTTTAGAGACCACAAAGTATATACAGGGTGAGGCAAAAAAAAACTGCAACAAAGTCAAGCGCCATGATTTTTATATTTTTCTTTAAATTTTATTGAATTAAAGCAAAAAAAAAAAAAAACAAGCAAAGAAAGTCCTAAAGTTGGACGGGGCCGACTTTATGATTACCTACACCACTTTGCTAATTTAGTAGAGCTCCACATAACAATTAAAAGTTTTTATAGGAGAATTCAATCATACACGCTATGATTATAATTATAATTTAAAGTTCAAAGGAAAAAATATGCCGAAGCATTTGTATCTTTTAAATTCGGACTTGTATTGCCTATTTGGTGCACAATTAATTTCAAATCGAATAAAAATATATATGAGAGCTATATCCAAATCGGAACCAATCTTGATATAATTTGGCAAAAATATTTCTGAGCTCTATCTGAATATCGTTGTTACGGGGTGCATATTACGGCTGTGGGTAACAAATATAACAAATCGGAAGTATATATGGGAGCTATAGCTATATCTGAACCGATCTTCACCATATTTGACATACTAGCTTCTAGACTCAATTCGGTCGTAAATGCCAAATTTTATCTAAATTTTGCTTTGTGCAAAATTTCATCTGGATAGGACAATAAATGCGAACTGTACTTTGTTCACAAGAATACATGGACAGACGGACGGACAGACGGACGGAATGCATAAATCGACTCAAAATATGATTCTATGCAGATCATCAAAAGGACTTATGGGTCTGTCTCGTTTCCTTTTGCCTGTTACAAACAAATGCACAACGACATAATACCCTGACCATCTTGTGGTGTAGGGTATAAAAAATGTGGGAAATAGCATCAAATTTTAGAATAAGTTAAGATTTGTTCGAATTGGTCACATCTGGCACGAATAATGGCCTTCAAACGGCCAATGAAACCATCACACGCTGCCCGAATGGTGCTCTGCGGTATTTTGGCCCATTCCTGGCGCAGAGCTTGCTTGAGGTGATCGACACTTTGGTATTTTTAGTGCCAACATTGCTTTCCAAAATACTCCAGACACAATAGTCCAATGGATTGGTATCCGGAGATTTTGGTGGTCATTGTGCGCTGGAAATGAAGCGAGGAACTTCATTTTGTAACTATTCTTGGGTGGCGCGTGCTGAGTGCGATGGTGCTGAGTCCTGTTGGAATGTCCAAGGTCTGCGGCTAAAATGTCAAGGCTTTAATGTGCCCATGGCTTTAATACGCCCTCCAGAATATTTTCATGATAATATTCGGCATTTATTCTGATGCCACGGTCATTTAATACGAGTGGAGAGCGAACATGGAATATTTTTCGCTAATATTCGGCATTTATTCTGATGCCACAGTCGATTAATACGAGCGGAGAGCGATCATCGGCTTGAGTTCTGGTGGCCAAATGAAGGTGCAAATTTTCAGCTCACCTGGCAAGTAAACACGATAATTTTGTTTGTTTACAAACTGCCGGACAACGAATGTTTTCTCATCGGAGACCACCAAACCAAATTCGGCCAAGCGAAGCAACTCTTTAGCTCTTTTGAGTCTATTTTCCTTCCTTTGCGGTGTAAGTTCTTCCACTTTTTAGAATTTCAATGGCCTTACCCCGAGCTCGTTATTCAATATTTGCAGAATGGAATAGTGGGATATGTTCAGCTCACGAGCCATTTTTCGGCCACTGCAAAGCGGGTTTCGATAAAGTCGCTTCTTTACTTTTCGAACCATTTCTGCTGATGTTGCTGTTTCTTCTTCGGTCCACTTCCTTGACGTCGGGCTACGCTACCAGTATCACGGTAACGAGCGATGGCACGAGACACAAAAAAATTATTCACATTTAAATGCCGGAGTGCTCTAACGATAGCCACTTGTGGTTTTCCAGCCAAATATAAAGAAATCACACCATCACGCTTGAATTCCATCACGAATAACTTTTTTTTTTCTGGAAAATTCTCACCAAAATGCTTTTGTACGCTTGCAAATAATACAATGAGTAGTCACTGGATTAATTTTAACAGCAGTCGGATGAGTGGCTTGTAAATGACAGCAGCCTGAAATTGGTTGCAGTTTTTTCATCTCAACCTGTAATTCTTAAAGAATAATTTATAAAAATTATTGTTTTCTATTATCTGAGCCCTTAAAAGATTTTTTTCTTAAATATTGTTCTGTGTGACTACTTGAACCCTGGGAAAAATTAATAAAATCCAACTTTTATTGGTTTTTGGTTGTTGAAGAAGACCCTTGAAATGTCTAAGAGTCATTGAAAAATATTTTTTTAAATTCAAGTCTGCGAGTCCTTAACATTTTTTTTTTTTTAATCAATGATTTCGGTCCTTGGAAAAATTAATTGAAATTATTTTTTTAAATCATCGATTCCTTGAGGAAAATTGTTTTTTAGAGAATCCCTGTTATCGGGTGCTTGGAAAAGATTTTTATACGTTTTTACATTTACATTTTTTATTTGATTTTTTTTTCAATCCATTTCCTGGGAAATATTAAGGTATTTTGGTCCTGGAGAAAACGCTTTTTAATATACCAATGTTGGTGGGCTCTTTATAAAATATTTTTTACCTCTATGGATATTTAAAAATATTTTTTAAAAAACCACTTTTACTTCTACTTCTATACATATCTGAATATATTTTCCTACAAATCCAAGTCTAAGCTAATTTTCTTAAAATCCATGTCTGGATTTTAATCCATGTCTGATGGACTTTGGAAAGCGTAACAACGTGTGTGGGTAAAAATATTTTTTTTGTTCGCATTTACGTCCATGGGTAATGTTAAAATTATTTTATAAAAAAAACAAGCAAAAAAGCAGTAAGTTCGGCCGGGCCGAAATTTGAATACCCTCCACCATTTGAGACGAATTTGGAAATTTTCAAAAAAAAAATCCGTTAAAAGTTCTTTTTAAAACCTTAATAATACCGAATATAGCCGTCATATTGAGGCCTATTCAAAGTCGCGGACCTGCAAAGGGTCCTAGGCCATTAGAATATTAAAATACGAAACTTAAAAAAATTGGATGAGTAATGTAGCTAAAATCAATATATGCAGTTTAGGGAGTAGTATGCAGTAGTAGGGAGGTACCGATAAATGAGGCCTACACAAAGACCAGGACCTACATAGACAATTTTCAATCACAGGCTAGAGTACTAATTAGGATAGTATTTTTTTTTTTGGGAAAATTAAAAGGATTATTGGTGAATTACAAAATACCTTAATAGCCTATAGTTCCAAAAATTCTTTAAAAAAAATTCTAGATTGAATTAGCCGTGGAAGAAATTACAAAAACAGCTTGGTGCTAAAAAAAAGTTAAAAAAAAACTAAAAACTGGTTCAACGTGAATTGAAAAAATGGGGATGTTTTGGTCTTTTGCAACATTATTATCAATTATTCAACATTAGTTTGTCGCTTGAAATAATATATGTATTTTTTTTAACAATTTTCAGAAAAGTTTTTTTTTTGAATTTTTTTTATTTTATTTTTTTTTTTTTTGAAAAAATTCTCAAAAAAAAAAGTTTTTTGAAAATATTTGAATAAATAATGTAACGTTTTTTTTTTCTTCCTGTTAATTATATTTACATTTATTAGCAATTAAAACCAATGTTCCTATACATGTCTAACCTATTAAATGTTGTCTGAGAACAACCCCCTAAACTATTTTTTTCGATGTTTTTTTTTTTTTTTTGTAGAAAAACCTTGACAATTTTCGAAAACTCACCCTACCACAGCAGTGGCAAAAAACAGGAGCGAAACAAAAGAAATGAAAGAAAAATTAAAATCCGTGCAAAGATCTATTTTCCCGGGTATTAATTACATTTACAAATTGCATAAAACAAGCCATGCAGAACCGCAGTTCAACACAGCAGTATTGCTGTTGTTGTTGTTTTTGTTGCTTGGCAAAGAGTTCTCTATCAAACCGCCAGCAAAAAAAAAAAAAAAAAAAAAAAAAAAATTGAAGGCAGTCGAAAATAAAAAAATATGAACTATGACAACAGAACTGTGATCCTTCAAAGGTACCCACCAATCATTGTCACTGCTGCTGTTTGAAACGGCAGTTTTTTTTATCCCTTTGTAGGTCGTCAAGGACCAGCAACCCCTTTTGTTCCTCACGAGTGAAGGGAAAATCATAAATGGCTTTGTTGTAAAGCCAATTTTTATTTGCTGGTTACTGTCGTCATGTTGGTAGTTGGGATTACCAACTGAAGTAGAGTCGCCAGCAACCACTTTTGCAAGTTAGACACTGATAATGATGATGGCTGTACCAAAGGTAGAACAGAGAACCCGTTCCCGTGCCTGGGAAATATCAACAATTACGGGGAAGATTTTCCGTGTTTTTTTTTTTTGTTGTGCTTGTGAAAATATGTTCCGCAAACATCAATGAAATGATTTTCTAATTGTATGGGAAGAAAGTTCGTCGAAGAAAATCTCAAATGTAAACAAGGTCATAGCGCGGGAACGCTGGACTGAGAGTCTGTGTATGACACACTCCCAATGATATGCGAAAATCAATGGCAACCGTTATGATTTTGGAAGATTAATTTGTAATGAATGCGTTTTTAATTAGAGTGGGAACAAAAATACGGAGGAAAAATTTCAACACGGAAACTTAGAGACCAAAAACATTTTTTCAAGAATATTTATAAAGCGACTCAAATATGAGTATTTCAAAAGACCTTCCAACGTGATTTTTTTATACCCTCCACCATAGTTTGTCATTCCGTTTGTAACACCTCGAAATATACATTTTATACCCCAAAAAGTATATATATTCTTGATCAGCATAAAACTCTATGTCAATTTAGCAATGTCCGTCCGTCAGTCCGTCTGTGGAAATCACCCTAGCTTCCGAACGAATTGAAGTAGATTTATAAAATTTTACTCAAATGTGTATTATGTCTGTAGGACTTTTGGTATTGAAAATGGACCATATAGGACCACGTCTTCGTATAGCCCCCATATAACCTCCCGATATGCGGTATTTTGATAATTTTAGCGACATTATTTACCGGAATTGTTTCAAAATCGGTATTTGAAATTTGTAATGGATACTACAGCCTACGACAGAAAATTATCTGTGCAGGTCCTCGTCTTCGTATAGCTCCCTATATAACGGTACCTCCCGATATTCGGTATTTTGATGATTGTTGCGACATTATTTACCGGAATTGTTTCAAAATTGGTATTTGAATTTCGTAATGGATACTACAGCCTTCGACAGAAAATTATCTGTGCAGGTCCTCCTCTTCGTATAGCCACCTATATAACGGTACCTCCCGATATTCGGTATTTTGATGATTTAAGCGACATTATTTACCGGAATTGTTTCAAAATTGGTATTTGAAATTCGTAATGGATACTACAGCCTACAACAGAAAACGAGCTATGTAGGTCCACGACTTCGTATAGCCCCCCATATAACGGTACCTCCCGATATTCGGTATTTTGATGTTTTTAGGGACATTATTTACCGGAACTATTTCAAATTTGGCATTTGAAGTTCGTAATGGATACTACAGCATACGACGGAAAATGGACTATGTAGGTCAACGTCTTCGTCTAGCCCCCATATAACGGTACCACCCCCCCACCCATAATCGGGATTTTGATGATTTAAGCGACATTATTTACCGGAATTGTTTCAAACTTAGTATTTGAAGTTCGTAATGGATACTTCAGTCTAAGACAAAAAACGAGCCATGTAGGACCACGACTTCGTCTAGCCCCCATATAACGGTACCTCTCGATATTCGGTATTTTTATGATTTTAGCGACATTATTCACCGGAATTGTTTAAAATTTGGTATTTAAAGTTCGTAATGGATACTTTAGCCGTAGACAGAAAACGAGTCATGTAGGTCCACGACTTCGTCTAGCCCCCATATAACGGTAGCCCCCGATATTCGGTATTTTAATGATTTTAGCGACATTATTTACCGTAATTGTTTTAAATTAGGTATTTGAAGTACACAATGGGTACTACAGCTAATGACAGAAAATTGTCTTAGCAGGTCCACGTCTTCATATAGCCCCCATATAACGGTACCCCCCCCCGATATTCGGTATTTTGATGATTTAAGCGACATTATTTACCGGAATTGTTTCAAATTTCGCATTTGCAGTTCGTAATAGATACTACAGTATAAGACAGAAAATGGACTATGTAGGTCCACGTCTTCGTATAGCCCCCATATAACCTCCCGATATAGCGTTATTTTGATAATTTTTGCGACATTATTTACCGGAATTGTTTCAAATTTGGTATTTGAAGTTCGTAATGGATACTTTAGCCTAAGACAGAAAACGAGCCATGTAGGACCACGACTTCGCCTAGCCCCCATATAATGGTACCCCCCGATATTCGGTATTTTGATGATTTAAGCGACATTTTTCACCGAAATTGTTTCAAATTTCGCATTTGAAGTTCGTAATGAATACTACAGCCTATGACAGAAAATTGTCTGTGCAGGTCCATGTCTTCATATAGCTCCCATATAACGGTACCTCCCGATATTCGGTAATTTGATTTTATCGACATTATAACCGAGTTTTTTTAAGTTTCGCATTTGAATATTACAATTGCTTGTGACAAAAGTTGCCTATGCAGGTGCACGTCGTCGTATAGACCCAAATATACGGCTACATTTGGTTTTTTAAGATTTTAACAGAATTTTTAATTTTTATTTAGGACTTTTATTTTATTTTTTTTTTTTTCAAAATTACCAAAATTGTACCACATGATGAGGGTATTCAAAGTTCGGCCCGGCCGAATTTAGAGTTATTTTACTTGTTTTTAATATAAATTTTTATATATTTTTAAAACTACAGGGTGAGAAGAAAAAGAAAAAACAGCAACCAACTTCAGTCTGCTATCATTTCTAAGCCACTAGTCCGACAGCTGTTAAAATTATGCCACTGACAGCTCATTATAATGTTTACAAACGTACAAATGCAGTTTGGTGAGAGTTTTTCAGGAAAGCGTGATAGTGTGATTTTTTTATGTTTTTGGCTGGAAAACCACAAGTGGCTATCGTTAGAGCACTCCAGCATTTAAATGTGAAACAATTTTTTGTGTCTTGTACCATCGCTCGTTAACGTGAAACTGATAGCGTAGCCCCCCGACGTCAAGGAAGTGGACGGAAAAAATCAACAACACCAGCAGAAATGATTCGAAAAGGAAAGAAGCGACTTGATCGAAACCTGCGACGCAATGGCCGAAAAATGACCCGTGAGCTGAACATATCGCAATATTCCATTCGCCAAATATTGAAAAATGAGCTCGGGGTAAAGCCATTGAAATTGCAAAAAGTGCAAGAACTTACATCGCAACTGAAATAAAATAGACTCAAAAGAGCTAAAGAGTTGCTTCGCTTGGCCGAAAGTGGTGAAGAGCTGAATTTGGTTTTCCACGATGAGAAAATATTCGTTGTCCAGCAGTTTGTAAACAAACAAAAAGATCGTGTTTACTTGCCAAAGGGGTCAGCTGAAAATGTGCTCCTTCGGTTGGTCACCAGAAGGAACTCAAGCACCGGCCATGGAGATGGTGTGGGCCGCCATAACATCCGATGGTCGCTTTCCACTCGTATTAATCGACCGTGGCATTAGAATAAGTGGCGAATATTAACGCGAAAATATTCTGGAGGGTATATTGAAGACTTGGGCACGCAAACATATTGGCCGCAGACCTTGGACATTCCAACAAGACTCAGCACCATCGCACTCAGAATGAGGTTCCAAATATATATAAAGTGCTTTCTTTTTTCTCACAAATCGTCCTTTTTTTTTTTTTTTTTTTTTTTTTTTTTTTTTTTTGTAAATGCTTCTCTGGAAAAACATCCAAAATTGCTTTAGACAATAAAAGTTCATTACACAGCTCGTAAAAGAATTTACCAAAAAAAAAAAAAAACGAACTGCAATATTCTCCATATTGTCTCCTTCTTTCTGTTGTTGTTCCGACTATTGTTATGCTCTACTGATGACGGAAAATCGTTAAAAATTTATGCATATGGCCGGCGAATAAGAAATCCAAACAAAACTACACCACAATATGTGTGGAGGACATCGAATATTCTTCATCCATTTATGTCCTTTATCTTCATGGTCTGTTCCAAAAAAACATGGAAGAAGACAATGACATCTACGCGAGACAAGACACCATCACTGCATGGTTGGTTAGACATCAATGAAGGGCAGGGAACTGATCCATTTTGGGCTTTAGAAATGCATTTTGCTGATGCGGTTAAATGGAGGTACATGAAGAGAGAAGAGGATGAAGAGATAAGAGAACTATGGTAAAGCGACACGTCAGACCGCGAAAGGGGGTTTTATGGTAGAATACACTTGACACATAGAAGTTTCGTTCGATATTAAACTAAGTATTAATCAAAAAAAACTGATGTTGTTTTGAGGGCCTGACACTGGATTAAATACATTTTTTCAGGCTGACGTAATATAGGAGTGCATTTTCTCTTCTTATACCCTCCACCATAATATGGAGGGTATATTAAGTTTGTAATTCCATTTGTAACACCTTGAAATATACATTTTAAACCCCACAAATTCTTGACCAGCATAAAATTCTATGTCGATTTAATGATATCCGTCCGTCTGTGAAAATCCCTCTAGCTTCCGAACGAAATGAAGTAGGATGATAAAATTTTACTCAAATGTGCATTATGTCTGCAGGACTTTTGTTATTGAAAATGAGCTATATAAGTCCATGTATTCGTATAGCCTCCATATAACGGTAACACCCTATATTCGGTATTTTGATGATTTTAGCGACATTATTCACTGGAATTGTTTTAAATTTCTCATTTGAAGTTCGTCATGGGTACCACAGTCTATGACAGACTGGACCTATGCAGGTCCAGGAGTACGTGTAGCCACCAACGGTACCTCCCTATATTCGGTATTTTGATATTTTTATGACATAAAATTTTAATTTAAATATTTCAAGTTCCGCATTTGAATATTGTAATGACCTATGACAAAATTTGCTTTGAAGATCCCCGTCTTCCTATAGACCCCAACATAAGGGTAATTCCCTATATTCGGCATTTTGATGATTGTATCAGTATTTTTCAACGTATTTTTATATCCTGCACAACATAGTGGTAAGGGTATTATCTCTTTGTGCTTTAATTTGTAGCATGGAGAAGGAAGCGAGATAGACCCATAGTTACTTTTAAAAATTTTCATAGAATCACTCTCTGATTCGATTTATACATGTCAGTCTGTCTGTCCGTCTGTCCATATATATTCGTGAACAAAATGCAGGTCGCATTCATTATCCGATTGAGTTGAAATTTTTGAAATAATATTTGTTTAGCCCAAGGACGAACCCTATTAAAATTGGTGAGAATCGGTTCAAATTTAGATATAGCTTCCATATATATCTTCAACCGATGTTTATTGTGCACCAAATGACCAATGTTAGTCCAAAAGACCTGAATTTTGGCACATCCGACCGAATTCAATCTAGAAGCCAGTACATAAAATTTGGTGAAGATTGGTTCAGATATAGCTATAGCTCCCATACAGATGTTTCACCCGATTTTGGGTTTGAAGTCCCTCACATACGTAATATGCACTCCCCAACAGTGATCCTTGGAATCAGATATCAGATACAGCGCAGAAATAAAGGCCTAAAATTTCGTGAAGATCGATTCAGATTTGGATATAGCTCCCACATATATCATTATCCGATTTCAGGTTTTTTGTGCACCAAATGGCTAATATCAGCCCAAATGGACTGAATTTTGGCACTTCCAACAAAATTCAGTCCCAAAACAAGTGCATCAAATTTTGTGAAAATCGATTCAGATATAACTAAATAACATTCGTTATATGCACTCCACAAGAATAATATTTGGTGCCAGAAAATAGATAAAGCCCTGAAAATTTTATTACCACTCTTGGGTGGCGCGTGCTGAGTGCGATGGTGCTGAGTGACTTTCGGCCAAGCGTAGCAACTCTTTAGCTCTTTTGAGAATATTTTCTTTCTGTAGATGTCTAAGTTCTTGCACTTTTTGGAATTTCAATGGCTTTACCCCGAGCTCATTTTTCAATATTTGCCGAATGGAATACTGCGATATGTTCAGCTCACGAGCCATTTTTTGGCCACTGTGAGGCAGGTTTCGATGAAGTCTCTTCTTTACTTTTCGAATCATTTCTGCTGATGTAGCTGTTTTCTTCCGTCCACTTCCTTTTCCTTGACGTTGGGCTAGGCTACCAGTATCACGGTAACGAGCGATGGCACGAGACACAAAAGATTTATTCACATATAAATGCTGGAGTTCTCTAACGATAGCCACTTATGTTTTTCCAGCAAAATATAAAGAAATCACACTATCACGCTTGAATTCCATTGCGAATAACTGTTTTTTCTGGAAAATTCTCACCAAAATGCTTTTGTACGCTTTTAAACAATATAATGAGCTGTCACTGGAATAATTTTAACAGCTGTCGGGCGAGTGGCTTACAAGTGACATCAGTCTGAAGTTGGCTGCATTTTTTTCTTCTCACCCTGTATATTCTAATTTTCCTTCTTTTCTTTTTAAGATAATCTTTTATTCTGGCTCTTTGGAATTGTTATTTACCCCGATAGTGAAGAATAAGTTTGAAAGGATTTTTATAATTTATATATTTTTTTAAATATTCTTATAAGGATATTTTAAAAATATTTTTAAAAATTCGCATTTTCTATATTTTTAATTTTACTATATAAAAAAGTAATTGTTTTTTGTATTTTTCCCTATATTTTTAGCTTAACATAATTCACTCGCCCTGTTAAAATATTCATACAAATTAACTGAGTTTTAATAAAAGTTTAGAAATCAAAAGCCGGAGATTATCTATGCAAATTGTCTTAACTTCCTCTCTCAAAAAAAAAAAAAAAAAAAAAAATACATTTCCTGCTAAAATAAAGCCAAACAAATTCATATTCAAATTGTAAAATTATAAAATTACTCTCCGAAAAATAAAAAAGAAGAAAACAAATTGTAATGAAACAAAAAAACAATTCAAAATAGAAATCATCTCCTTGAAAGCCTGCTTGGCGCACTTAACGATGTTCTACAATTTCATTAGGAAATTTACCTTTCGTTTTCATTAAAATTTTTGGGTAAAATAGATCCAACTCACACTCTGAATTCCTGCAACGAAGGCCGTTGGAAGCTATCAAAGTTTTGTTATTGTTGTTTTTGTAATTTCTTGACTAAATTACATAAATAAAAATTTAAATTTGTTTTTTTTTTTTGCCCCCAAAAAATAACTCCCTGAAGCTCTTCTCCTGGAAAGGAAAAAAATGTTTTCCAAACAATGTCCTTGATGTTCATTGTTCATCCAGATGATGTTCCTCCTGCTGCTGCTGCTGTCGTTTGGTTATGACAATTGTTTTGACTTGAGCTGCTTATAAGGATTACCACCTTTTCATTTGTGAACAGGTAAATGAAGTATCAACATCATCAACTGGCATGACAAGCAACAGCAGCACCAGCAGGAGCCTCATCAGTGCCATTGGGTATTGCCACCCGCCGGTGGTTATGACATCACCAAAGTGAAAAAGAAAACACCCACAAACCCTTAGTTTCCCTAGGGAATCGAGCTTGTTAGTTTGACTTCTTTGGTGTTGTTTTCCATTTTTTTTGTTCTCATTTTGTGATGAGATGATATTTGCTTACTTGTTGGCAGGAAATATGAAATGGACATGAAATACAAAACAAGGACCAAGAAAAGGAGGAAAAAAAAAAACGAGAATATAAAAGAAAATCCCAGTAAAAAAGATGATGAAGAAAATTTGTAATACGAAATCATATTAAACATGATTGTTATTGGTATTGTTGAGGGAGCTCAAAAAGAATAGAGAGGATGAGAAGGATGGTGGGCAGATGAGTGAACAGGGTAGAATACAAGGTAGGGGACGATAGGAAAAAAGCGTTTTTAAAATAATTTTTGGAAGGACAATTAGGAATAGGGACTCTTTTGGAAATATTTGTTCAAGGGTCATTCAGAACGAGAGATTTTGAAAAAAATATTTTTTTCTGAAGGAAATTATGAAAAAGAATTTTTTAAAAATATACAAAATACAAAAAAGAAAGTGTTTTTAAAATAATTTTTGGAAGAACAATTAAGAATGTGTTTTTTGGAAATATTTGTTCAAGGGTCATTCAGAACTAGAGATTTTTAAAAAAAATGTTTTTTTTTTTCTGAAGAAATTAATGAAAAAGAATTTTTTAAAAATATTTTTATTTTTTATAAAGGAATTAATTAACGTGATTAAAAAAAGTCAAGGAGTTAATAAACGGAGATTTTAAAAATATATTTTTTCATAGACTATTATTAGCGTGGATTTTTAAAAATATTTTTTTCTCAAGGAATAAACTATTGGACCTGGATTTTTTAAAACTATTTTTTTCACAATGTATTAATAAACGTGAATTTTTTAAAAATATCTTTTTATAAACTATTTTTAAAGTGGATTTAAAAACAAGAATTTTCGTAGACTATTATTAGCGTGGATTTTTAAAAATATTATTTTCCAAGGAATGAATGGACGTGGATTTTTAAAAAAAAATTCTCAAGGAATAATTAAACGTGGAATTTTAAAAAGAAATTCTCAAGGAATTAATAAACGTGGATTTTTAAAAATATTTTTTTAAGAAACTAATGAACGTGGATTTTTTAAAAATATTTTTTTAAGAAACTAATGAACGTGGATTTTTAGAAAATATTTTTTTTAAGAAAATAATGAATGTGGATTTTCAAAAATATTTTTCTTAGAAACTGATGAACGTGGATTTTTAAAAATATTTTTTTAAGAAACTAATGAACGTGGATTTTTTAAAAATATTTTTTTAAGAAACTAATGAACGTGGATTTTTTAAAAATATTTTTTTAAGAAACTAATGAACGTGGATTTTTTAAAAATATTTTTTTAAGAAATTAATGAACGTGGATTTTTTAAAAATATTTTTTAAGAAACTAATGACCGTGGATTTTTTAAAAATATTTTTTAAGAAACTAATGACCGTGGATTTTTTACAAATATTTTTTCCTAAGAAATTAATGAACGTGGATTTTTTAAAAATATTTTTTCCTCAGAAATTAATGAACGTGGATTTTTTAAAAATATATTTTCCTAAGAAATTAATGAACGTGGATTTTTTAAAAATATATTTTCCTAAGAAATTAATGAACGTGAATTTTTTAAAAAATATATTTTCTTAAGAAATTAATGAACGTGGATTTTTTAAAAATATATTTTCTTAAGATATTAATGAACATGGATTTTTTAAAAATATATTTTTCTAAGAAATTAATGAACGTGGATTTTTTAAAAATATATTTTCTTAAGAAATTAATGAACGTGGATTTTTTAAAAATATATTTTCTTAAGAAATTAATGAACATGGATTTTTTATAAATATTTTTTCCTAAGAAATTAATGAACGTGGATTTTTTAAAAATATTTTTTTCTCGAGGAATTAATAAACGTGGATTTTTTAAAAACATGTTTTTAATAGACAGTTATTAACGTGGATTTTTTAAAAACATGTTTTTAATAGACAGTTATTAACGTGGATTTTTAATAATATATATTTTTCTCAAGGAGTTTATAAGCGTGGATTTTTAATAATATATATTTTTCTCAAGGAGTTAATAAGCGTGGATTTTTTAAAAATATTTTTTTCTCAAGGAGTTAATAAAACTGGATTTTTTAAAAATATTTTTTTTCCAGCAATTAATAAACGTGGATTTTTTAAAAATATTTTTTTTTCAAAGGGTTAACAAACGTGGATTTTTTAAAAATATTCTTTCTCAAGGGGTTAATAAGCGTGGATTTTTTAAAAATATTTTTTTCTCAAGGAGTTAATAAAACTGGATTTTTTAAAAATATTTTTTCTCCAGGAGTTAATAAACGTGGATTTTTTAAAAATATTTTTTTTTCAAGGAGTTAACAAACGTGGATTTTTTAAAAATATTCTTTCTCAAGGAGTTAATAAACGTGGATTTTTAAAAATATTTTTTTTTCAAGGAGTTAACAAACGTGGATTTTTTAAAAATATTCTTTCTCAAGGAGTTAATAAACGTGGATTTTTAAAAATATATTTTTCTCAAGAAGTTAATAAACATTTGTTTGTAACATGGAGAAGGAAGCGACACAGACCCATACTTACTCTTAAGGATCTTCATAGAATCAATCCATGTAATTTTTTGAGCGAAATGCAGGTCGCATTTATTATCCGATTGAGATGAAATTTTCCAAACCATATTTTTTCGGTACAAGGACAAACCCCATTGAAATTGGTGAGAATCTGTTTAAATGCAGATATACGACTAATTGCACACCTAATGGCAATATCAGTCCAAATGACCCGAATTTTTGGCACACCTACCTAATTTAGTCTACCACACCGACCTTATTTAGTCTAGAAGCCAGCGCATTAAATTTGATGAAAATTGGTTCAGATATAGCTATAGCTCCCATATATATGTTCCATCCGTTTTGGTGTATAAGTCCCGCACATTGGTAATATGCACCCCATAGCAATGATATTTGGTACCAAATATCAGATACACCTCAGAAATAAGTGCCTAAAATTTTGTGATTATCGGTTCAGATTTGGAAATAGCTCCCTATGTATCTTTATCTGATCTCAGATTTATTGTGCACCAAAGGGCTAATATCAGCCCAAATGGATTTAGTTTTGGTGCTTCCAACGGAATTTAGTCTAGAAGCAAATACATAAAATTTGGTGAAAATCGGTTCAGATACAGCTATAGCTCTCCCATATGTTTCATGCGATTTGGTGTTAAAGTCTCTCGCATGCGTAATATGAATTCCACAAGAATAATATTTGGCACCAAATATCAGATACAGCCCAGAAATACCTCTGCCAAATTGTGTCAAGGTCGGTTCAGATTTTTATATACCTTCCATATATATATTTTACCGATTTCGGGTTAATTGTGCACCAAATGGCTAATATTCCGACGGAATTCAGCCTAGAAGCAAATACATATCTCTTATATATATGTTTCATGCCATTTGGTGGTAAAGTCCCTCACATGCGTAATATACACTCCATGACAACGATATGTGATACCGCACATCAAATAGGGCTCGAAAATACCTCTGCCAAATTTTATGGAGATCGATTCAGATTTGTATAACCTTCATCCGAATTCACGGTTATTGTCCACAATATATGTAATATCAGACCAAATTGGTTAGATTTTTTCATATTTTTATGGAATTTTTCCATTTGGTGAAATTCAGTCCGGTATATCTATTGCTCCAATTGAAAATCGATTCAGAGTTGGATATAGTTCCCAAATTTTGACTTCTCTAAAGTCATGACAGGCATTCAAATAAGGTTCATAGCTGGTAAAACCTACTTCGCATAAATTCCCAATAAAAACTGTTTTTGTTGCGGAAGCTCTACTAATATTTATAGTGGTGTAGGGTATTATACCGTTGCCCCGTCCAACTTTCGACTTTTCCTTACAGGTTTAAAAATATATTTTCTCCATAACCTATATTCCTTAATTTTAACTTGCACTTAAACGATTTTTATTCCTTATTCCCTCCTACATATTTCAGATTATTTCAAATATTCACAAATTATCGATTTATTCTCAACACCTCATGGCAGGAAATTGGAGTTTTTTGTGTCAAATTAGAAATGAATTTGCACACCCAATTAACGCCTTCTGGGAAATGGGAACGGAAGTTGTTAGCCGTTAATAATGTCAGCACACACACATCAAGGCCAATCAAATCAATACCCAGGACATTAAAGTTAAATGTCTAACAAGGAAGTATTTATGGAGAACAAAGGCAGCAACAAAAACGACGAGAAAAACATTTGTGGGAAAGAATGAAAAAAAAAATGGAAACAATGAGGAGTTAGGATCCTGCCAAAGCATGGGCATTTGTCACAATGACAATGGGCCACAGTAAACGAGGCCTAAGGCATTTTGCAATAGAAAGGCAATTTTTTCAACTTGGGCGCCATTCTTTACCTTTCCCTTTGGTTAGGGGTTCGCGTGTGTGCAATACAACCTCACGTCCGTGTATACATGTTTGTTAACAATAACAACTACAAAATTGACATTTGACATATTCTGCTCATTACGCATTTGCCAAACAATAACAAACAATGACAAAGGATGCAGGACACAGGACACAGGAACTCCCCTTATCCTTTTATTGTGTTTTATGTTCGTTACAATGCCTGATAAGTGTTTTCATTTTGTATCAAAAATCAGGCTAATAAACCTTCGAAAAAAAAAAACAAGCACACATGCCGATCTCAATCCCTGTTTTTTGGAATGGGAATTTAGATTTCAAGTTTCCGCAACTGTGAATTACAATGTAACAAGATCTCCCGGGTGGTTTTGGGAACAAAGGAACTCAGCGGACAACAAAAAATCACTGGGCAGGAGGGAGTTTCAGCTACAAATCAACAATTACTATAATAAAGCATTTTTCTCGCTCTCTCTCTCTCTCTCTCTCTCTCTCACTCTCTTTATCTCTCTGCATTTGTTACTTTTTGCACCATTTGAAATGTGGCAAATAGACCATCCACCAAAGAAGAAATAGGACCAAATTAAATATGTGTCACAAAAGTATGTTCGCTGTGGTACGTGTCCGGGCTCGTAACTTTCATAATCATCATCAGCATAGTAAAAATACAACAATTTTGGATAACTACTTTCAGTCTCAGGCGGAGGGTTTATTAAAACTAAACCATAGATTTTTTGTGAGATATATGAGCGTTCCTATGTTTGTGTGTGTTCATGATCATCCCTTATGACATCTCACTGACACATCACTGCAGGATCTAATGCAGCTCAAAATACTATACGTTTCTTTGCTTGTTTTCCGCACACAATTGCGTACGAAATATAAATGGCTATGGTCGCACAATCTAAACCAGCGTACAATTGGTTTTGATTTGTTTGTTACGACTTGTACAATACTCTAAACCTATTTTGTGTGGTTGTTCGAAATGAGGAAAGGAATAAGATTATATCTAGATTATATCCTCAACCGAGGATAATTTTTATCCACAATCCTATATCATTTAAATTTCATGCACAAATGAAAATAATTTCAAATTCATCCAAATTGTGGAAAATTTTACAAAATGTGTGACGAATTTAAGTTTTATTGAAAATGTGGATAATTTTGATTTTATTTACAATTTGGATAATTTTGATTTTATGAAAAAACGTGGAAAATTTAAATTTTATACCCAAAGTGTAAAATTTTAAATTTAATGAATATAATGTGGATAATAATAATTTTACCCCAAATATAAATAGCTTAAATTTTTTCACAACATGGGCACTTATTATTTTAATTTTATCCACATTTCGGATAAATTTAATTTTATCCATAATATAGATGATGTGAGTTTTGTTCGGAAAGTGGCTAATTCAAATTTAATTCAGAATTTGAATAAATTTATTATATTTAAAATCTAACCAAAAAGTGAATAATTTTTATCCTCAATGTTGATTATTTTTATCACGACGTGCATATTTTTTATTCACAACTTCTTTCGGTAAAAAAATAGAATATTTTTCCAAAAAAAAAAAAAAAAAAAAAAAAAATTATTGTAAATTTACGATTTTAGAAATTTGTGCTCAAGTCAAGTAATTTATAAACAAATTATCGATCAAAAAGATATTCTGTCGAAAACAATTTTTTTCGCAACAAAACTGTAATATCGTAAATTTTAATTTACGAATTTAGTCTTCTATCAACTGATTGTGTATCCAAAAATTAACTTAAACACTATTTAAACCAATATGGTTGATAGGTTAATATAAAAAATATCAAATAAAAAATATTAATAAATTTACGATATTCGATTGTTTTATTTATTTATTTCTCAATCAATTTGTAATATCGTCAGTGTAACATCGAGATTTTTTATATTAAAAACTAAAAAACTCTATATTTTACCCAAAAATTGGAATATCGTAAATTTACGATATATTTCTAATATCGTAAATTTACGATATATTTCTAATATCGTAAATTTACGATATATTTCTAATATCGATATATTTCTAATATCGTAAATTTACGATAGTCCTCAAGCTCAAATCTATTTACATTTAAATTTTACAAAATTTTTACATTCCTTTAAATTAAATTGTTACTTTTTGAATTTCGATACAAAAATAAATTATTATTCAAAAAAGGAATATCGTAATCTTATAATATTAGAAATATGTGCCCAAATCAAGTAATTCATGAACCAATTATGGATACAAATTATATTCTAATTAAAACTCATGATTTTTCGCAACGTAAATGTAATATCGTAAAATTCAAATTGCAAATTTAGTCTCCTATCAACCCAAATACCCAAAATATGGCAACACATTAATAAATGCATATAAAAATATCAAATAAAAAATATTAATAACTTTATGATATTCGATTGTTTTATGGTAAAAACAGATTTATTTCTCAATTAATGTCTAATATCGTCAGTGTAATATCTAGATTTTTTTATTAAACAGTGATTTTTTGAATTTACTCACCAAAACTTTATATTTTACCCAAAAATAGGAATATCGTAAATATACGATATATTTCTAATATCGTAAATTAAAGATATTCCTCAAGCTCAAATCTATTTACATTTGAGTCTTACAAAAATTGTACATTCTTTAATTAAATTAAATTAAATTAACATTAAATTGTTACATTTTGAATTTCGCCACAAAAAAAAAATATATATATTATTCAAAAAAAGGAATATCGTAAATTTACGATATTAGAAATATGTGCTCAAATCAAATAATTCATGAACCAATTATCAATACAAATGATATTCTAAGGAAACCTTGTGATTTTTCGCAACATAAATGTAATATCGTAAATGCAAACAAAAAATGTAGTCGTCTATCAACTAATTGTGTACCCAAAAATTAACTTAAACCAACAATTTGTTATATAAATACAAAAAATAGCAAATAAAAAAATTAATGCGTTTTACGATATTAGATTGTTATACCCTCAAACATTCTATGGAGGGTATATTAGCTTTGTCATTCCGTTTGTAACTCTCGGAGATATTTCAAATTTGATATTTGAATTTCTTGATGGTTACTACAGCCTATGACAATAAAATTTTGTATGCAGGTCCAGGTCTTCGTATTGCCCCCATATAACAGTACCTCCCGATAGTCGATGATTTCAGCAACATTATTCACCGGAATCGTTTCAAATTTCATATTTGAAGTTCGTAATGGGTACTACAGCCTACTACTACAGGTCCACGTCTTCGTATAATCCCCATATAACGGTTTTAATTTAAGTGGTAGTTTTCGTATTTTCTTAATTGAATTTCGGTGCAAAAATATTATATAATATTATATCGTAAATTTTACGATATTAGAATTTTGTGTTCAAAGAGAGTATTGCATATACCTGATATTCTAATGACGTTTTGTGAAAACACAATATATTTTACAACAAAAATTTGATATCGTAAAATTTAAACATCAAAGTTAAGGTGCGAACCAACAAATTTCTTACTCAAAATTAACTTAAATTTTATTCACATGAACGTGGGAAAAATTGCATCAAAAAATAACATGTAAAAAAATACACTTTTTGCGATGTTAGATTTTTATTATAATATAACTTGATATAAATATATGCTGTGAATGGTTATTACGTTTTAAAAAAAATATTCTCAATATTTAGATAAACACTGATTGATTTTTCTCAATTAAACTTAATATCGTAAATGTTATGTTTTGCAATTGTTTATATTTTTTTCAATTAGACAGGTATTTATTGAATTTCGGTACAAAAATGTTATGTTTTCCTAAAAATGTAATATCGTAAATTTACGATATTAGAATTTTTGTTCAAATTGTATAATTGTTTTCTCAATCATCGATAAAAAGGATGTTCTAATGATATTTTGTGAAACCACAACATATTTTACAACAAAAATTTAATATCGTAAAATTAAAATAGCAAATTTAGGCATCAACCAACAATTTTTTTTTTTTTTGCTTAAAAATTATCTTGATTGTAATTGAAACGAACATGGCAAGAATTTTTTAAATAAAAAAATAACTCGTTATAAAAATTATAAATTTAACGATATTCGGATAAAAAAAACTGATCTCAGTAAATATTGATTTGTTGGATTTTAACAATTAATTTTTGATACAATTTTTTAATTGAATTTTGGATTATATAGAATATTATAGTTAACAAAAAAATTGAATATCGTAAATTTACGATATAAGAATTTTGTGCTCAAATTGAGTAATTCATGGCACCATTGTCGAAATAGAGGTGGTTCAAATTATATTTTGTGCAACACAATATTTTTTACACAATACATTTAAAATCGTAAAGTTTATATTGCAATATTATGCACCCATTAAATTATTTTTAACCCAAAATGCAACTTAAATACGGTTCAAACTAATATGGCAACAGGGTTATGACAACAAGTTAACAAAATGATATATTTCACGATATTAAATATTCGGTACCAAAAAATATAATAGTTTGCAAAAAGAACGGAATATCGTAAATATATAATATTTATTTAATTAATTAACAATAAATATATAATTTTTTAAATCGACATAAAACTTTCAAAATTAATTTTAAATATTCAGTTAAAAGCTAATTATACCCTACAACACTATGTGTTGGGGGTATTATAAGTTTGATTGGGCCAGAATTTATGTAACACCTCGAAATATTGGTTTCCCATATAGGAAAGTATATATGGATCTTCCTAGCTCGCCGAGCTGAGTCGATCTAGCTATGTATGTACGTCTGTCCGTCTGTCCGTCTGTCCGTGTTAATTTGTAATCACTCTACAGGTCGCAATTATGGTCCGATCTTCACGAAATTTAAAATGGAGGTGGGGTTAGGGTCAGAATAGAAGCCTATTTCTTTTGGAGATGATCGCCAAATGTTTAGGGGTTGAAGTGGACCAAATACTGAAAAAATATCGGATTTTGCAGTAGCTATACAGGTCGCAATTATAGACCAATCGACGCGGAATTTCGTATGTAGCTAGAGTTTAGGGCGGGGAAGAAGCCTACCAGTTAGGGTGGTCATCGGATAATATTTAGCGGGTAAAATAGACCATATCTTTTGTGTTGAAAAAATTCAACATTTTTCATTAAACCGCGAATATTTTAAATACCGGCGAAATTATGAAGCCATGACAAGGTTACTTCTGACCTTTACATTGATGTTAACATCCAACAAATCGGATATATTGCAAAATATGTGCGATATATATGTCTATCAAAGAAGATATGCTTGAAAGATCTCTTATATGTCGAGAACGGCTGAACTGATTTCGACAGTTCTCATTAAATCAGAATGGCCTCTTGGCAGAAAAGAAAAGAAGTCTAAAAAAATATCTCTCTAAAGATGAAAATATTGATTTTGTAAAATTTTCTCATATTTTTTCAATTTTGTCATATTTTTGGCATATTTTCATTTTGAATTAAACATTTGGTAATATTTCTACAGCTAACAAAACTAAGTAGTTAGGATATCAGGATATCATATACAGATCGCATTTATGGCGCGATCCTTACGAAATTTTGCATGGGGATAAGATGAGGGTCAGAATAGAAGCCTACTCTTTTTGGGGGCGCCATATATTTAGGGGTTGAAATGGACCAAAAAACTCCAAATTTGTCAGCAGGTCGTAATTATAGCCCAATCCTCACGCACATTTGAATGGGGCTTACCGGAAATTGCAAAAGCCAAGCAGTTTTGGATGGCCATCCAAAAATATTCAATGTGTGAAATAGTTTGCCAACTTTTGTAGACAAAATACGAAAATGTCCATTCCGGTGACTTTTTGGAGAATTCACAAATACAGGAAAGACGCACTTCTGACTATTTCGTTAACGCTGATTTCGTTGAAGAATATAGTCAAATGGCTGTATCTCATATAAATGTGTTTCAGTCAAAAACCAATAATAAATGTTAATCTTTTGCCACTTCTGAGAGATTATGGGTCTTTGGAAAATATTGGTTCCAGATCTAGGAAGACCATTTACGTGCAACATCTACCAATAAATTGGAAATGAGCAAATTAGTTAAGGTTGCTATTATTCGAAAATTAGAGAACGAAACCTGATGGTTTTCTTTTATTATTTGTCACAATATCTTGTGGAATTCTTTCGAGTATCTCGCCTATATAAACTGTATCGTTTATTATAGTGTTGTAGGGTATTCAACGGTCGGCCCCGCTCGACTGTAGCCTTTGCTTACTTGTCTTTTTCAATAAAATTGTAGTATCGTAAATGTCATATTAGGATTTGTTCCAATATGATAATTGCTTATTCGATTTCGGTACCAAAAAATATTATATTTTAGAATATCCTAAATTTACGATATTAGAATTTTTTGTTCAAAGTGTTAAATTCATGGCCCAATTGCGGATATAAATGATGTTTTAGTGAAATTTTGTGAAAATAAAATAATTTTTTTCTTCAAAAATTTAATATCGTAAAATTTCAATTGCAATTTTAATTTCTATCGACAACATATGATTTTTTTCACAATCACAAATTTTTCGTATATTAATTCGTAAATAAGTTGATCCTTATTATATTATATTATATTTTACCCAAAAATTGGATATCGTAAATTTACGATATTAGAATTTTTTGTTCAAATTGATGAATTCATGGCAAAATTGCGGATATAAATTATTTTATAGTGAAATTTTGTGAAAACAAAATAATTTTCACTTCAAAAATTTAATATCGTAACATTCAAATTGCAATTTTAATTTCTATCCACAACATATGATTGTTTTCACAATCACAATTTTTTCGTATATTAATTCGTGAATAAATTGATAAATTATTCAATTAATAAAATTAAATAAATTATACAATTAAAATTGTAAATAAATTATATTTTACCAAAGAATAGGATATCGTAAATTTACGATATTAGAATTTTTTGTTCAAAATGATGAATTCATGGCCCAATTGCGGATATAAATGATGTTATAGTGAAATTTTGTGAAAACAAAATAAATTTCACTTCAAAAATTTAATATCGTAAAATTCAAATTGCAATTTTAATATCTATCCACAATAAATGATTTTTTTAGCAGTCACAAATTGTTCGTATATTAATTCATGAATAAGCTGATCCTCATTATTTTATATTTTACCCAAAAATTGGATATCGTAAATTTACGATATTAGATTTTTTTGTTCAAATTGATTAATTCGTGGCCCAATTGCCGATATAAATGATACTTCGTAAATACTAAATATTTTTCACATCAAAAATATAATACCGTAAAACTGCATTCATCCATGAGGTATATATTTTTCCCAATCCAAAATCTTTCCTGTATTATTTCATGAATAAGTTTATCCTCATTTCCGTTTTGCCTACTATAGAGTACCCTTCATATTTGGCATTAATCTCATATAACTCCGACATTGATATTAAATTTTTTTTTTTGGGTAATTTCTGTGATTTTCTCTTAGAAAACTTATTAAAAAGTAACCATTGTGTCAAATATGTTTGGCGAGAGCGTATGCAGGGCTTAGCACGGAATCACATGAATTTCATACACATAAACTACCGAATAATCAGTTTTCCAACTCTCACAGCAAAATATGCCCAAAGGCTAGTAGGATGGATGACGGCGGCAGTGGTGGTGGTGGCTGGCTGTTGGCTGCTGTGTAATTTGAATGACTGCTGCTGGTCGTGTCTGGTGGTGTGTCATAATTATTGCGTTTGAATTGTTGTAATTTTGTCAACACCCCGTTGGCAACATTGTTACCTTTTTTCGTAGCTGCTGCTGTTGTTGTTGTTGTTGATGGTAATTCTCATCCGGTTTCACATCAACATCAAATCAGTTTTATTTGAACGTTAATCACTTTGCCTTTGTACCACACGTCCGTCGCCGTACACACACACACAGATACATTCGTTCGTACATTTAGATTTACGATGTTTTGAGCGCTGATGAGCTATGTCGTGTCGTGTCTCTTTCTGTCGTAGTTACTAATGTCTCTGCAGTTAATATTTGACCATTACCAGGGCACATCCCGTCACCACCGCCGCCACGTTAAAGAGACACAGCAAATGTTTCACAGCAGGACGCTCGCTCATTTCAATGTCCACCAGCCTCCCAGTTTCAACTTATTCATCTCTGGCTAATACCATGTTGACAGTTGTCGCCCCCGGGCCACAGAACAATTTTTACGATTTGATGGAGGAAAAAATGTTTGTCAACTTTGGTGGTGTGGGGGCAGATTGACTGAGAACTGCCCACAGGATATTCACTTTTAATGATTTCTGTATTTACGGATGTATGTCATTATCTTTATTAGGAATTTTTATTATGATGTGGTTTTTAGCACCTTTCTTTTTGTGTCCTACTTCTAAAGATGAGACTGAGATGGAATAACAATGGAAGGTTGATGTGTTGGAAAATGTGATTTATGGAGGAATTTAATGATGGGTAGGGCGAAGTGCAAAGGACAAACAGATAATATTCCTTGCAAAAAATCGAAATCCGTTCTTTTTGGAACCTCCCCCACAACAGGTCAAAATTTTGAATAACCATGACGCTCAAGAAAGGCGAAATAAACTTAAAATTTTTTTCAAACTTTTCAATTTTGTACTTTTGGTATAATTTTAGAACAAAACCACCTCTATATCTCACTGCCTCTCAATTACAGACACCAATAGTGACATCAGCTCCAAACATTGGAGTGGATGTCACTATTTCAAAATTTAGTTCAATTTAGTACATTTCGAACAACTATAGCACGCATTTCCAAATCCACCTCCATATCTGAATCACAGACCGCATTAGCGACATCTGCATCGAATATCAGATTTTCAGGCTTATTCCTCCACCCAATACGAAAGATCAATTTAGTACTTTTCGTACAATTATAGTACATATTTTCCCAACCACCTCCATATCTCAATCTCAGAAACCTACAGAGAGATCAATATTAAATTCTGTGATTCCAGATCTATCCCTTCACCCAATACCCGATTTTGTACCACTTAGTACTTTTCGAACAATTATAGCACATTCTGCCAAAACCAATTTCATATTGCAGTCATAGTTGTCAACAGAGAACTCAATATCAAGTTTCACCCAACACCAAATATAGTACTTTCGCCCAATTATAGTACGCATTTGGAAAATAATCTCTCAACCTCAAACACCAACATTGACCTTAAAATCGAATTTCAGGATTTCACCTATGTAATTTCCCCCGTAGCCAAATTTAGTACAACTATAGTATATATTTCCAAAATCACCTTCATATCTCAAATCCAGTTGCCAACAGAGATTTCAATATCAAATTTCAGAATTTCAGCTATATTCCTTCACCCAATGCCAAATTTAGTACCATTTAGTACAAATATTGGGCGCCAACGGAACCATCCATTGAAAATTTCAGGACTTCAGCTCTATTCCTTCACCCATTACCAAATTTAGTACTTTTCGTAAAATTTAAACAAATTTAGGAAGAATTTTGAATCTTTCATCAATAATCATCATCAATATCATCAATAATCTAAATAACAAAATTTCAGAATTGTATCTGTATTCCTTCACTTAATACCAAATTTAGTACCTTTTAGTACTTTTAGTAAACTTATTAGTACACATTTACGAAACCACCACCACATGTCCAGGTTACACATGAACAGCGACCCTTATACCGCATTTCCGATTTCAGATAGTGCACCCAAATTCAAATTGTACCGAACATTGTACTATTTAGTACATTTCTTGCACTTGTAGTAAACATTTAAAAAACCATCTTTTATCATAAATGTACAACCAAAAGTTACCCCAATGCAAAATTTCACAATTCCAATTTCACTCATTCACTGTTCCAAATTTAGTACAGTTCCCTCACTTATTACACATTTCCAGAACCACCTTCAAACTCACTTTCCAATCCTGATTATCATACACAATTTTAAGTTTTTAGCTTTATCCGTTCACACAATACCAAATGGTACCATTTAAGAAGTTTTGTAACATTTTAGAACATTTCCTAAATTTAAAGTACGAATTTCCAATAACCATTCGGAGCATCTATCGTGCACTCCTTCAATGACTCCCATACCAAATTGCAAACTTCCAGCTCCATCGGTTCATCACAATTTCAATTTGTAACAAATCTAGTACCATTTAGTACACATAAGTACGAAATCCCTAAGCTGCCTACATATACCAATCCTACACTCCGACAGTAATCCCAATTTCAAAATTTAGGCCTCCACCCCTGTTAATTCGTCCAAATCCAAATTTTACCAAATCTAATACATTTCACTACATATTAGTACCAATTCAAAAACTACCTACATATTCCTATTCTAGACCCAGACAGTAATTTTATTTCCAATTTTCAGAATACCAGCTCCATTGGTTCAACTAAATCCAATTTGTACCAAATTTAGTACCATTTAGTACACATAAGTAACAAGTTCATAACTATCTACATCATACAGTCCAACAAAAATCTTATTTGTAAATTTCAGGATTCCAACTCTACCGGGTTTACCAAATTTTGTACCATTTAGTACACTGAAGTACGAATTTCCAAAACTGCAAACAAATTTCAGCATTACAACTCTACCGGTTCTTTCAAAATTTAAATTGTAACAAATTTAGTACTATTTAGTACACATAAGCACGATTTTTCAAATGCAATAGTAATTTTATCTCCAAATTTCAGGATTCGAATTATACTAGTTCGCCCAAAATTAAAATTGTAACAAATTTAGCACTATTTAGTACTTTCAATTTTTCAAAACTTGCAGATTATTTCCAAATTTTAGGATTCCAACTCTACCGGTTATTTCAAAGTTTATATTGTAATTTGGTACAATTTAGTACTAAATTTTTTAGTTTGTTATTGTAACAAATTTAGTACTATTAGTACTAGTACTAGTTCGAATTTCGAAAACTTTATACATAACCGAATCCTACACTCCGCCAGCAAAATTAATATCAAATTACAAGAATCCAGCTTCAAATACAAATTGTAGTAAATTTAGTACCGTTTCGTACTTTTTGTATAAATGAGTGCACACCTCCAAAACTACCTCCTTACATCGACTCTACTCCTCAACCTTAATTCCCATTCCAAATTCTAAGTTTATAGCTCTAACCGTTCACTTGATACGAAATAGTACCAAATTTAGTACATTTTAGTACCTGTCGTACATTTATCGTGTGAATTTCCAAAAATACTTCTATCATACACTCCCTCAGTGAATGATAGAGATACTGCTTCCTCAAATGCAAAGAGTAGCATATTTAGTTCCTTTTAATACTTTTCGTACCATTATAGTACGTATTTCCAAAAACCCAATCTTGGACCAAGTATTACCCTCACCCAAAATTTCAAGATTTTAGCTTCAGCCAGTTCGTCTGGGCGTTGATGAATCGTTATGTCAGTCAGTCAATTATTTCATTATTATTTTATATAGATTAATCTTTGAAAATTATGTTTTTTTAATTTTTTGAAAAATTTTACTAAAAAATACACATTTTTGGTTTTTAAAAAATTTTAAAAAAAAACTTTTATTGGTCTTTGAAAAATATTCCTAAAACCTCACTCACCTGCGGTTTCTTCAACATTTTATTTTTTAAAAAAATTCGCGTTTATTATCCTTCGAAAAATATTCCAAAATTTGTACCTTTCTTGGCCCTTACAAATTACTTTTTATTTGAGAATATTTAACAATTTATTTTCATTGATCATTAAAATATTTATTTCTTACAATTCATTCGTATGCACGTATGAATTCGTTCGGATGTGCAAAGATTCAGTTGATTTGGGCTGAAAATAAACCCGAAATCGGTTGAAGATAAAACCAGTAAAGAAAGTCCTAAAGTTGGGCGGGGCCGATTTTATGATACCCTATACCACTTTGCTAATTTAGTTGAGCTCCACTTAATAATTAAAAGTTTTTATGGGAGAATTCAATCATACACGCTATGATTATAATTATAATTTAATGTTCAAAAGACTAAATATGCCGAAGCATTTGTATTTTTTAAATTTGGACTTGTATTGCCCATTTGGTGCGAAATTAATTTGAAATCGGATAAAAATATATATGGGAACTATATCCAAATCTGAACCGATCTCGATAAAATTTGGCAAATATATTTCTGAGCTGTATTTGATATATTTCCCTGAATATCGTTGTTACGGAGTGCATATTACGGCTGTGGGTAACATATATAACAAATCGGATGAATAATATATATATATATATATATATATATATATATATATATATATATATATATATATATATATATATATATATATATATATATATATATGGGAGCTATAGCTATATCTGAAACGACCTTCACCAAATTTGGCATACTAGCTTCTAGACTCAATTCGGTCGTAAGTGCCAAATTTCATCCCATTTGGGCAAATATTAGACGTTTGGTGTACAATAAAAGGTAAATCGGACGAAGTTATATATGGGAGCTATATCCAAATCTGAACCGATCTCGATAAAATTTAGCAACGGTATTTCTGAGTTGCATTTGATATATTTCCCCAAATATTGTTGTTACAGAGTGCATATTACGGCTGCGGAGGACGAAAATAACAAATCGGATGAACAATATATATGGGAGCTATAGCTATATCTGAACCGATTTCGATCAAATTTGCCATACTTATTTTCAGGCCTAATTTGGTTGTATGTGCAAAATTCCATACTATTCGGGTTGATATTACACGTTTGGTGCACAATAAAAGGCAAATCGGACGAAGATATATATGGGAGCTATATCTAAATTTTTACCGATTATCTCCAATTTCAATAGGGTTCGTCCTTGGGCCAAACAAATGTTGTTTAGAAAATTTCATCTCAATCGGATAATAAATGCGACTTGCATTTTGTTCACAAGAATACATGGACGGACGGTCGGACTGGCATGCATAAATCAACTCTGAAAGTGATTCTATGGACTTCCTCAAAAGTAACTATGGGCCTATCTCACTTCCTTCTCCATGTTGCAATCAAATGTACAAAGACATAATACCCTTAGGGTATAAAAATAGCATGCGATAAAAAATATGACAAAAATTAAAAAAAAAAAAAAAAACAAAAGATATTGGCATATTTGTCCTCGATTTTCTTAGATTTTGTCCTTTTCTGCCAAGAAGCCATTCGCAATTGATGGGAATTGTTAAAATTAGTCGATTGATGGGCAGAATAAATAAGATCTTTTTATTCTACATAAATATTGTACCCATTTTGCTATATATCCGATTTCTTGGCTATCTGCATCACTTTAATAGTCAGAAGTGACCTTTTAACGTATTTGTGATTTGGCTAGGATTAATGGAAATATTTTATTAATATTTTCCGATGGTCGCCCAAATTGGTAGGCTTCTGTCCAGTCCTAAACTCTAACTCTATGTAAATTTCCGCGTCGATTGATTCAGAATTGCGGCCTAAAGAGTAACTGCAAAATCAGGAATTTTCTGTTTTTGGTCCATTTCAGCCCCTTAATGTTTTGCAATCATCTCCAAAGACAATATGGTTCTATTCTGACCCTAACCCCACTTCCATTTTCAATTTCGTGACGATCGGGCCATATTTGCGACATCTATGTTGATTACAAATTAACATGGGCTGGTATAGCTAGATCGACTCAGCTCGGCGAGATAGGAAGATTCATATATAGGTCCTTTTGTGGGGGACCAGTATTTCGAGATGTTTCATAATTTTTGGCTCAATCAAACTTATAATACCCCTAACACATACCCTCTGTTCCAGAATCTGAGAGAATATAATAGTTTTGCAATTTTTTCGATTTCATAATGTGAAAATCGTTTACCGTAGTGAAATGTTTTGCATTCCATCAGTTCTGGAACAAACCAATAATGTTGTAGGGTACAAAAATCGAAGTAATAACAATTTTCAATTTTGTTTTCTGGTCTAGTTAGCATTGTAAAAGTAAAAAAAAAAAATTGAAAATTAAAATAATTTCGAAATTTTGTTGATTGGAAATCGATCAATTTTTGCCCACATTCCGTTTTGGCCACGATATCATCGAATTATATTGAATCAATCGAAACGCGTTTCATATTCCGCATAAAATTTCCCCAGGCGGGCCATCTTTCAATCATCATTTTTTCGACAATTTCCCCCCACCCTCTGACTAAAAGGAAGAAGCCAGAGACGGAATATCATCATAAAAAACAATAAAAGTTTATTTGCATGATTTAACAATTCTAATTGTGTTTGTTAATATTATGCGATTGTGAAATGAAAAATCATCTCCATGTCCCAGCCCCTGGAAGCAGCGCCTAGAAATGACTATCGAAAAAAGGACAAGTTCAGGAGGAGGAGGAGGTGGAAGAAGAAGAAAAATTGTAATAAACGAATGAATGTGTGAAGTGAAGTGGAACATGGCAGCAAAGCAACTGAAAATGAAGAAAAGTAAATATGAAATTCTGGAGAAGAAAAAAAAACCGAGGAAAATGGAGAAGCGGAATCAATGTTGAGGACAGTTGGAATGAAGGCAGCCAAATCAAATAATCCTTAAAGAGAAAATGAAAAAAAACCTCCTGATATGAAATGTTGTTGTATGATGGGGAGGACCGAATCCGAAAGCAAATGGAATGGGAGGAGGATTTTTTCAAAACATGTTAAGGTAAGACTGACGGCTGTTGTTGCTGTTTTTGCCATTTGGTTTCGAGAGTCTATTTTAAAATTCACGATTAGCTGGCAGGGTTATTTATTCAGCGCGGCACCTCCAGTAACCAGAAGCAACAAGGAGAAAATGAATTGCTCCATCATCTAGGCATCCATACATTTCCCGCAGCCAGCCATTCCTTTTGGCCACTGAATGTTTAATGCCTAACTCCTGGCAAAGTTTGTCAGCAATCTGGCGGAAACCGCACTCCCTTGCCTCGATTTTAGGTGGTAGGTGGCATTTCTAATGAAATGCTTGAATTTGAATAATTTGAGTTTTTTTTTTTTGCTTTGGCATAGCTGTCGCGTCTTCATCTTCATTCGGTTTTACGCTTTTGCCTAATGGCAAATTCATCATGGTGTCTATGAAGTACCAGTACTTGAATAATTCGTGGCTTATCCCCCCACCCCTCCCCAATACTATTCCTTCTTTTCTGTTATCCTAGATTCTAGCCGCCCTGATTCCGGCCATTGGGCGGAATTTCAAGTTATTTAAAAATGCAGTCAACCAACTGCCAGCGAAACTGATGTCCGTGAAAATGCGGTGTCTCCCGACAGAAAAAAAAACTTTGAAGACATTCAAATTCAAGTTTTCATTTGACCAACTGGCAAGGGGTGGGGGGATGAGGGATGGCGAAAAAATCTAAATATTCTTATTTCGCTTATCGTTTTAAACCGCAACACCAAATTTCTTCGCTAAGACGAAGATGAGACGACAAGGCAGCGACAGGATATATAAATGGAAGTTGTTTACTGGCAGCCGGGAGTGGGGAACAGAAGAAAAAGAATAAATCCGGAATAATTTTCCATAAGTTAGGTATCATGATTTGTATTTGAAAAGTAAATGGGGGGAGGGGGCAGATGAGATAGGGAATTTATTGTGAAAACGTCAGGTGATGGCAACCTTGTCTAAAAAAACAGGGGCCATTTGGAAAATATTTTAAAAATCCCCGACTGAAGCTAGAATCTTGAAAATTTAGGTGAGGATCACTCTTGGTCCGAAGGGGTCAGAAAAGGCTGGGCTTTTGAAAATTCGTACTAAAACGGTACGAAAAGTATTAAAAGGTACTAAATATGGTACCTACGTATTTGAGGTTGAAGTTGAACTAGAACTCATCAATTTGGAATGGGGGTCGGTGATGGAGTATATGACAGGGCAAATGAGATAGGGAATTTATTGTAAATACGTCAGGGGATGGCAACCTTGTCAAAAAAGAGGCCTTATGAAAAATAATTTAAAAATCCCCGACTGAATTTTTGGGTGAAGATCACTCTTTGCCCGAAGGCGTCAGAAAAGGCTGGGCTTTTGGAAATTCGTACTAGAACGGTACGAAAAGTATTAAAAGGTACTAAATAGGGTACCTACATATTTGAGGATGCAGTTGAGCTGGAACTCTTAAATTTTGAATGAGGGGGTCGGTGATGGAGTATATGACAGGGGGAGGCAGATCAGCTAGGGAATTTATTGTGAAAAAGTCAGGGGGTGGAAACCTTGTCTAAAAAATAGAGGCCTTGTGAAAAAGATTTTTTTAAAATCTCCGACTGAAGCTGGAATCTTGAAATTTTGTGTGAGGGTCACTCTTGGTCCGAAGGGGTCAGAAAAGGCTGGGCTTTTGGAAATTTGTACTAGAACGGTACGAAAAGTATTTAAAGGTACTAAATATGGTACCTACATATTTGAGGATGCAGTTGAGCTAGAACTCTTCAATTTGGAATGAGGGGGTTGGTGATGGAGTGTATGACAGGGGGAGGCAGATGAGATAGGGAATTTATTGCGAAAACGCCAGGGGAGGGCAACCTTGTCTAAAAATGGGGCCTTGTGAAAAATATTTTAAAAGTTTCCGACTGAAGTTAGAATCTTGAAATTTTGGGTGAGGGTCACTTTTGGTCCGAAGGGGTCAGAAAAGGCTGGGCTTTTGGAAATTTGTACTAGAACGGTACGAAAAGTATTAAAAGGTACTAAGTATGGTACCTTCGTATTTGAGGATGAGATAGGGGATTTATTGTGAAAAAGTCAGGGGGATGGCAACCTTGTCTAAAACAGTGACCTTATGAAAAATACTTTAAAAATCCCCGACTGAAGCTAGAATCTTGAAATTTTGGGTGAGGGTCACTGCTGGTTCGAAGGGGTCAGAAAAGGTTGGGCTTTTGGAAATTCGTAGTAGAACGGTACGAAACGTATTAAAAGGTACTAAATATGGTATCTACGTATTTGAGGATGCAGTTAAGGTAGAACTCTTCAATTTGGAATGAGGGGGTCGGTGATAGAGTATATGACAGGGAGAGGCAGATGAAATTGGGAATTTATTGTGAATACGTCAAGGGATGGCAACCTTGTCTAAAACAGGGGCCTTATGAAAAAGATTTTTTTAAATCCCCGATTGAAGCTAGAATCTTGAAATTTTGGGTGAGGGTCACTTTTGGTCCGAAGGGGTCAGAAAATGTTGGGCTTTTGGAAATTCGAATTAGAACGGTACGAAAAGTATTAAAAGGTACTAAATATGGTACCTACGTATTTGAGGATGCAGTTGAGCTAGAACTCTTCAATTTGGAATAAGGGGGTCGGTGATGGGTATATGACAGGGGGAGGCAAATGAGATAGGGAATTTATTGTAAATACGTCAGGGGGTGGCAACCTTGTTTAAAACAGGGGCCTTATGAAAATTATTTTCAAAATCCCCGACTGAAGCTAGAATCTTGAAATTTTAGGTGAGGGCGGTACGAAAAGTATTAAAAGGTACTAAATATGGTACCTACGTATTTTAGGATGCAGTTGAACTAGAATATCTTCAATTGGAATGAGGGTCGGTGATGGAGTATATGACAGGGGGAGGCAGATGAGATAGGGAATTTATTGTGAATACGTCAGGGGATGGCAACCTTGTCTAAAAAACAGGGGCCTTATAAAAAATATTTTAAAAATCCCTGACTGAAGCTATAATATTGAAATTTTCGGGGAGGGTCACTCTTGGTCCGAAGGGGTCAGGAGAGGTTGGGCTTTTGGAAATTCGTACTAGAACGGTACGAAAAGTATTAAAAGGTACTAAATATGGTACATACGTATTTGAGGATGCAGTTGAGCTAGAATTTCTTCAATTGGAATGAGGGTCGGTGATGGAGTATATGACAGGGGGAGGCAGATGAGATAGGGAATTTATTGTGAAAAAGTCAGTAGATGGCAAAATTTTCTTAAAGAGGGGCCTTATGAAAATCCCCGACTGAAGCTAGAATCTTGAAAATTTGGTTGAGGGTCACTCTTGGTCCGAAGGGGTCAGAAAAGGTTGTGCTTTTGGAAATTCGTACTGGAACGGTACGAAAAAAGTATTAAAAGGTACTAAATATGGTACCTACTTATTTGAGGATGCAGTTGAGATAGAACTCTTCAATTTGGAATGAGGGGGTCGGTGATGAAGTATATGACAGGTGTACCAAAAGATTTTTGGAAATTCGCACCATAAGTGTACAAGAAGTACTAAAATGTACTACATTTGGTACTATTTGGTATCAATCGAATGGTTAGAGATAAAAACTTAAAATTTGGAATGGAAATCAAGGTTAAGAAGTTAAGTCGATATATGTAGGTAGTTTTTAGAAGTGGGTACTCAGGTATGCGAAAAGTACTAAACGGTACTAAATTTAGTACAATTTGAATTTAAAAGAATGGATGGAGCGAGATTCCTGAAATTTTGGCGGAGTGTAGGATTGGATTATGGAGGTAGTTTTCCAAATTTTACTTATGTGCACAAAAAGTACTAAATGGTACTAAATTTTGGACAATTTAAATTTCGAGGAACGGATAGAACTGGATTCCTGAAATTGACGTAGTGTTGGATTGAGATATGAAGGTAGATTTCGAAAAGTAAATGGTACTTAATGGTACTAAATTTGGTACAATTGCGATTGGAGTGAACCTATGGGGCTGGAATGCTGAAATTTGGAAATACGAATTCTAACGCACTTTAAGATTAGGATATGTAGAAAAATTTGCAAAATTCGCTCTTATATGTACTAAATTTAGTACAATAAAAATTTTGGGGTAATCGGCAAAGTTAAGGAAATTTGTACTTATGTGTACAACATGGTACTAAATTTGGTTAAATTTAGATTTGAGTAAATCGATAGAGCTGGAATTCTGAAATTTAGAAATAAGATTACTATTGCATTCTAGGACTGAGGAATGTAGGTAATTACAAAAATTTGTACATACTAAATGGTACAAAATTTGATACAATTTAAATTTTGGAAGAACCGTTAGAGTTGGAATCCTGAAATTTGGAAATAAGATTACAATTGCATTCAAGGACTGAGGAATGTAGGTAGTTTTGGCACTTCGTACTTATTTGTACTAAATGGTACTAAATTTGGTACAATTTAAATTTTGGAAGAACCTCTAGAGTTGGAATCCTGAAATGTAGAAATAAGATTTCAATTGAATTTTGATTTAATGTAGGTAGTTGTGAAATTTTGTACTGAAGTGTACTAAATGGTACTAAATTTGGTACAATTTTGATTTATATGAACCAATAGAGCTGGTATTCTGAAAATTGGAAATAACATTACTGTCGAAGTAATCTTACAGGTAGGACGTTTTAGAAATTTGTACTTATATGTGCTAAAATGTACTAAATTTGGTACAATTTGGATTTAGATGAACCGATAGACCTATAATCCTGAAATATGGAATTAATTTGGACCGATAGAGCTGGTATTCTCAAAATTGGAAATAAGATTACTGCCGAAGTAATCTTACAGGTAGGACGTTTCAGAAATTTGTACTTATATGTACTAAATTTGGTTAAATTTGGACGTAGGTGAACGTATAGACATATAATCCTGAAATATGGAATTAAGATGGATGTTTAGGATTGGATAACGTAGGACGTTTTTGGAAATTCGTACTTATCTGTTCTATATTGTACTAGATTTGGTACAAATTGGATGTGTGATGAACCGATGGAGCTGGAATTCTGAAATTTTAAATGAGGGTCACTGATGTAGTGCGGGATTGATGCACCAAAGGGTTATTGGAAATTGGAACTTTAAATTTGGGAAATATTCCAAAATGTTTGTCATCCATCCGTCTGTGGAAATCACTCTAGCCTCCGAACGTATTGAAATTGGTTGAAGGTGAAGTAAGTACTAATGGGCTGTAAAGATCCACGTTTATTTATAGCCCAAACATGACTGACCCTCCAATTTGGATGTAGGTGAACCTATAGACCTATAATCCTGAAATATGGGATTAAGATTAATGTGTAGGATTGGATAAAGTAGGACGTTTTTGAAATTCGTACTTATCTGTATTGTACGAGTACAAATTGGAAGTGTGATGAGCCGATGGAGCTTGAATTCTGAAATTTCAATTGAAAGTCCCTGATGGAGTGCGGGATAGATGCATCAACCGGCTTATTGGAAAATCGAACTTTAAATTTGGGAAATGTTGTAAAATGTTTGTCATCCATCCGTCTGTGGGAATCACTCTAGCCTCCGAATGAATTGAAGTTGGTTGAAGGTGAAGTAGGTATTGATGGGCTATAAAGTTCCACGTGCGGGATAGATGCACCAAAGGGTTATTGGGAATCCGAACTTTAAATTTGGGAAATGTTCTAAAATGTTTGTCATCCACCCGTCTGTGGAAATCACTCTAGCCTCCGAACGAATTATAGCCAAAACCTGACTGATCCTCCCTATATAAGGTATTTTGACGATTTTGGCGACATTTTTACCGGAATTTTTTTAAATTTCGTAATAAAAATTTATTACTACAGCTTGTGGCAGAAAATTGTCTCTGCAGGTCCACGTCTTCGTATAGCCCCAATACTGGGTACTTGGATGATTTCAGCTACATTATTCACCGAAATTGTTTTAAATTTCGTATTTGAAGTTCCTAATGAGTACTACAGTGTGTTACCGAAAATTGTCAATGCAGGTCTACGTCTTCGTATAGGTCCCCTTGAACGGTATCGTACTATATACGGTATTTTGATGATTGTGTTGACATTATCCACGAAAATTATTTCAAATTTCGTATTTGAAGTTCGTAATGGATATTACAGCCTAAGACAGAAAATTGTCTATGCAGGTCCACGTCTTCGTATAGCCCCCATATAAGGGTACCTCCCGATATTCGGTATTTTGATGATTGTGGTGACATTATTGTTTCAAATTTGGTATTTGAAGTTCGTAATAGATACTACAGCTTATGACAGAAAATTGTCCTTCCAGGTCCACGACTTCATATAGCCCCCCATATAACGGCACCTTCCGATATTCGGTATTTTGATGGTTTTAGCGACTTTATATACCGGTATTGTTTCAAATTTTGGTATTTGAAGTTCGTAATGGATACTACAGCCTATGACAGAAAATTGTCCTTGCAGGTCCACGCCTTCATATAGCCCCCATATAAGGGTACCTCCCAATTTTCGGTATTTTGATGATTTTGGCGATATTATTGTTTCAAATTTGGTATTTGAAGTTCGTAATGGATATTACAACCTATGACAGAAAATTGTCCTTGCAGGTCCACGACTTTAAATAGCTCCCATATAAGGGCAACTTCCGATATTCGGTATTTTGATGATTTTAGCGACTTTATTCGCCGGTATTGTTTCAAATTTGCTACTTGAAGTTCGTAATGGATACTACAGCCTATGACAGAAAATTGTCTTTGCGGGTCCACGTTTTGGTATAGCCCCCATAGAAGAGTACCTCCCAATATTCGGTATTTTGAGGATTATAGCTACATTATTCACCGAATTTTTTTCAAGTTTCCCATTTGAATATTGTATTGGCTTATGTCAGAAGCTACCTATGCAGGTTCACGTAGTCGTATCGTACTCTAATATAACGGCTACATTCGGCATTTTTAAGATTTTAACAGAATTTTGAACGGATTTTATTTTGTTTTGAAAATTGCAAAATTTGTTGCAAATGGTGGAGGTTACTCAAAGATCGACCCGGCAAATATTCTTCGCAATCCCCGGGCCACTATTGTCCACCCCTGCTTGATTAGCATTATTTGCCGAAATAGATGTATTACTTATGATTGTTTGTATGTGTGTTTTTTTTTCGACTTCTTCATCAGGTATCATGGCCAAGGTTGTTATCTTTATTAACGATTGTGGTTTCACCTTCAAATAACTTTTCGGGAGGTGTGAGGGGTATTTTCTATTATATCTACGTTTTCCATGAGCCTAGGCAGTTCTCAATAATATTCCTCCCATTCCAACTTCCTAGGAAGCCAAACCAAAAATGATAATCAGAATATTTTAACTTCTTGCCGAAGAGCCAAGCGTAACTTGCCAAGCGTGTGCAGAGGCATTAGCCACCATTCGGCTAGAAAAGTTGGTATGAATTTTAAGTAACTACCTGGTCGTCTACCCACACCCCCTACCACTCAATTGCTGGTATATTAGACGTTTGACTTCTAATGCCAATCCTCCCATTTTTTGGGTGGGAGATTTTTTTCCCTTTATCATTTACTTTTTGTTTTGCTGTTTACTTTTCCCTGCTTTCTATGCGTATGGATGGTATGGTGGACGGGGGAGGATGGGTGTTTTCTTCCTGGCTATTGCTTTTTCTCACAAATTTAGTTGTTGTTTCTAAGATCCCAAGTTTGGTTATTCAATTCATGATACCAACATTTTTTTTGGGGACCCCTCCCCCCAACCGACCAGACTGCCTGCCTACCTACCTGGGTGCGTATTTACTTTTTCTCTACGTCTTGGCCAAACAAATGATAAGCGTTTACATTTGATATTCATTATTTGATAATGCCATAAGTTATATAAAAATAGAAACGGAAACGGAAATGAAAATGCTAAAACGTTTTGTGCTAATATGGCAAACCGATATGCGCCGACACTCATATAGCATATACTAGGTAAATATCTGGGGGAAAGAGGGTGGGGAATGAATTAAAATGTTTGGTTTACTGGTATACAGTGGCTCAAAGAGATGAGGAATTCCATTTTGCGGAAGAAAAATTCCGACTTTTGGAAAAATTCGGACTTTCTTAAAAGCTATTTTCTCTTAATAATTATTTTATCTTCTTCGAGCCACTGTCCCTCTTTTAAGTCTATCTAATATTATAATATTGTTGATATAAGTTTTGTTTATTTTTTCCACATTCTATTAGCCTGGACGATTGTGTGTGTATGTATATGTGTGTATCTCGGGTATTATCGCGTCTACAAGTTACAAGATTAAATTATTTATATTCCTAATACAGCTTATGTTAAAATTTGAAATATGTTTATTGCTGTGATATGTTAATTTTTTTTGCTCCCAGCATTTGCCTAGACAGGGAGAATATATATTTTGATTTATTTGTGGAAAGGGGGAGGAGTGGAATTAAAAAATTACCGGCGAACAGAGATATAAGTATATTGCAAATACAAAAAACGAAGTCATATTTTTATGGGTCTAGACATAAATTTTAATTGGGATTTTTATTTCTTTTTTTTTCAAATACTAAATTTATAATTATCAGTTGGAGATTTATAAAAAGGAGCATTGTGACTCGAAAATTGTGGTGGGATAGAAAATACTAAAAATTGAGGAGATTGTAGTAATCCTTATGATAGGTCAGGCATTTATGAAAAAGCTAATCCAAAGGACCAAACAAGATTTTTTTTTCTAATTTTTTAAGGACTAATTGTAAATGAGAAGAATACACCAACCGCTTCGTTAGAGTGTAATTTCATTTCTGAATTTTAATTAAAAATTTTCAAAAATATACAAGGATTTTTTAAAATACAAAATTTAGTATCATTTGGTAGTTTTTGTACAAATATCTTAAATATCTATAACTTCATTACTTTTTGAGGACCAAATCGGGGGTTTTTTAATATTTAAGATCAAATCCAAGTATGACCACTGAATGAGAATTTTCTTGATTTTTAACAAATTTTCAATATAAGCACTAATTGAAATTTTTATTTCTTTAGAGGTCCAAAAAATATTCTTTTTAAATACATATTGATTATGATTTTTTTTTTTCAACTCATATTCAATATTCGTCATATTCATATTCAATATTCGTGCATTTTTACAAAGAAACAAACTTGGATTTTTAAGATATTTATCAAGGACAAAAATCGATTTAATAAAATATGTTTTAAGAATCAATGTGGGATCTGAAGAAAAAAAAATACAACTACTTGAATTTAAAAATATCCTTTTAGAACAGTGTTGGCTTGTTTGTCCGGTATTCCATAGTATTCTGTTGTTGCAAAATGGTCAGGCAAAATCCCATTGTTGATGTTTTTATAAAAACAACGTGTGTTTATTAGTGGAGAACTATGGTAATGTTAAGGCAGGGAATACCAAGGTTTCGGAAAGAGTCACCAATCCTCATCAGTTCCCTTGTTTTTTTTTCTGGGATATTCACTCCAGGAGTTTTTTAAAATTTAATTCCTAAGACCAAACAATTATTATTATTATTATTATTATTATTATTATTATTATTATTATTATTATTATTATTATTATTATTATTATTATTATTATTATTATTATTATTATTATTATTATTATTATTATTATTATTATTATTATTATTATTATTATTATTATTATTATTATTATTATTATTGTTATTATTATTATTATTATTATTATTATTATTATTATTATTATTATTATTATTATTATTATTATTATTATTATTATTATTATTATTATTATTATTACTATTATTATTATTATTATTATTATTATTATTATTATTATTATTATTATTATTATTATTATTATTATTATTATTATTATATTATTATTATTATTATTATTATTATTATTATTATTATTATTATTATTATTATTATTATTATTATTGTTATTATTATTATTATTAATAATAATTATTCAAGCATCGTGTATAGTTAAAAGTAACCAAAATGTATATTTTATAAATATTTTCCGAAGGTAGGAAAAATAATTTTTTTAAATGACGATTTTTAATTTATTTTGAGGAATATGTTCGAGATAACAGAGATTTTTCCAGGACCAAACGTGGATAGTTAAAAGTAACACAAATGGATTTTTTTAAATAAATTTTCTACGACCAGGAATTAATGATTTTCTTTTTCAATGAAGTCTCTTAAAAAAAAAATAAATTTAACAAGTTAAAAGGTATCAGTCGGTTTGGCGGACAGGTGTATACCCTCAGCAAATGTTCTATTATTTCAATTACTTAAATATACATTGCCCTTTTTTGACCGTCTGTGGAGTAGGATCCGAAGGAATGGACATATATTGTCCATTTCGTATCGGAAATGGACGGAAATAAATATAATATGAATATTGAGACATGTCAGATTTAGACTATAACGACTATTTCCTTATTTATGAGATATATGATAATTTTTAAAAAATGTTAAAATGCGCATGAGGTACGTGTCAACCGAATTTTTCCATTTTCATACTTCATCTAATACAGATAAAAATATTGGAGAAAATCATAAATTCCATATTCCTCTCAGGTTTCTGGTTGAGAGAAATATTTCGATTTTTTCGCAAGTTATGACAGATAAAAGTATTGAAAATTGTGACCTTTGTGGGTGAGGTCCCACAAGGGGTTCGCACATATATATCTTCTTCACAACAGATTTTGTGGCAGCAAAAATGTTTGTGTATGAAATGTGAAAATAACCCAGATGATTATTTCGGATATTGAAATCGTTTTTGTTATTCAAAATTTTGCCAGTTTGCGGCAGAGGTAGCAGAAGAAATGGTCCGATCTTTACAACATATATTTTATTGATGGGAATATTGAGATTTGTCAAGTCTAAATGTAATCTGATGTTAATTTCGCGTTTTATGAATTTCATGGATACTCAATTTTTACGCGTTGTGGGGGAGGTACGAGAAGGAGTGGGCCGATATATCCCAATTTCACACCAGACCTTGGCTTAACTAAAATATTGTGATGTGTGTAATTTGAAGAGAACCGGATGCTTATTTCGAATTTTATGATCGTTTTGGTTATTCAAAACATTGACCCTTTATGGGGGAGGTAACAGAAGGAATGGTCCGATCTCTACCATCTTTATGACAGTTCTTGTGTTGATGGAAATATTAAGATGTGCCATGTTTGAATGGACTCGGTTGTTAATTTCGCGTTTTATTTTATTCAGGGATATTAAAAATTTTGTCCCAAAAGGATTGGACCGATATATCCCATCTTCCTTGGGTTAATAAAAATATTGTTATGTGTGTAGTTTGAAGACAATCGGACTCTTACATCACATTTTATAAGAGTTATAATTATTCAAAATGTTGACCCTTTGTGGGAGAGGTACTTGATGGAGACGAACGATATTGTCCATTTTCGCACCTGCCGTAGCACTGCTGCAAATATTAGGATTTGCAAAGTTGAAGCTAAATTGGATCATGCTTTCTCTTTCTGTGCAGTAAAGTTCGACCTTTTGTGAGGGAGGGAGGTACCAGGAAGAGTTTACCGATATTGCCAATCTCCGAACTCGATAAAAGTTTGACAAAAATTATACGATGTACCAAGTTTGGATCAAATAGCATATTCGCTTCGAGAGTTATCGTGGGCACCAGCCAGACAGACGGACTGACGGACATCGCTAGATAAACTCCAAATGTCATGAAATGGATTTGGTCCAAAGAGGTCTAGGGTCTAAAATCGTTATTTCGATGAGGCACGAGAGGCAAATGGTATATACCCTCTCCATGTGGCTATGGCTGAGGGAATAAAAACAATTAATTTTAATTAATTAATTAATTTTATGTTATTTTTAAATCCACATTGGACGATAACAAATATTTAAAAATAATCCTCGTTTAACAATTTAAATTTTTAAATCTATATTTAGCAATTAAAAAAAAAATTACGATTAATTTTTTTAATATTTTTTTTAAAAATCCACATTTGACATTTAAATGGTATTGTTAAAAAGAAACGTTTGAATATTAAAAAATATTTTTTTAAAAATCAACAATAATTAAGATATTTTTTTTTAAATCCATTAAAAATATTTTTTGCTCTTAAAGAATATTAATAAAGAAAAAGAATATTCAGGGCTGTCATAGAAACCAATTTTGTCACTATTGGTTTTAAAATCAATGTTATCGGTTTTATTTTCGGATTAGAATTTTATCGTTTTTGGTTGTCATAGAAGCTAATGTTATTGGTTTTGTTATTGTAAATAAGCCAAGTTGCTTAGAGCTGTCACTTTTCATTTGCTAAGGATTTTTTAAACAATTTTTAAAGGGTATTCAAAGGACTAAAAATGTGGATTTTTTAAACAATTATTAAAGGATATTCAAAGGACTAAAAATGTGAATTTTTTAAACAATTTTTAAAGGATATTCAAAGGACTAAAAATGTGGATTTTTTAAACAATTCTTAAAGGATATTCAAAGGACTAAAAATTTGGATTTTTTAACTAATTTTTAAAGGACTAGAAGCTTGGAGAATTTTTAAAGGACATTTAAAGGACAATAAACTAATAATAAAATTTTTTAAAGAATTTTTAAAGAACTATAGACGTGGATTTTTTAAGGAATTTTTAATGAATATTCAAAGGACTATAAACGTGGATTTTTTAAAGAATTTTTAAAAGTTATTTAAAGGACTATCAACGTGGTTTTTTTACAGAATTTTAAAGGGATATTTAAAGGGCTATAAACGTGGATTTTTTAAAGAATTTTCAAAGGATATTTAAAGGACCATTAACGTGGATTTTTTAAAGAATTTTTAAAGGATATTTAAAGGACCATAAACGTGGATTTTTAAGGATTTTTTAAAGAATTTTTAAAGGACCATAAACGTGGATTTTTTAAGGATTTTTTAAAGAATTTTTAAAGGACCATAAACGTGGATTTTTTAAGGATTTTTTAAAGAATTTTTAAAGGACCATAAACGTGGATTTTTTAAGGATTTTTTAAAGAATTTTTAAAGGACCATAAACGTGGATTTTTTAAGAATTTTTTAAAGAATTTTTAAAGGACCATAAACGTGGATTTTTTAAGGATTTTTTAAAGAATTTTTAAAGGACCATAAACGTGGATTTTTTAAGGATTTTTTAAAGAATTTTTAAAGGACCATAAACGTGGATTTACAAAAATGACAATAAGCAAAACCGACATGGTTTCTGTGACAGCCCTGATTAAGAAAATTAAATCCACGTTTGACTTTTACATCTGTTTTATATCAATTTTTGGTCGTTTAGAAAACAATTTTTTTTGTTGCGAAAAAACAAGAGCTAATTAACACGCCACGTTTGGTCCTTAAAACAGTGATAACGAAAATGCAATGCATGTTTCGTCCTTGAAATTTAAAAAAAAAACGTGTTTTGTCTCTGAAAACAATTAAAAATACACGATGGATCCTTTGTTGGTCCTGGAGAAATTATATTTCTTAAAAATTTTATAACTAAAAATATTTTTAAAAATCCAAAAATAATAATTGGGAATATTTTAAAACTGTGACGAGAAGTCGCGGATGAGCACATAAAAGGCTTAATATATGTATATAAAAATTTTAATATATAATCGTATATATGTAGTACCGAGTAGGTACATTTTTGTAATAAGGTCATTGGCCGACTGCACAAAAAAATAGAAACCAATTTGCCACTGCAATCAATATATTGCGCCAATAATAACCCCCACTAAACACCCTACACATATGTTGCAAATCAGCAAACATCATGGCACATTATCAAATGACAACTTTAGAGAAAAAAATGGGTAACACATTTTCTTGTTTTATAATTTATCACCAATTTCGTAAAAAAAAATCATAAAACAAAAATCTAAAGAAGGGGCAAACAAAGGCAACAATCGTCCTCCAGGGACTGCATCCGCATAAGAACATCAATTTAACTTTTTTTGAGTGAAAAATATGATGACGATAACACTGACGATGACAAACAAGGGTTTGTCAGAGGTGTCACATGTAACATTTGGATGTTTTTCCTGTTCGCGGTTTTGCAGTGGCACATGTTTTTGTTGTTGTTCGAATATTTTTTTGGTGGGTTTCAGATTTGAAAAGAAACGCACAATGACAAATTAAAATCCGTTAGAATTCAAAGGCAAAGGCCGAATATCGTTGCTAGCAAAGCGTAAATGATATATCACTGATAAGGGATTTTCTGGGTGTTTTGGTGTTCGATTCGATTTTATGGGACTGCACTCAACAACAAACCACGAACCGAATGGTTTTTGTTTTCAAAACAGTGGGGGATGCCTTTTCAGTTCTGGTTGTTCGCTATTTTGTTGCACTCATGCAGAAAAAGGGGTATTGTATCGCGATAGAGGAAATGTTTTCCCTCAAAGGATTTGTTTTGGCTATTTTGAAATAAGCCATTCGAACATATGATGGAAATTAATTATAATTTTTCTCCTCTCTCCCTCTCCTCTCTTTGTTTTGTTGTTTTCTAGGTATATGTCAATTGTTGTGATAAATATTAGGGAAAATATGCGTCAACTGGCTATGAGTGTGTGTGTGTGTAGAATTGCATATATTGCACATGGAGGATGGTAATGGGTTGACATTATTCAAAATACTAAACGGCAAAGCGTGACATGTGTCCAATACGTGCCGTGAATTTTTGAGATTTTTCTCCTTTGAAAAGGGTAATAATCGAAAACAATTGACTTTGTCAAGTGATTTATGGTAAAAAGGATTTTTCGAACAAATTTCAAAAAAGAATGACAAATTTGGGATTTTTTAAGAAAAAATGTAAACACCAATTGAGCCACAAACTTCGATTTTTTCAAGGGTTTGATTTTAGATATGTATTTTAGCAAGGTAAACGTAGATTTTTTAAAGAATTTATAGAAATATTTTTAATCGAAAATTTAATTGTGAATTAAAAAATAATCGTGGGTTTAAAAATACAATTTTCAGAACGGATTTTTATACCCTACAACACTATGTGTTGGGGGTATTATAAGTTTGATTGGGCCAGAATTTATGTAACACCTCGAAATATTGGTTTCCCACATAGGAAATTATATATGGATCTTCCTAGCTCACCGAGCTGAGTCGATCTAGCTATGTATGTCCGTCCGTCCGTCTGTCCGTCTGTCCATGTTAATTTGTAATCACTCTACAGGTCGCAATTATGGCCCGATCTTCACGAAATTTAGAATGGAGGTGGGGCTTAGGTCAGAATAGAACTCTATTTCTTTTGGAGATGATCGCATAATATTTAATGGTTGAAATGGACCAAATACTGAAAAAATGTCGGATTTTGCAGTAGCTTTACAGGTCGCAATTATAGACCAATCGACCAATCGCATGTAGCTAGAGTTTAGGGCGGGGAAGAAGCCTACCAATTTGGGTGGTCATCGGATAATATTTAGCGGGTAAAATAGACCATATCTTTTGTGTTGAAAAAATTCAAAATTTTTCATTAAACCGCGAATATTTTAAATACCGGCGAAATCACAAAGCCATGACAAGGTTACTTCTGACCTTTACCTTGATGTTAACATCCATCAAATCGGATATATTGCAAAATATGTGCGATAAATATGTCTATCAAAGAAGATATGCTTGAAATATCTCATATATGTCGAGAACGGCTGAACTGATTTCGACAGTTCTCATTAATTCAGAATGGCCTCTTGGCAGGAAAGAAAAAACGTTTAAAAAAATCGCATAAAAATATCTCTCTAAAGATGAAAATATTGATTTTTTAAAAGTTTTTCATATTTTTTCAATTTTGTCATATTTTTGGCATATTTTCATTTTGAATTAAACATTTGGTAATATTTCTACAGCTAACAAAACTAAGTAGCTAGGATATCAGGATATCATATACAGATCGCATTTATGGCCCGATCCTAACGAAATTTGGCATGGGGATCAGATGAGGGTCAGAATAGAAGCCTACTCTTTTTGGAGATGATCGCCATATATTTAGGTGTTGAAATAGACCAAAAAACTGCAAAATTGTCTGCAGGTCTTAATTATCACCCGATCCTCACGCACATTTGAATGGGGGTTACCGAACATTACAAAAGCTAAGCAGTTTTGGATAGCCATCCAAAAATATTCAATGTGTGAAATAGTTTGCCAACTTTTGTAGACAAAATACGAAAATGTCCATTCCGGTGACTTTTTGGAGAATTCACAAATACAGGAAAGACGCACTTCTGACTATTTCGTTAACGCTGATTTCGTTGAATAATATAGTCAAATGGCTGTATCTCATATAAATGTGTTTCAGTCAAAAACCAATAACAAATGTTAATCTTTTGCCACTTCTGAGAGATTATAGGTCTTTGGAAAATATTGGTTCCAGATCTAGGAAGACCATTTACGTGCAACATCTTCCAATAAATTGGAAATGAGCAAATTAGTTTAAGTTGCTATTATTCGAAAATTAGAGAACGACGATCAATGGCCTTTTTTTAGTAAACTCGAAAATGCATCAGAGAGTAGCATACAGGGTGAGATAAAAAAATAAATAAAAAAATATGCAACAAAGTCAAACGCCATAATTTTACTTTTTTTAAATTTTATTGAAAGAAAGCAAAAAATGTCGGAAATATCATCAAATTATAAAATAAGTTTAGATTTGTTCGAATTGGTCACCTTTGGCACGAATTAATTAATTATAATTATGGCCTTCAAACGGCCAATGAAACCAACACACGCTGCCCGAATGTTGTTCTGCGGTATTTTGGTCCATTCCCGGCGAAGGGCTTGCTTGAGGTGATCGACATTTTGGTATTTTTTAGTGCCAACTTGGCTTTTCCAAAATACTCCAAACACAATAATCCAACGGATTGGTATCCTGAGATTTTGATGGTGTGCGCTGGAAATGAAGCGAGGAACCTCATTTTGTAACCATTCTTGGGTGGCGCGTTCTGAGTGCCATGGTGCTGAGTCGTGTTGGAATGTCCAAGGTCTGCGGCCAAAATGTTTGCGTGCCCAAGGCTTTAATACACCCTCCAGAATATTTTCGCGATAATATTCGGCATTTATTCTGATGCCACGGACGATTAATATGAGCGGAGAGCGACCCTCGTCCGTTATGGCGGCCCACACCATCACCATGGCCGGCGCTGGAGTTTGGGTGGCCAACCGAAGGTGCACATTTTCAGCTGACCTCTTTGGCAAGTAAACACGACATTATTTACCGGAATCGTTTCAAAATTGGTATTTGAAGTTTGTAACAGATACTACAGCATAAAACAGAAAATGGGCCATGTAGGTCCACGTCTTCGTATAGCCCCCATGTAACGGTACCCCCCGATATTTGGTATTTTGATAATTTTAGCGAAATTATTTACCAGAACTATTTCAAATTTAGTATTTGAAGTTCATAATGGATACTTCAGCCTAAGACAGAAAATCAGCTATGTAGGTCCACGTCTTCGTATAGCCCCCATACAACGGTACCTCCCGATATTCGGTATTTTGATGATTTTAGCGACATTATTCACCGAAATTGTTTCAAATTTGGTATTTGAAGTTCATAATGGACAGTACAGCCTAAGACAGAAAATTGTCTTAGCAGGTCCACTTTTTCGTAGAGCCCCCATATAACGGTACCTTCCGATATTCGGTATTTTAATGATTTTAGCGACATTTTTCACCGGAATTGTTTCAAATTTGGTGTTCGAAGTTCGAAATGGATACTACAGCCTAAGGCAGAAAATTGTCTATGCAGGTCCAGGTCTTCGTAGAGCCCCCATATAACCGTACCTCCAGATATTCGGTATTCTTATGATTTTAGCGATATTAATTACCGGAATTGTTTCAATTTTGGTATTTGAAGTTCGTAATGGACAGTACAGCCTAAGACAGAAAATACTCTTAGCAGGTCCACGTTTTCGTAGAGCCCCCATATTAAGGTACCTCCCGATATTCGGTATTTTGATGATTTTAGCGACATATTTTACCGGAATTGTTTCAAATTTCGCATTTGAAGTTCGTAATGGATACTACAGCCTATGATAGAAAATTATCTGTGCAGGTTCACGTCTTCGTATAGCCCCATATAGCGGTACCTCCCGATATTCGGTATTTTGATGATTTAAGTGTCATTATTCACCAGAATTGTTTCAAATTACGTATTTAGAGTTCGTAATGAATACTATAGCCTATGACAGAAATTTGTCTGCGCAGGTCCACATCTTCGTATAGCCCCCATACAACGGTACCTCCCGATGTTCGGTATTTTGATGATTTTAGTGTCATTATTCACCAGAATTGTTTCAATTTTGGTATTTGAAGCTCGTAATGGATACTACATCCTAAGACAGAAAATGAGCTATGTAGGTTCACGTCTTCGTAGAGCCCCCATATAACGGTGCCTCCTGATATTCGGTATTTTGATAATTTTAGCGAAATTATTTACCAGAACTATTTCAAATTTGGTATTTGAAGTTCGCAATGAATACTATAGACTATGACAGAAAATTGTCTTAGCAGGTCCACGTTTTCGTAGAGCCCCCATATAACGGTGCCTTCCGATATTCGGTATTTTAATGATTTTAGTGACATTTTTCACCGGAATTGTTTCAAATTTCGCATTTGAAGCTCGTAATGAATACTACATCCTAAGACAGAAAATCAGCTATGTAGGTTCACGTCTTCGTATAGCCCCCATATAACGGTACCTTCCGATATTCGGTATTTTAATGATTTTAGCGACATTTTTCACCGGAATTGTTTCAAATTTCGCATTTGAAGTTCGTAATGGATACTACAGCCTATGATAGAAAATTGTCTGTGCAGGTCCACGTTTTCGTAGAGCCCCCATATAACGGTACCTTCCGATATTCGCTATTTTTAAGAATTTAACGGAATTTTTAATGGATTTTAATTTTTTTTTGGAAATTTTCCAATTCGTTCCAAATGGTGGAGGGTATTCAAAGTTCGGCCCGGCCGAACTTACTGCTGTTTTACTTGTTTTCAATATTTTTATATCCCCGAAGAAAAACCTGTAAATCTCCATTTTTGAAAGGCCAACTACAATTATGGATTTAATTATTTATTTTGAAATATTTTTTTTAAGCTACAATAAAATCAGTTTTGTCATCTCAACCCTTTGCCATTGACATGAAATAAAGTTATTATCATTTCATCTAATGGTTCGTTGACGCTAATCAGCTAAATAACCCCAAAAACTTAGCAAGACTCTCGGTCAGCCGTTTTTGCAAAAAATATATTCGAACAAGTGTCTGAAAAGATTTCAGCCAAAAATAAACGGGAAAAAAAGATTATATGGCTGTTTTCCGCTGGAATCATCACCCTATTTGTTGTTGTTGTTGTTGTCATCCTCATTCATACAATCAAATCGCATTAGCATTCTACTTGAACAGATGTTGGTTGTATTTGAAATTCACAAAACTAAAAGCATTTCTCATCGTCGGAATAACGCCCGAGAGAGAGCGACAGAGAGAGGGGGAGAGGGAGAGAGAATGAAAATCTAAATATTCACTTTCGAATTCAAGTACCCAAAAAGAGCCAAGTACCACTACAAACGCTGATAAGCCCGTATTTTTGGTATGACGGTATTAGGGATTCGTGGTGGTGGTAGACAATCAATACATTGAAACAGGACACGGGGGAAATGGCAGGGAGAGGCTCATCAGCATTATTATTATCCTCATCATCAGGGCGGGCAGGCTTACAGACAAACAAATATTTGGCGAAAAGCGAAATCTGCCAAGCCCGAAATGGGAATTGGTTTCTGGTGGTTTTAAATCAGTAAACGAGACACACAAAGACGGCACCGTAACATCCTTAATACCTCCAGAACAACAGGCAAAGCAGTTGTAGTTCGTGGAGAAGAATGGAAAATAAAGAAAATCCTAACTTGTCGTCTAAGTACCGAGGAGTGCCAATGACAGTTTTGTTACCCCTTTTTTTGAAAAACATTCAAATATCTTTAAAGGTTTTAGGATTCGGTTTGGTTTTTTTCTTGTCCTCCATCTGAATACAATTCATTCATCCTTTTGACTGACTGAATTAATTTCTAATACAACGGAAAAAGTATAGAAGACACAGCCACCAATACCATAATAAGATGCAAAATCCTTTTGTTCCTCTGTTCAATGATGACGATGAGGCATCTTCCCCCGGTGACTTAGGAAAAAGGGGTTGAAGCAACAGTCGTGAAAATCCTTTGGAAATTATTAAGAATTCAAATGTGATTTTAAGGACAGCCAGTGGGAAAAGAGTGCCGTATAAGTAGACAAAAGCCCTGTTGCTGAGAGCTCTGCTGCTACTTAACACCTGTCAGCGCGAAAAATGCAAAAGACTACGGTCTGGGAGCGAAAACAAGCCAATATGTTGACAAATTTAAATATGTTTGAAGTGTTGTGGTCGGAGAGAAGGGAAAGAGAAAAAACAAAGGAGAATGGAGGTTTAGGAATGCTGTGGCCTGATGTAATCTATAAATATTTACCAAAGGGATAACCAGTAAAAATATTAAAAACTTAAAGGAGAACAATAAATAAAAAATATTCTTATGAACTATGGAAACTTAAAATTTGGTGTTCTAGGCAAGTTAGTTGATCTAAAGAAAAAAATATTTTAGTTTGTTTTTGGACTTTGAAAAACCCCTTGGTTTTAGTTAGACTTAAAAAAAATTAAATATAATTCTAAACCAGTAAGGAAAAGTTAAAAGTCGTGCGGGGCCGACTATATGATACCCTACATCACTATGCATATATAGTGGAGCTCCCGTAAACAAAGAATTTATTTGAAGCAGATCTTACCACCAATCAACATTTGGCTTTAGAGCAAATATAGTTGGTATCAGAGGGAACTACTATATGGGAGGCATATCCAATTCTGAATCAATTTTCACTAAATTTTTCGGAGAAATTTTAATATTTTATACCAAATAACATTGCTATAAAATATATAATCTCACTTCGAGAAGGATTATATTAAATATTATATATCTGAGCGGAGTTCCATAAAATGGAAGCGTACGTCCCGAAATTCACTCCATTTGGGCTGATATTAGCCATTACTTGCACAATATACCTGAAATCGGATTAGTGAGCTGTGTGGGAGCTATATCCAAATCTTAGTTGTTCAAGATAATATATAGGTATTAACGAGCTCTATAAGATATCTCGTACCAAATATCATTGTTGTCGAATGTATATTACGAATGTAAAGAACTTGGAGATCAAATCGGATGAAATATATATATGGGAGCTATATTCAAATCAGAATCTGAACCGACCTTGCTATAATTTAGCAGAGATATTTCCGAACTCTATGTATAAGATAACTGGAACCAAATATCATTGTTGTCGAATGCATATTACGAATGTGAAGGGCTTAAACACCAAATCGGACGAAACATATTTTCACTTTATTTTCACGAAGTTGTATGTACTTGCTTCTAGACCGAATTCGGTCTGATGTACCGAAATTCAGAACTTTTGGACTGATATTGGCCATTTGGTGCACAATTAATCCGAAATCGTTGAAGATATATATGGGAGCTATAGCCAAATCTGAACCGATCTTGAAAAAGAATGGGCAGAGGCATTTCCGAACTCTATAAGATATCTGGTACAAAATATTATTGTTGTCGAATGCATATTACGAATGTGAGGGACTTAAACACCAAATTGGATGAAACATATATATGGGAGCTAGAGCTATATCTAAACCGATTCTCACCAAATTTGATGTACTCACTTGTAGACTAAATTCGGTTGGATATACCAAAATTTGGACTTATATTGGCCTTTTGGTGCACAATTAACCCTAAATCGGTTAAAGACATATGGGAGCTATATCTAAATCTTATCCAATTATTACCAATTTCAATAAGCTCCGTCCTTGGGTATAACAAATGTTGGTTGCAAAATTGCATCTCAATCAGATAATAAATGCGACCTGCATTTTGTTTACAAGAATACATGGATGGACGGACGGACGGACGGTCGGGCGGACAGACTGGCATGCATAAATCAACTCAGAAAGTAATTCTATGAAAATCCTCAAAAGTAACTATGAGTCTATCTCGTTTCCTTCTCCATGTTACAAACAAATGCAGAAAGACATAATACCCTTACCACTATGTGGTGTAGGGTATAAAAACGGCAGCGGAAAAATAATTTAAAAAAAAAAAAAAATATTAAAGAAACAAGTTAAAAAGTATCAGTCGGTTGTGCTGACCGATGTATACTCTGCCAATGTTCGATTATTCAAATAAATTTTGATTTCTGTTATGGTTATTTAAATTGTTGACCCTCTATGGAGTAGGTTCTCAATGAAATGGGCAAATATTGTTCATTTCGTATAGGACCCAAAGAAATGGGGTCATGGAGTCAATAACCCCTTGACATGGGGCTCAATGACCACTTGTCGAAAGGTAATTGACCCCATGTCAAGGAGTCATGACATGGCATTACCCAATGTCACGGGGTCTTGACATGACATGACAAGACTCAATGGGTTCAAGGACCTTTTGACATGGGGTCAATGACCTTTCGAAGTGTGGTAAATTCCCTTTTGACATTGGATCAATGACCCATAGACACATCATGTCAAGGGGTCATTGACCCGTATTTACGTATTACAGCCGCGGAGGAGAAAAATGACAAATCGGATGAACTATAAATATATTAGCTATTCTATATTTGAATCGATTTTCACTAAATTTAACATGCTTGTTCCTAAGCTTGGTCGTACACGTCAAATTCCAACCGGTTTGGACTAATATTGTACATTTGGTGCACAATAAAATGCAAATCGGATGAAAATTTATATGGGAGCTACATTTACATTTTGACGGAGTATAACCAATTTTGAAAGGGGTTCTACCTTGGCCCAAACGAATGATTTGTACAAAATTTCATCTCGATCGAGTAATAAATGTGATCCGTACTTTGTTTACAAAAATACATGGACAGGCGAACGGACAGACGGACGGGAGGACATGCATACAATGATTCAGAAAGTGATTCTATGCAGATCATCAAAAGGAACTATGGGTCTATCTCGTTTCCTTTTGCCGTTACAAACAAATACACAAAGATATAATGCCTTGACCACAGGGTTGTGTAGGCTGTAAAACCCAATTTTTCGAAATTTCGGAAAACATGGTTTTAAAGTTCATATTAATTATTTTTTAAGAAAAAAACTTAGTTGATCCCTGGAAAATAGTCAATAGTGGAAAATAGTAAATCAAGATTGTATCGAGTCCTCAAAAAGATTTTTTTCCTTTTTTTTTACATTTCTTTTTAAGTGAATCTCTCACAAACGTATTTTTACAAAATTTTTCATTTCGATTTTATTTGGTCCTTGAAAAATTTAAAGTTCCATATTTGAGTTGGCACTTGAAAAATATTTATATGATCCATGAATATTGGTTGTAAAAATATATGTTTTTTTTTTTTTTTTTTTTTTTGAAATTGGACTTGGAAAATAGGCAATATTTTAGTTGAGGCTTGGGAAATACTTTTCATTATAAAAAAAAAAAAAATTAAAAAAAATCTCAGAAACTAGTTAAAAAAATGATTATGAATATTATCGTTTATAGTTCGCCCTCAAAAAAAAAAGAAAAACATTAAAAATAAAATAAAAATATATAATTTCAAAATTCGAGTTTATAGTTGGTCCTTCGAATGTGTTTTTAATAAGCCTTGGTGCTTGGAAAATATTTTTTAAAAATTCGAGATAGGACATGGACTTCGAAAAATATTAGTTCCAGGTTTGGTCCTTGGAAAATATTTTTTAAAAATCCAAGATAGCACATTGACTTCGAAAATATTTTTAAGGAAATCCAAATCTTAAGAAAAAAATAGAAAAAATTAATTAAAAAAAAATCGTAGTAAATTTTCTTAAATCTTTTGTGTCCTTGCTTGAATATTGTAATGGCTTATGACAAAAGTTGCTTATGCGGGTCCACGTCGTGGTATAGGCACTAATATATTATATTTTTAATATATATTTTACGATATTAACAGAATTTTCAACGGATTTAAATTTTGGAAAAATGCCAAATTCCTTTTTATGATCTGCATAGAATCACATTCTGAGTCGATTTATGCATGTCCGTCCGTCCGTCTGTCCGTCTGTCCATGTATTTTTGTAAACAAAGTACAGTTCGCAATTATTGCCCGATCCAGATGAAATTTGCACAAATCATTTGTTTGGCCCAAGGACGAACCCTATTGAAATTGGAGATAATCGGTAAAAAATCGGTATATTCGTCCGATTTGCCTTTTATTGTGCACCAAACGTGTAATATCAGCCCGAATAGTATAAAATTTTGCACATACAACCAAATTAGGCCTGAAAATAAGTATGCCAAATTAGATCGAAATCGTTTCAGATATAGCTATAGCTCCCATATATATTGTTCATCCGATTTGTTTTTTTTTTGTCCTCCGCAGCCGTAATATGCACTCTATAACAACAATATTTGGGAAAATATATCAAATGCAGCTCACAAATACATTTGCTAAATTTTATCAAGATCGGTTCAGATTTGGATATAGCTCCCATATATAACATCGTCCGATTTACATTTGATTGTGCACCAAACGTCTAATATTTGGCCAAATTGGATGAAATTTGGTACATACGACCCAATTGAGTCTAGAAGCTAGCATGCCAAATTTGGTGAAGATCGGTTCAGATATAGATATAGCTCCCATATATGTTATTCATCCGAATTGTTGTATTTGTTACCCACAGCCGTAATATACACTCCGTAACAACGATATTCAGGGAAATATATCAAATACAGCTCAGAAATATCTTTGCCAAAAATAGCTACCATTTATATTTTTTCCGATTTCAAATTAATTGTGCACCAAATGTGCAATACAAGTCCGAATTTCAAAGATGCAAATGCTTCGGCATAATTAGTCCTTTGAACTTTAAATTATAATTATAATCACAGCGTGTATGATTGAATTCTCCCATAAAAACATAAAAACATACTCTGTTCATCCGATTTGTTAACCACAGCCGTAATATACACTCCCTAACAACGATATTCAGGGAAATATATCAAATACAGCTCAGAAATATCTTTGCCAAATTTTATCGAGATCGGTTCAGATTTGGATATAGCTCCCATATATATCTTTATCCGATTTCAAATTAATTGTGCACCAAATGGGTAATACAAGTCCGAATTTAAAAGATACAAATGCTTCGGCATATTTAGTCCTTTGTACTTTAAAGTATAGTCATAGCGTGTATGAACTTTTAATTGTTATGCGGAGCTCTACTAAATTAGCAAAGTGGTGTAGGGCATCATAAAGTCGGCCCCGCCCGACTTCAAAGCTTTCTTTACTTTTTTTTTTTTTTAGTTGACCTCTGAAAAACTGATTTAAACCAGATTGGTCTTTGAAAAATGTATTATATTTTAAAAATCGACAATTATAGCCGATCAATGGAATTTATTTTTAATAAGCCTATGATCATGTTTGGAAAAAAAATTTAAAAATTCAACTCTTGGTCATCGAAAAATATTAGTTCCAGGAAAAATATTTTTGAAAAAAATCTAAACCTTCAGAAAGAAAATTGTGTCCTAAAAAATTCGTAGTAATTTTTTTTTGAGTCACTTGAAGACTTTTCTTGGCAAATTCCTCTCGCACCATGGAAGATTAAATTTTTTTCTACGAAAAAAAAAAAATCCTGCTTACCAAATTTTATTCGTTTGTAATGCTGTAACCCATTACGAAAAAATAGCCAATTTATTGAAAAGTATTTCTCGTAATTTCTTTTACGTGATTTTTTAAAAAAAAAATTAAAATTACTCCACAGCCCATTGACTTTTATGTGTTGTAAACAACGAGCAGATTTTGTGACCTTTCGACTGTAGTTTTGAACAAAATTTGGAATCCATATAAAGTGGTTATGGTTATTTAACTCTCACAATTGGATTGGGCTATAAAAAAAAATTCAAAAAACGACATTGGGGCTATAGGAAAATGACAATATTGTAAAAGCCAATTGATGGCGATGATGGTGAGGAAAACAAAATTTTCTTGGTAAATGGAGGATGGGTATAAAAACACCAAACAGGGCCTATGCGTTTCATGGTAACTCTACCAAAACATGATTGCAGAACCATTCAAAAAGCGGCCACATCAATAAAAAAACACATTTTGCACAAAAGTATTGGCAGACAACGGGAAACGGGAAACGGAAACAAAAAGGAAAGGCTACAACACAAAAAGAAATCACAACAATCAGGACCACAATGCTCATTGAAGCGCAAAGACTTTTAAGGCCTCATAATGGCGCCCAACTTAAAAAAAGTAAATGCCAAACGATGGATGGGAGGAGATAGAGAAGAAAAAGAGTTATTTAAATGTCACCCAAAAGAAAAACACAGGACACATATGCATACGGGTCCATCTGTAGTTTGGAAAAATCACACACACTCACACACACACAGACAATCATAAACGATGACAAGCGATCCTTGGGGATTTCACATTCAATGGGTGTTCAAATTTGTTATTTTTTATGTTTTCCAACATTTCAAATGCATTGTTGAAACTGGCGCTTATGTGTGTGTGTGAGAGAGAGAAGGAAAAACGAGAGGGTAGACGGGAACATAAAAAACGAATAAAGTTTTCCTCTTTTGTTTCCTTTTATTCTTCTTCTCGTTTTTGGCAAATTATTTAAATTGCCAGTTGTTTACCAAATGACGAGTCGCATCACAAACTTCCTCCGTCCCTCTGGCCTCTCCTTAGGAGGGAAATTTAACCTCGGAGAGTTAAGTTGGCATTAAAAAACATGTGTGGCCTAAAAGTTTACCATTGCCCCCCCCCCCCCCCCCTTTCATGCACTACAACACAATGTTTGCATACATCCTGGCAGTCTCCTCCTCCCCCTCATCATCTCCATAATTGTCTCCTTGTTTTTTCTTTTCTGGGCTTTGCAAGAAAATGGTTCCACAAACTTAAATCCACCAGGCCCAAACGAATGCCAACAACGTCAAAGGAAATAAATATCAAATTGTCGGCCATAAAATTTACGTAAATAGCTCAATTTATGTTCGGTTTTTTATTCCTTTTTTGTTTTTCTAAAGCGAGGCGATAGTGTTGTCTGTTGCTCATATTTGTTGTTCTCCATGGGATGCTTGTTACTTTTTACTTATTTTTTTACTTTCAGAAAAAAATCTGGCATATTTGCAAATATGGTTGGAAAACACAATGAATGAAATCATTAGGATTTCCTAAATAGTCCGTAGAGTATTATTCATATTTTTTGGGAAAAGGTAAAGGACAACTGCTTTTCACCTTCAGAATAAATGAATTACTGCTACTAATTGGTTAAATTTGAATTACGACTCTAGCTGTAATTTAAGAGTTTTAAAAGAGTATTTTTTACCATAAAATCCATTTACAAAGATATTGTTTCAAGGATTATCAGAGACTCTAAAATGGATTTAAATTATATTTTTCCAGGACCAACAGGGATACAAGCCGGAATTTTCTAATTTTTTTTTTAAACCAAAATTCCCTCTGTTAGTTTACATAATATTATTTCAAAATCCAACAGGCGCTAAATGTTTAAGAGTATCGACACTGCTTCCAACATGGATTTTTTAAGAATATTTTAAGGGACAAATAGAGACACAAGCCTTGAAGTTTTAAGATATTTTCTCAAGATGAAATTTTATTAAAATTTCTAATATACTTATAAATTCGAAATTTTAAATTCTATAGCAAAAAAAATTAAAATCGAAAATACAAAAAATATTTTTTCAAGGACCATCAGGCGCTGAATATTTAAAAATATTTTAAAAGGATCGAATCATTTTTCTTTAGATACAAAGATCGCCCCATGCATTGGAAATTTTAAAATGAAAAAATGTGAATTTAAAATTTTCTTTAAAAAAATATTTTTCGAAATTAAAATTTTAAGAACTTAAAAAATATATATGTTCTTAATGACCCATAGAAAATTAAAAATAGATTTTTTCTAGGATATATTTGAATACTTTTTTTAAAGGATCTGTCCACCTTCAAACCTAAATATTCCAAATAACAGATTTTAAGTACCTATAGACCTTTAAACGTGAATTTGTAAAGAATATTTTTAAGTAAAGTTTTAAGGCTCCCATAAACCTATAAATACGGATTTTTTGAAAAAAGAAAAAAAAAAAAAAAACAACCAACCTTCTAATGTGGATTACTTACAGAATATTTTTATGCAAAAGTAGCCCTTTAAATATGTATTTTCTTAAGAATATTTAATTTAAGCACCCCTCGAACCATGCCTTATAGAATATTCTTTTTATACCCTCAGCCTTATGGCTAGAGAAGGTATATATCCTTTGATACGGCCAAAACGTGCCTCATCAAAATAACGGTCTTAGACCCAGATCTCTTTGGACCAAATCCGTTTCAAGACATTTGAAGTCGATCCAGCGATGTAACTCTCGAAGGGGTATCCGATTTGCTCCAAACTTGGTACACCGTAATGTTTTTGTCAAACTTAGATCGAGTTCGGAGATGGGCAATATCGGTCCACTCCTTCTGGTACCTCCCTCACAATATGTCAAAATTTTCAAAGAAAATAATTTATTGCATAGTAAGAGAAAGGATTAACCGATTTTGCTCCAACTTTGCGAATCCTAATATTTTTATCAGTGCTAGGTCAGGTGAGAAGATGGGCAATATCGGTCCACTCCATCAAGTACCTCCCCATAAACGGTCAACATTTTGAATAATTATAACTCTTTTAAAATGTAATGTAATAGTTCGACGTCTTTAAATGACACACATTCCAATAATTGTACTAGCCCAAGGTCTGGTGTTGAGATGGAATATATCGGTCCACTCCTTCTGGTACTTCCCCCACAAATGGTCGAAGTTTTCAAAATAAAAAATTCATTTTCTGAACAGAAAGAGAAACGAAAATCCGATTTTGTTCCAACTTTGCAAATCCTAATATTTTCTCAGTTCTCAGTTCTTATAAAATATGATGTAAGAGGCCGATTGTCTTCAAATTCCACACATCCTAATACTTTTATGAACCACAGATCTGGTATCAAGGCGGAATACATCGGCCCACTCATTCTAGTACCTTCCCCACAAATGGTCGAAATTTTCAAAAAATATATTTTCTGCACAGAAAGTGGAATGATAACCCGATTTTGCTCCAACTTTGCAAACCCTAATATTTCCGTCAGTGGTAGGTCAGGTGCAAAAATGGATTATATCGCTCCACTCCATCAAGTGCCTCTCCCACAAAGGGTCAACATTTTTGAATAATTACAACTATCGTAAAATATGATGTACAAGTCCGATCGTCTTCAAATTTCACACATGCCAAGTTTGGTGTTAAGATGAGATATATCGGTCCATTCCCTCTGGTGCCTCACTCACAAAGGTTCAACATTTTAATAACCATGAAGCTTATAACACGCTTAATTAACGTCCAATTCCATTCACACTTGGTAAATCTCAATATTTCCATCAACACAAGATCTGTTTTAGAGATGGGGGAGGGTCGGACCATTTCTTCTGCTACCTCCCCCACATATGGTTCATGATTTTCAAAACCCAAACGCTCAATGAGAGCGAAATAAACATCCATCTCTCCTCAAATTTCACACATACAAACATTTTTCCTAAGAAAAAAAGATCTGTTGTGAAGATGACATATATACCTGCAAATTTTTTCGTTCATAACTTGCGAAACAAGTCAGCGATTCTTTATAACTTGCTATGTCTAAATATTTCTCTCAACCAGAAAACCGAGATGAATATTGAATTTATGATTTTGCATAAAATAAATGTTCAATTTTCTTATAATTTTGCCTATACCAATATTTTTATCTGTATCGACAAATTCCACGTTTATAGAGTCCCAAATATCCTTAAGAAATTGATTAAAAAATCCACGTTTATAGAGTCCTAAATATTCTTTAGAAATTGGTTAAAAAATCCACGTTTATAGAGTCCTAAATATCCTTTAGAAATTGGTTTAAAAATTAACATTTATAAATTTCTAAATATTCTTAAGAAATTGATTAAAAAATCCACGTTTATAGATCCGTATCATCCAGAAATTTATTAAAAAATCCACGTTTATAGATACGTAGGTATCCTCCAGAAATCGTTTAAAAATCTACGTTTATTGATCCTTAGGTATCCTCCAGAAATTGTTCAAAAAATCCACGTTTATAGAACCTTAGCTATCCTCCAGAAATTGTTTAAAAAATCCACGTTTATAGAACCTTAGGTATCCTCCAGAAATTGTTTAAAAAATCCACGTTTATAGGTATCCTCAAGAAATTTATTAAAAAAATCCACGTTTATAGATCCTTAGTTATCCTCCAGAAATCTTTTAAAAATCCACTTTTATAGATTCTTAGGTATCCTCCAGAAATTATTTTAAAAAATCCACGTTTATAGATGCTTCTGTATCCTCCAGAAATCGTTTAATAATCCACGTTTATTGATCTTTAGGTATGCTTCATAAATCGTTTAAAAAATCCACGTTTATAAACCTTAGGTATCCTCCAGATATTGTTTAAAAAATCCGTGTTTATATCCTCCAGAAAAATCCACATATATGGAACCTTAAGTACCCTCCAGCAATTGTTAAAAAAATCTACTTTTATAGAGCCTTAGGTACCCTCCAGAAATTGTTTGAAAAAATCCACGTTTATAGATTCTTACAAAAACTTGATTATTTTCTAAAAATTATTTAAAAATCTTCGTTTAAAGAGCACTTAGTATCCTCCGTGAATTATTTTAAAAATTCCACCTATTCAGAGCTGTAAATATCCTCCGGAAATTGTTTAAAAATACAAATTTATAGATCCTTAAGTATCTTACAGAACATTTTCAAATATATTCACGATTATAAAGCTTTAAATATCCTCCAGAAATTATTTAAAAAATCCGCGGCCTCAAGTATTCTCTAGAAATTGTTTAAAAAATCTTCGTGTTTAAAATTTCCAGCATCCTTCCGAAATTGTCCAAAAAATCACTTTTGTAGGGCATACAATATCCTCCAGAAATTGTTAAAAAAAATTCAAGAATGTTCAAAAATCCTTAAAAATCCGCTAAATTAAGGAATTTTTAAGAACATAGTTCCCAAGAGGATATATTTTTACGGAAATTTTTATCAAGGATCCCTCTTCTAAATAATTTCCGAGAAAAAAAAAACAATCTTTGCTCTAGAAAAATTTCTGGAGATCATTATTTCGTTTCTAGCTAAATTCTCTAACGTTTATATCCGTTATTTAATTTTCTATTCCCTCTGCATTCAATACTTCAATCCCTGCCACAACTCTCTTTCTGCCTTTCTACCCATAAATTTCCATCAAATATTGTTAATGAACATATATCTAAATACACTAAAAACATGTGATGGACTAAATGCCAGTGAGGTGGGGGTATGAGGCGATCCCCCCCCTTGCATATATCGAAGTCAGGCGAAATAAATCTTCATATCTCGTGAACAGTAGACATTCAGGCCATAGCCATGGCTTAAAGGCACAACATAAAACTGGCAAGAAATTCGAGAGAGAAAAAAACCAACGAAATACAGACTTATGTTTTTTTTTATATACGACACGAAAATGAGCCATAAAGGAAAAGAAATCCTGATAGCTCCAGCAATGAAACGAAATCAAATTATTAGAGAATTGAAATTGATTTTTTATTCAATTTGCTTTCATTTATGAAATGACAACAACAAGAAAAAAATGTCAACAGCAACAACACGGCTACTAATCTAAACACATTTATGTTGCCATGTGCCAAGGATATAGGGATATTGTTGTTGTAAATATTATGACAATATATAAATATGGTGTGTGTGTGGGGGGTAGGGAAATGGGAAACACCTATACATATATAGCATATATATTTGTATGTGTGAATGTGTGTTAATGGCAAAAATGCGTTGATAAAGAAGCAATGAAAGTTCAGATGAATTCATCAGCCTTAAATGAGAGAAGAACCATAGTAAACACAAGGCAATGAACTGAGCTCAGGAGAGCTACCACGTGAGCTACTTAAATACTTGATTTTCCTTGGAAGACCAGCTCAGACGGCCGACAGAAGTTCTGCTCACCTGGTCTATGGAAAACCAAACCAGAAAGCATATCAAATACCTGGGCCCAGCTGGTGTATCGAATACCTGGGCTCAGCTGGTTTATCGAAGACCTAGACAGGTGTAATAAAGATCATCACAACAGATTTTGTGTCAGCAAAAATGTTCGTATATGTAAGACTTGAAGAGAGTTGGATGCATACTTCGCCTTTTTGGACGTTTTGTTTTCCAAAATTTGAACCCCATACCAGAAGAAATGGTCTGATCTCTACCTTCTTTATAACAGATCTTGAGTTGATAGAAATATTGAGATGTGCCAAGTCTAAATGAAATCGGATGCTAATTTTGCGTTTTATGAGCTTCATGGACACTCAAAATGTTTATCCTTTGTGGGGGAGGTACCAGAAGGAGTAGGCCGAAGTCTACCATCTTCTCAGCAAATCTTGTGTTAGTAGAAATAATGGGATGTGTGAAATATGAAGAAAATCGGATGCTTACTTCAGATTTTATGATAGTTTTGGTTATTAAATATTTTGACACTTTGTGGGAGAGGTACCAGAAGGTATGATTCTATCTCTACCATTTTTTTAACAGATCTTGTGTTGACAGAAATATTGAGATTTGCCAAGTCTGAATGCAATCTGATGTTAATTTCCCGTTTTATGAGCTTCATGGATATTAAAAATGTCGATCCTCTGTGGAGGAGTTATCAGAAGGAATGTACGAATTTATCCCATTTTCACACCAGGTCTTCGGTCATTAAAAATATTGTGATGTATGAAATTCGAATCGAATCGAACCATTGCGTCACTTTATATAAGAGTTGTAATTATTCAAAATTTTGACCCTTTGGGGGGGGAGGTACTTGATGGAGTGGACCAACATTGACCATTTCCACACCTGACTTAGCACTGATGGATATATTAGGATTTGCAAAGTTGATGCAGGATCGAATTATTCTTTCTCTTCCTGTGCAGTAAAATATTGTTTTTAAAAATTTCACACTTATTGTGGATGAGGTACTAGCAGGAGTGAACCTATATTGTCCATCTCCAAATTCTTTCTGGGTTTAATAATAATATTACGATCTACCAAGTTTGGACCAAATCGAATATTCCTTTCAAGATTTATCGTGCGCACCAGCCGCAGCCAGACAGGCGGGCGGACGGACGTCGCTAGACTGACTCCAAATGTTTTGAAACGGATTTGGTCCAAAGACAGCTAGGGTCTAAAAGCGTTATTTCGATGAGGCACCTTTTGGCCGCATCAAATGATAATACCCTCTGTAGCCATATGGCTGAGGTTATGAAAATCCATTTATATAGACCGTTAAGTGTCCTGCAGAAATTGTTGAAAAATTCACGATTCTAATGACTTAAGTATTCTCCAGAAATTATTTAAAAATCTTTAATAAAATAGCTTCTGGTATACCAGAAGCTTCTGGTGTATCAGACCTAAATTGTTCTAAATATCCATGTCTATAGATCCCTGCGTATCCTCTAGAAGTAGCTTAAAAAATCCTCCTTTTTAGATCCTTAAATATCCTGCAGGAATTGGTCGAAAATTTCACTTTTATAGAACTGTGAATATACTCCAAATATTGCTAAAAAAACTGCTTACGTATCCTCCAAAAACTTGTCGAAAAATTCACTCTTATGAAACTGCATATATCCTCCAGTAATTGTTTAAAAACTGCTCCTTTATACATCCTTACGTATCCTCCAAAAATTAGTCGAAACATCCTCGCTTATAGAATTGCAAATATACTCCAGAAATTGCTTAAAAAATTATCCTCCACAAATTGGTCGAAACATCTACTCTTATAGAACAAGAAATATCCTCCAGAAATTTCTTAAAAACTCGTTCTTTATGGATCCTTAATATCCTCCAGAAAAAAAGTCGAAAAACCACGCTTATAGAACAAGAAATATCCTCTAGAAATTGTTAAAAAAAAACTATTCCTTTATTGACTCTCAAGTATCCTCCAAAAATTGGTCGAAACATCTACGCTTATAGAACTGCAAATATCCTCCAGAAACTCCTTCTTTGTGGACCCTTAAGTATCCTTCAGAAATTGGTCGAAACATCCACGCTTATAGAACCGCCAATATCCTCCAGAAATTTTTTAAAAACCCCTTCTTTGTGGACCCTTAAGTATCCTCCAGAAATTGGTCGAAACATCCACGCTTATAGAACTGAAAATATCCTGCAGAAATTGTTTAAAAACATCCACGTGTAGAGACACTTAGGTAACCTGCAAATATTGTTTAAAAAATCCACGTTTTTGAAGATGCTAATATCCACCAGAAATCGTCAAAAAATTCACATGTATAGATTCTCAAGTATCCTTCAAATTTTTTTATACCCTACAACACTATGTGTTGGGGGTATTATAAGTTTGATTGGGCCAGAATTTATGTAACACCTCGAAATATTGGTTTCCCATATAGGAAAGTATATATGGATCTTCCTAGCTCGCCGAGCTGAGTCGATCTAGCTATGTATGTCCGTCCGTCCGTCTGTCCGTCTGTCCATGTTAATTTGTAATCACTCTACAGGTCGCAATTATGGCCCGATCCTTACGAAATTTAGAATGGAGGTGGGGTTAGGGTCAGAATAGAACCCTATTTCTTTTGGAGATGATCGCCAAATGTTTAGGGGTTGAAATGGACCAAATACTGAAAAAATGTCGAATTTTGCAGTAGCTATACAGGTCGCAATTATATACCAATCGACGCGGAATTTCGCATGTAGCTAGAGTTTAGGGCGGGGAAGAAGCCTACCAATTTGGGTGGTCATCGGATAATATTTAGCGGGTAAAATAGACCATATCTTTTGTGTTGAAAAAATTCAAAATTTTTTCATTAAACCGTGAATATTTTAACGAAGTCACAAAGCCATCACAAGGTTACTTCTGACCTTTACATTGATGTTAACATCCAACAAAACGGATATATGGCAAAATATGTGCGATATATATGTTTATCAAAGAAGATATGCTTGAAAGATGTCTTATATGTCGAGAACGGCTGAACTGATTTCGACAGTTCTCATTAATTCAGAATGGCCTTTTGGCAGGAAAGAAAAAACGCCTAAAAATCGCATAAAAATATCTCTCTAAAGATGAAAATATTGATTTTGTAATATTTTCTCATATTTTTTCAATTTTGTCATATTTTCATTTTGAATTAAAACTTTGGTAATATTTCTACAGCTAACAAAACTAAGTAGTTGAGATATCAGGATATCATATACAGATCGCATTTATGGCCCGATCCTTACGAAATTTTGCATGGAGATAAGATGAGGGTCAGAATAGAAGCCTACTCTTTTTGGAGATGATCGCTATATATTTAGGGGTTGAAATGGACCAAAAAACTGCCAAATTGCCAGCAGGTCGTAATTATCGCCCGATCCTCACGCACATTTGAATGGGGTTACCGCACATTGCAAAGGCCAAGCAGTTTCGGATGGCCATCCAAAAATATTCAATGTGTGCAATAGTTTGCCAACTTTTGTAGACTAAATACGAAAATGTCTATTCCAGCGACATCTACCAATAAATTGGAAATGAGCAAATTCGTTTAAGTTGCTATTATCCGAAAATTAGAGAACGAAACATGATGGTTTTCTTTTATTATTTGTCACAATATCTTGTGAAGTTCTTTCGAGTATCTCGCCTATATAAACTGTATGGTTTATTATAGTGTTGTAGGGTATTCAACGGTCGGCCCCACTCGACTATAGCCTTTGCTTACTTGTTTTAATCTACGTTTGTAGACCTTTAAATATTCCCCAAAAAAAATTTTAACGGTTAATGTTTATAGATCCTTCGTTGGCCTAAAGAAAACCAGTTCAGCTGGCCTGTAGCAGACAAGAGCCAGTTCGAAGCCAGATGGAAGACCTGGACCAAGCTGGAGCATTGACAACCGGTGCCCAGATCGCTGTTATATTAAACGCCTACAATATGATTACAGATAACCCGCAGGTACCCAGACTTGTACCCAGACCTTGTACCCAGACCGCTGCTGTATTACCCGCCTACAACTTGATTACAGATGACCCACAGGTGGGCTTCTGGTTCTCCTAATTCGAAATTCCATTACTATTCATTTACATTTTTTCCTTATAGCATATACCATCACCACTAGCCTCCTTCACAACAAAAAATAAAGTTGGCAAAGTTCGGCCGTTCCGAACTTTTAATACCCTTCACCATTTGGAAGGACTTTGAAAAATTTCAAAAAAAAATATCGAACATGAAAACCGCTATATGGGGGCTATACGAAAACGTGGACCTGCATAAGTAATTTTTTGTCATAATCTCCAGTACCGATTCCGAACTTCAAATACGAAATTTGAATAATGTCACTAATATTATCAAATTTAAAACAATTCCGGTGAAAAATGTGACTAATATCATAGAAATACCGAATATAGGGAGGAACGGTTATATGCGGCCTATAAAGACGTGGACCTGCATAGACAATTTTCCATCATAGGTTGTAGTACCCACTACGAACTTCAAACTTTAAATACGAAATGTGAAACAATTCCGGTTAAAAAATGTGGCTAAAATCATCAAAATACCGAATATCGGGAGGTACCGTTATATGGGGGCTATAAGATATCATGGACATATATAACACTTCCCATCCAGGGGTTAAAGTACTCAGAAGGAACTCCTTGTGTAGATTTTCAGACAATCCCATGGAAAAATTTGACCACAATCACCAAAATAAGGAATATCGGGAGGTACCGTTATAGGGGGGACATACGGCATTCTGAACCTATATAGACAATTCTGTCAGAAGGGGTAAAGAACTCAGAAGGAACTCCTTGTGTGAATATTTAGACAATTCCATTGAAAAATTTGGCTAAAATCATCAAATTACCGAATATAGTGGGGAGGGGTACCGTTATATGGGGGCTATACGCTAGGACAAAGTACCTAGAAGGAACTCCTTGTGTGGACTTTCAGACAATTTCATTGAAAACTTTGGCTACATTCATTGAAATACCGAATATCGGAAGGTACCGTTATATGGGAGATATACGATATGGTTGACCAATATTGACCACTCTCTTCCAGGTGGTAATGTACTCAGAAGGGACTCCTTTTGTGGATTTTGAGATTATTCCATTGAAAATTTGGCTAAAATCATCAAAATGCCGAATATAGGGAGGGTACCGTTATATGGGGGCTATGCGATATCGTGGACCTATATAGACATCTTTCTTCCAGAGGTCAAAGTACTTAGAAGGAACTCCTTGTGGGGACTTTCAGACAATTCCATTGAAAACTTTGGCTACATTCATCGAAATAAAGAATATCGGGAGGTACCGTTATAAGGGGCGATAAAATAGACCGATATAGCCCATCTTCGAACTTGACCTGCCTGCAGACAGAAGACTGATCAGTGCAAAATGTTCCCTTCCTATCTTTATTCGTTCGACTGTAGCGTCTTACAATTCTACGCTGATCAAGAATATATATACTTCGTGAGGTCTTAAAATTTTTATTTCGATGACCTACAAACAGAATGACGAACCTAATATACCCTCCATACCATGTATGCTGGAGGATAAAAAAATGCTTCCAAATTGCATTACGGCATTCCAATTTTCCCCGGACTCCTTCTTCATTTGAATTTTGCTGCCAAATTCTTTGCCCATCTACCTTTACATAAAATCTCCATTACCTGATTTTCCGATGACCCAATTTCTCATCAATTCCAAGGAGAAGAAGCAGCAAAAACAGATTCTCCCCTGAATATTGATTCCTGAAATGAGTTTTCCTAATAACTTCAATCACTAAGTGAATTTTCCCCTCTCCAATATCCGGTGGATAGCTTTTCCGAAAAAAAAAATATTGAATGGACACAGGCCAATAACATGACTAAACGATTTACGATGTCATAATATTGGGTCAGTGTAATATTGAATAATTTTCTCATATTCCCATATTCAGAGAGAGAGCGGCCAATGCCCCCAGGATATGAACTTATTGACTTCAATGTTATTGCCCAACAACGTCATCATCACATCATAGTTGGCATCATAAAGAAGAAGGAAGAAAAACGAAAAAAAAAAAACAAATCATAAACACGTACATGTATATGTATTGGTAACTAATCAGATAAATAACGGAAGTCACAAAGGAAGTTATTACACCTACGTATTATGTTCCACCAGCACTAGGTAGATGAGGATGTAGCTTATGCATGTGTGTGTGTGAGTGAGTGTATGCCTTAATAAAAACATGCTGAATATGACGTAGCTCTTGTTGCCTTTAGCTGTCAATGAATATAAATTATTAATACCTATATCCCCCATTATTATTAGGTGCAAATTGATGGCGAATGCAGGAGAGAATAACGAAAATGGGAAATAAAAAACGGAATATTAAAAGACCAAGAGATTTGTATTCCTTTAACACATTTTCCCAAAGGCGAGGAATTTTTAAAGAATATTTTTTCAACAGAATCCCAAAAACGGATTTTTAAGAAAAAAAAAACTACAATATTTTTTATGCCCTCACCAAACAAACTATGGAGATAATCGAAATAGTAATTTTAGACCCAGCAAAGTCTATATGTATTCTTGATCAGCGTAAAATTCTAGGACGACTTAGCCCTGTAAGGCTGTCCGCCTCTCCGTCTGTTGTAATCACGGTAGAGTCAAAACGTATAAAGATAGGAAGCTAAAAATTTGAACAAATCAGTCTTTGGTCTGCAGACAGGTCAAAATCGAAGATGGCCTATATCGGTTTACGATATACTCATATAACGGTACCCCCCGATATTCGGTATTTTGATGATTTTAGCCACATTTTTCAATGGAATTGCCTGAAATTGTACACAAGAAGTTATTTATGAGTACTTTACCACCTGACAGAGAATCGATCGAAACGATAATTTTATCCCCCCATATAAGGGTACCCCCCGATATTCGGTATTCTGATGATTGTAGCCCAATTTCTCAATGAAATTGTCTGAAAATTTACAAAATGAATACCTTCCGAGCACTTTTCTCCCTGGAAGAGAATTGTCTATATATGTCCACGACATTGTATATCTCCCATATATAGGTACCTCCCTAAATTCGATACTTTCATGTTTTCAGTTACATTTTCAATGGAATTGTCTAAAAATCCATACTAGAGTCTATTTCTAAACACTTTACCCTCCGAACATCGATATCATATTCCCGATATTGGAGATTTTGACAATTTTAGATACAGAGTTCGTTATGGGAAGTACAGTCTATGCCAGAAAATTGTCTATGCAGGTCCAGGTCTTCGTATAGGCCCCATATATCAGTGCCTGCCTATATTCGGTATTTTTACGATTTTAGCTACAACATTTACAGAAATGGTTTCAAATTTCGTATTTGAAGTTCCTAATAGGTACTGCAGCCTGTGACAGCAAATTGTCAGTGCAGGTCCATATCTTCACCAAAATAACGGTACCTCGCTATATTCGCTATTTTGATGATTTTAGCTACATTATTCACCGGATTCTTTTTTCAACTTTCATATTTGAATATTGTAATGGCTTATGACAAAAGTTGCCTATGCAGGTCCACGTATTCGTATAGACCCCAATATAACGGCTATATTCGGTATTTTTAAGATTTTAACAGAATTTTTAGCAGATTTTACTTTTTTAATTATTTTTTTTTTTATTTTTTTTTTTTTTTTTTTTTTTTTTTTTTTGATGAAAATATCCAAAGTTGTTCCAAATTGTGGAGGGTATTTAAAGTGCGGCCCGGCCGAACTGCTTCTTTACTGGTGGCAGGTGAGCACTATAACTCTCGAAAGGAGTATCCGCTTTGGTCCGAGCTTGGTACATCGTAATATTTTTGTCAAACTTAGATCGAGTTCGGAGATGGTCCACTCCTTCTGGTATCTCCCGCACAAAAGGTCGAAATTTTCAAAAAATATTTTCTGCACAGAACGAGAAACCATATTCCGATTTTGCTCCAACTTAGCAAATCTTAATATTTGCGTCAGTGCTATAAGAGTCCTATTGCCTTCAAATTTCACACATCGCAATATTGTTATCAACACAAGGTCTGGTGTCTAGATGGAATACATCGGTCCAGTCCTTCTGGTATCTCCTCCAGAAAATGTCGACATTTTCAAAAAAATATATTTTTTCTGCAAAGAAAGACAAGCAATAATCCGATTTTGCTCCAACTTTGAAAATCCTAATATTTGCCTCAGTTCTGGATTGTGTGCAAAATGAATAATATCGGTCCACTACATCAAGTGCTTCCCCCACAACGGGACAAAATTTTGAATAATTACAACTTTTATAAAATGTGATGTAAGAATCCGATTGTCTTCTTACATCTCAATATTTTTGTTAACCCAAAAGGGTGGAAAATTTTGATTATTCATGAAGCTCACAAAACGCGAAATTAACATCCGATTCCATTCAGACTTGGCACATCTCAATATTTGCATTAACACAAAATCTGTTATAAATATGGTAGAGATCGGAAAATTTCTTCTCGTACCTTCCCCACATTGAGTTCGAGATTTTTGAAAAACAAAACGCCCAAAGAGAGCAATATCTGCATTGAACTCTCTTCAAATTTCACACATCCAAAACTTTTTGCTAACGCAAAATCTGTTGTGAAGATGATATATAACTGCGAACCCCTTCTGGTACCTTATCTACAATTACAATTTCCAATTCGTAAACCATTTTTTACAAAAAGGTCTAAAAAGTCCCCTTTATTGAAAAGCTGGAGGGTTAAATATTTCGACCAAAATATTCTTCGTATATTTATCTGCAATATCTCCCTCTATAGACACTATATGCCTAAAAAACAAGGATTGCAAGAAACTTTTATCCGAAAATTTCCTAAAGTGTGGAAAGGGGAGGGGGGAACTTAACCCCTCCCGATATTCGGTATTTTGATGATTTTAGCCACATTTTCAAAATAATTGTCTGAAAATCCACATAAGTAGTTCCTTCTGAAAGTTCCCTGTAAACGAATTGTTTATATAGGTCTACGATATCGTATAGGAAATGTTTCAAATTTCGTATTTGAAGTATGGAATAGATATAGATAGCCTATGAAAATTTCTTATGCAGGACCACGCCATCGTATAGCCCCCCTATAACGGTTTTCATTTGACTGGTATATTTCGAGTTCCTTTTAAGTGGTGAAGGGTATAAAAAATTTAGTTCGGCCGAACTTAGATGATTTTTTACTTGTTGCAGCTCTTCTTTCATAATCTGCGTGATTTTACCCGTATTTATTGAAAAAATTGAAATTTGACGCACACTGTAATTCAGAACTAAAACATCCATAATTAATAAAGCGAAGACAAGTAAAAAAAAACAAGTTAAGAAGCAGTAAGTTCGGCCGGGCCGAACATTGAATACCCTGAATTTTCAAACAATAAAATCATTAATTTATTCTGTTAAAATTAAAAAAAAAAAAAAAAACAAATATAGCCGTTACATTGGGGTCTATACGACGTGGGCCTACATAGGCATTGTTTGTCATAAGCCATTACCATATTCGAAACTTGAAATAAACGGTGAATAATGTAGCTAAAATCATCAAAATATCGTATAAAGGGAGGTACCGTTATATCGGAGCTGTGCGAAGACCTGGACCTGCATATACAATTTTCAGTCACAGGCTGTAGCATCCATTACGAACTTCAAATACCACATCTCAAACAATTTCGGTGGGTATTGTACCTAAAATCGTCCAAATACCGAATATAGGGAGGTACTGATATAGGGGGCCTATACGAAGACCTGCACCTGCATAGACAATTTTCGGTCACAGACTGTAGTTCCTATTTCGAGCTCTAAATACCAAATTTGAAACAATTCCGCTGAATAATGTCGCTGAAATCATCAAAATACCGAATATCGGGAGGTACCGTTATATGGGGGCTATATGAAGACGTGGACTTGCAAAGACAATTTTCTGTCTTGGGGTGTAGTATCCATTTCGAACTTCAAATATCAAATTTGAAACAATTCGGGTGAATAATGTCGCTAAAATCATCAAAATACCGAATATCGGGAGATACCGTTATATGGGGGCTATACGAAGACGTGGACCTACATGGCCCATTTACGAACTCAACCTGCCTACTAGAAAAATAAACATGTGTGCAAAATTTTAGCCATCTATCCCAATTCATTCGAAAGATAACGTGATTAAAACAGACAGACGTACAGATAGACAGACGGACAGATAGGTAGACAGACATCGCTAAATCGACTTAGAATTTTACTCTGATCAAGAATATATATACTTTGTTGGGTTGGACATGAGTATTTCGAGGAGTTACAAACGGAATGACAAAGTTAATATACCCTCCATAGTATGGTGGAGGGTATAAAATTAAAAACCAAAAAAAAAAAACAGCACCGTCACACACATGCCGGAGATCAGAGAAACTATTCGAAAGTCCAGAAACCCCGAAATTGACGAAATCTCACAAAAGAGAAAGTGTAATGGAAGGTCCTTTATTTGCAAGTTCATTAAAACAGCTTCCGCATCATCATTTCCGGTTAGTGTAGCACACATCACCAACACTATTGCTCACGTCATCTTTAGGAGCAGCAGCGCCACCATCACTGCCGATGCTATTCCATCACAGTCATCACATATGCAAATAATCATCAGCAAACGTTCGTTTATTACCACAGACAATGGGAAAAGTTCGAAACGAAGAGTTTTCCTCCAATGAGAAAAAAGCTTCAGTGTAAGCAAAATAAAATATTTTTCCTGATTACTTACCCCTTTTCCAGGGTGTGGGGTGGGATGGAGACATGTGGAAATATTTAAAATTTTCATAATTCATGTGTGAAAATCAACAAAAGGCAAATTGTACAAAGGACATTTTGGGGGTGGGAGGAGGTTGAATTCTTTCACATTACACTAAAACAGGGGCGTGGAAATATCGCTTCATTGGGATACCCTTCAGATTACATTGAAAGAGCTTAAAATTCTTGTCGGGTTGAAAATTATTACTAAAAAATTTCAAATTATCAGAGAGTTACCTCAGATCTATTTAAGAACTAAACCCTCCTACGCCCCTGCCTTCGTTACCACAAAGCATGAAAACTTGAACCGGTTTGGGTTTCTACAAATTAAGCGCACACACAGCACAAAAAATTGAAAACTTTTCACCATTCAAATGGTAGTGGGGAAAGTATTCCACTCCCCTGCCATACTCCTCCCCTACCCCTACTCCTTTTTTTTCTGAAAAAATCATGAAAAAACTGTTTAAATGATTTAATTGAAGCCACATTTAAATATTGGTCTAGTGAAGTGAAAATCCGAAAGGGGCGTGCTTGCCCGACAGCTGAAAGTTTTTTTTTTTTTGTTTTTGTATTTTTGTTTAATTGAAAGTGCAAAGGTAGCCGGTTGTTTTTGTTGTGTTGTGTTGGGGAGCGGGGGACGGGGTCAAACTTAATGAGCAACTCGTTACTGTCTCGCCCAACACTAAGGGAGACATGCATGGCACATTTTGGGAAATGAACAGTTGAGGATGGGGTGAGATGTGAAAATTGATTGCCAGCTTATTAAAAGGTCAATCAGGGCACTTGGCTATGTGGAGAGATGGGGAATAATAGATGAAAATGTAGTTTAAAGTGGGGGATTGAAAGGATTTAAAGTTAAATTTTTTGAAAACTGGTTTGGAAAATTATTTAATTAATTGCAGCTTACAAATATACAAAAAAAAAAAAAAAAAGGGAGATGAAATTATTATTAATAAATAAGTTAGGAATGGAGTTCTATATTCTGCAGAAAATTCTTGCCTATGTAAAATATATAAAAATAATATAAAATATATTTTTAATAAAAAAATAACTCGTAAGTAATCCAAGTTTCTGGATTTTGGGAAACATTCATTCAAAAAAGTCCTTGAAAAAAAAAAAAACTAAAAAATACAAGATTTCTTGGTAATTCAAAAAAAATCAAAATCAAAAATCCTTGAAAAATATTCTTAAAAACACATGACCAAGAGGTCCTTCAAAAAAAAATAATAATAATAATAACACATAAATAAATAAATAATAATAATAACAAATAATGAATAAAATAAATAAATATATAAATAAATAAAAAGAGTTCACTATTTTTTGATCCTTGAAAAAGTACTCTTTAAAAATCCAAATCTTGACGATGTAACGCCCAAAAGTCATGCTTTCGTTTTTGGGGTACATTATTATTTTAAATACCATTTTTACGTCCCCTAGTAGAAAGAAGTATACTTAAAATACAACATTGGAACCCCTGGTGGCAAATGGCGGAACTACGCAAAACTGTCAGATTGGGATCAGCTGCTGTCATGAGAAAACAACAATCGTTGTCCAGCCAAAAAGGTATAAAAGGAGACGCATTTCACACAATCGAGATCAGTCTTCTGTTGATGGCTGGTAAGTCAAGTGTGATTGGGAGGAAGAAAAGGCGCGCAACCTCGGTTGAATTGAGTCTTAGTAAGCCAAACAATAAGCCTTGACTATTTGTGGTGACTGGACTGGACTGAACGCAGGGTCAAGTGAGGGTTGTAGCAATACTCCCTATTCTTCGGGCTGCGTTGACGGCGACTGAACGCAGGGTCAAGTGAGGGTTGTAGCAATACTCCCTATTCTTCGGGCTGCGTTGACGGCGACTGAACGCAGGGTCAAGTGAGGGTTGTAGCAATACTCCCTATTCTTCGGGCTGCGTTGACGGCGACTGAACGCAGGGTCAAGTGAGGGTTGTAGCAATACTCCCTATTCTTCGGGCTGCGTTGACGGCGACTGAACGCAGGGTCAAGTGAGGGTTGTAGCAATACTCCCTATTCTTCGGGCTGCGTTGACGGCGACTGAACGCAGGGTCAAGTGAGGGTTGTAGCAATACTCCCTATTCTTCGGGCTGCGTTGACGGCGACTGAACGCAGGGTCGAGTGAGGGCTGTAGCAATACTCCCTATTCTTCGGGCTGCGTTGACGGCGACTGACGTACTCATCGGGCTGCTGCTGTGCCAAAGCTGCCGCCACCCGATTCGTCGTGCGCGTATTCATCAGGCCGCCGCTGTGCCAAGCTGCCGCCACTACTACTCGCCGCTGACGTATTCATCGGGCCGCCGCTGTGCCAAAGCCGCCGCCACCCTATTCGCCGCTCGCCTATTCATCGGGCCGCCGCTGTGCCAAAGCCGCCGCCACCCTATTCGCCGCTCGCCTATTCATCGGGCCGCCGCTGTGCCAAAGCCGCCGCCACCCTATTCGTCGCTCGCCTGTTCATCGGGCCGCCGCTGTGCCAAAGCCGCCGCCACCCTATTCGTCGCTCGCCTATTCATCGGGCCGCCGCTGTGCCAAGCTGCCGCCACTACTATTCGTCGCTCGCCTATTCATCGGGCCGCCGCTGTGCCAAAGCCGCCGCCACCCTATTCGTCGCTCGCCTATTCATCGGGCCGCCGCTGTGCCAAGCTGCCGCCACTCTATTCGTCGCTCGCCTATTCATCGGGCCGCCGCTGTGCCAAGCTGCCACCACTGCTACCCGTTTATTAACATTTCGACTGAACTTTGTGATTTAGTGTTCTTCGTAAAACGTTCTGAACGTGATTTTATTGTGTTTAGTGTAGTGTTTAGTGTTATTTAAGGAAATAAATTTATAACGTTTTAAGAAAATATTTTTGCTTCGCTCTCTCTCTCTCTTTATGTCCTAACAAATAAATTTTTGTGACGACTCTGGCCCCCGCTGAACCTACCCCAGCTTCAAAGTGAAAACACGTCGTCACAATGGCGCCCGAGCAGGGACTATAAAAGAGAGAAAGAATAAATAAATGAGTGAACAATAATTAGACAAGTACAGATGAAAACCCAGTGAAAAAAAAAAACAGTTAAAAAAAAAAAAAACTGAAACAAGTAAAAATAATAAAAAAAAAAAAAAAAAAAAAAAAAAAATGTCAAACGAAAAGACAATGTTGAAGGTCTCCTGGGCCTATATGCTAAAGCAAGAAGACTTGGTAACATATCTTACTGAATTCAATCTTGATCCAGTTGGAAAAGTGGACGATCTCCGAAAAAGATGGGCTAAATTTCTCCACAACGACCATGAAGCCGATGTATACAGACGGCTTATAGAGTTGCAGAACAAACATGAAAGTACCAGTCCGACCAAATCGCCGACATTGCGAGCCGTCACAAAACAACCCCTTATAACCGTAACACCGTGTGGAGCAGAAGCAATAGTATTATCCCCAATAAAAACAGAGTACGCCCTTCCCCACATTTCCGCGGAAAGGCCACCTGGAGAGTCAAGCACAGGGGTAACAAACGATCAAAAAGTACAGAAGATGTCGCCAACAAACCCCGAATATGGATTTCAAAAAGATTCTCCGCCCAAGCCATCCAATAATTCGTCGTTACTCGTAATTCTCGACCAAATCCGAAAATGGAATGTTACTTTTGAAAATGGAATGGACCCTATTGGATTCGTAGAACGTGTAGAAGAAATGGCTGAAATGTACATCGTGGAATTGAATCAAATAATTAAAGTAATGCCAGAGTTGTTACGAGGTAAAGCTTTAATCTGGCTAAGGAACAACAACCGACACTGGACTACCTGGAACGAATTTAAGAGTGATTTTCTGAAATTCTTTTTGCCACCGAGATACTTTGAGAAATTGGAGGATGAAATTAGGAGAAGGATACAGCGTAATAAGGAGCCGTTTAAGGAATATGTACTCTCTATACAGCATCTTATGCAGCACACCAATATGACCGAAGAACAAAAATTGGAACGAATTTTTAGAAACGCGCATTCGGATTATCAATGGTACATTCGCCGTAAAGACTTTACCACACTTTCGGAATTGATCTCCTTGGCAGACGAACTCGAAAGCATACCAAATAATTCTCGGTCAGAACAGCCTCGAAATCAACAAAACTATAATCGACGTGCGGACAACTCTAGAAATAACCTGTATTGCACCAATCAAGGTGACCAAGTGCTAAACGAAAGCTCATCCAATCCAGAAACGCAGCAGGATGAACCCCCGGCAAAGAAGAGTAACCAGAATATTACCTCATTGCAATGTGAAGAATATCGCCTTACTGCAACTGTCTTAATAGAGGGGAAAGCTATTAAAGCAACTGTCGACACGGGTGCCACTAGCTGTTTTATAAAAAGAGAATTTGCGAAAAAAATCAAGAAAAGGTTTACTTATTCACGGCATGAGGCAAATGTTATCCTCGCAGACGGCACCACGGTGAACATCACAAGATCAACAGTGTTACCTGTTACATTTGGAAACCAAAGCTCAGATGTTACATTTCTCATCATGCCGCAATTCAAGGAAAACATCATATTGGGATTGGAATTTCTAAAACAGTTCCACACGACCATTCACTGCGCCGGTATAAGTGTCAAATTAAGTAAGCCAACCACATCAACGGAGCATTGTACCGTGGCTATAGGAGAGGAAACCCCATCAAAAGAGGTAATAGATACAATGACAGCTACGAATAATGTATCCCCCAGACCTAAATTCTTAAACGATGAATTGAGTAAAACGCAATGTGAGATCGTTGAAAATTTTCTGGCACAGGAACTCCCTAAGTTCCAACAATTAAATGGCCTATCGTCAATAGCTGAACATAAGATTGTAATGACCGACGATCGACCCATTAAATTAAGATATGCTCCGCGAAATCCTGCAATGCAAGCCGTGATTAATGCCGAAGTGAGAAAGCTCGAAGAACGAGGATGTATAGAGCCGTCTACAAGCCCATACTGTTTCCCCATCACATTAGTCAGAAAGAAAAATGGGAATTGGAGAACTTGTATGGATTTTCGCCAATTGAATAAACGTTCTGTTCCAGATGCCTACCCTTTACCCCGCATCGACACAATACTGAATCGACTACGGGATGCCAAATACGTGAGTAGCCTGGACCTTAAAGACGGATATTGGCAAATACCTATGGCGAAGGAGAGCAGAAAATACACGGCCTTTGCGGTAGCTGGTAAAGGTCTATATCAGTGGAAAGTGATGCCTTTCGGTTTGCATTCAGCACCGGCAACCTTCCAACGGGCATTAGATAGTGTGATTGGGCCTGAAATGGACCCCCACGCTTTTGCATACCTTGACGATATCATCGTCATTGGAAAAACGTTTGAGGAACACTTGCGGAACGTGAGAGAAGTGTTCAGAAGATTGCGAGCAGCTAACCTGAGAATAAACATTGAGAAATGCGAATTTTTCAGAAAAGAAACGAAGTATTTAGGCCATGTTGTGAGTAGCGAGGGAATAAAGACGGATCCAGATAAAGTTGCCGCAATAGTGGAAATGAAACCTCCAACATCGGTAAAGGAGGTACGAAGATTTCTTGGAGTAGCATCTTGGTACCGAAGATTTGTCCCACAGTTTGCAACAATTTCACAACCATTGACTAGTCTTCTTAAAAAGGGAAAACATTGGAAATGGGGTCCCGAACAACAAGAAGCATTCTCAGACCTAAAAGCAAAGTTAACTGAAGCCCCCGTTCTGGCTTGTCCGGATTTCACAAAGACGTTCATATTGCAAACTGATGCCAGCAACTATGGCCTTGGAGCAGTTCTAACACAGGAGTTAGATAACGTGGAACGTGTCATAGCCTACGCCAGCAGACATTTAAAACAGGCTGAAAAGAACTACTCAGCGACTGAAAAGGAATGTCTAGCCATACTGTGGGGCATCAGACACATGAGACCCTATTTAGAGGGTTACCAGTTTATAGTTATTACCGATCATTTGGCCCTAAAATGGTTAAATTCTATTGAAAGCCCTACAGGTCGACTCGCACGTTGGGCTCTCGAGCTACAGCAATATAATTTTTTGATCAGATACCGTAGAGGAAAACAGAACGTTGTGGCGGATGCGCTTTCGAGAACACCTTTGGAAACGTTAGACCTAGCCACAGTAAAATATGACACCAGTCCGTGCCCATGGCTAGAAAAGTTGAAGGAAACCATAACCAAGAATCCGAAGAAGTATCCAGACTATACAATCATTGAGGGAAATGTTTATCGACATTTTCCCAAGCAAATAAACGATGAAGATTGCACACCATGGAAGCTGTGTGTGCCCACCGGATCAAGGATTCAGGTCCTTAGAGAAAATCATGACAGTGTCACCGGAGGTCATTTGGGAGTGCGAAAGACTAGCAACAAGGTGGCGAACCGATATTTTTGGCCTGGTATGTTCCAGGACATCAAACGTTATGTCCAGCAGTGCGAATGTTGCCAAAAATATAAAGTCAGCCAACAGAAACCAGCAGGGGAAATGTTGATAAGAATCCCGGAGGAACCATGGGCCACTATTTGTGCGGACTTCGTAGGACCCCTACCGCGATCTAAGCACGGTAACTCAATGCTACTCGTTATTATGGATAGATTCTCAAAATGGACGGAGTTGGTTCCATTGCGGAAGGCTACGACAGAGGGATTAATAAAGGCATGCAGAGAAAGAATTATTTCTAGATATGGGGTTCCAAAAATATTGATAACCGATAACGGAACCCAATTCACTAGCAACCAATTCGAAAAATTCCTAGCAGAAATGGGTATAAAGCATCAACTTACGGCTCCTTACACCCCGCAAGAGAACCCTACTGAAAGGACAAATCGGACAGTGAAAACAATGATAGCACAAGTTTCGAAACAACATAATACATGGGACGATATGCTGCCCGAAATAATGTTAGCCATAAACACTAGTGCATCAGAATCCACTGGATATTCGCCGGCATACCTGACACAAGGAAGAGAACCGCGACTGCCCCAGGCATTATATGATCAGCTCACAACAGGAACTGGTGCTAGAATAGTCTTACCAGAAGACCGTGCCCAGGAGTTGAAAGAAATATTTAAGATAGTGCGTCGAAACTTGGCAAAAGCATCTCAAAACCAGCGGAGACAGTACAACCTTAGACGACGAGTTTGGAAACCAAAGATTGGGGAGCAAGTTCTAGTTCGTCTACATCCTCAGTCGAAGGCCGTCGAAAATTTCGCCGCCAAACTAGCGCCCAAATACGGAGGGCCGTTTGTCGTACAAAAATTCCAATCTCCAGTAATCGTTGTAGTCCAAGGAAAAGACAACATCACCCGTGTCGCGCACTTAAGTGAAATTAAGCCTTTTTATGAAGAACAAAATTAAATTGTAGACATAGAAGTAGAATGTTGATTGTAGTTCCACTTACGTTTAGGTGATGCCATTTCATTATAATTTCTTATTTTATTTTTAGACATTAAATTGACAATACCCAAACTAATCAGTGTCCTAATATAAGCCCATACTTCAAAGACCATCGATATCTTCCCGATCGTCATCCTCATCCTCATCAGCCTCGTCGTCTTTATCGTCATCCTCATCCTCATCAGCCTCGTCGTCTTCATCATCATCCACAAGCCAAACGATGACACCTCATCAGCCAACATTGTGTAGCAGTCAACCTTCCATCGATGAAGTGTTTATACCCAGTAAGGAGAATAATAGTACACCAAGTACAATCAAATTGCCAGTCACTGAAATCCCAACTGAGTCAACGCCATCGTCCTCGACAGACAATCCCGTGAACGATAACACATTTCTCGAACTGCCAAATTATCCCGAAAACCTACAAATCCGTATCGAGAAGTTTAAAAACAATTGGAAAAAGGGACACAAACTGAAGCGAATTGTTAAACAAGATGGCAAGCAGTACCGCATAATAATATCAGCAGACGGGGTAGTGAAGGTATCTCTCCGAACTTCTGCAATTGGTCTCTAACATACCTTCCTATTCGACCGAGATATAGTCGAACCAAAGTGCCCATGTCGGAGAAATAAAAGGTTACATAACACCCTAGGGCTTCCTGGCTATTGAAACCCAATAGCAATAGAGAAAGCAAATCAAGGAATCAAAAATCAGAGGGAGGAAGAGATGCCATGTAACGCCCAAAAGTCATGCTTTCGTTTTTGGGGTACATTATTATTTTAAATACCATTTTTACGTCCCCTAGTAGAAAGAAGTATACTTAAAATACAACATTGGAACCCCTGGTGGCAAATGGCGGAACTACGCAAAACTGTCAGATTGGGATCAGCTGCTGTCATGAGAAAACAACAATCGTTGTCCAGCCAAAAAGGTATAAAAGGAGACGCATTTCACACAATCGAGATCAGTCTTCTGTTGATGGCTGGTAAGTCAAGTGTGATTGGGAGGAAGAAAAGGCGCGCAACCTCGGTTGAATTGAGTCTTAGTAAGCCAAACAATAAGCCTTGACTATTTGTGGTGACTGGACTGGACTGAACGCAGGGTCAAGTGAGGGTTGTAGCAATACTCCCTATTCTTCGGGCTGCGTTGACGGCGACTGAACGCAGGGTCAAGTGAGGGTTGTAGCAATACTCCCTATTCTTCGGGCTGCGTTGACGGCGACTGAACGCAGGGTCAAGTGAGGGTTGTAGCAATACTCCCTATTCTTCGGGCTGCGTTGACGGCGACTGAACGCAGGGTCAAGTGAGGGTTGTAGCAATACTCCCTATTCTTCGGGCTGCGTTGACGGCGACTGAACGCAGGGTCAAGTGAGGGTTGTAGCAATACTCCCTATTCTTCGGGCTGCGTTGACGGCGACTGAACGCAGGGTCAAGTGAGGGTTGTAGCAATACTCCCTATTCTTCGGGCTGCGTTGACGGCGACTGAACGCAGGGTCGAGTGAGGGCTGTAGCAATACTCCCTATTCTTCGGGCTGCGTTGACGGCGACTGACGTACTCATCGGGCTGCTGCTGTGCCAAAGCTGCCGCCACCCGATTCGTCGTGCGCGTATTCATCAGGCCGCCGCTGTGCCAAGCTGCCGCCACTACTACTCGCCGCTGACGTATTCATCGGGCCGCCGCTGTGCCAAAGCCGCCGCCACCCTATTCGCCGCTCGCCTATTCATCGGGCCGCCGCTGTGCCAAAGCCGCCGCCACCCTATTCGCCGCTCGCCTATTCATCGGGCCGCCGCTGTGCCAAAGCCGCCGCCACCCTATTCGTCGCTCGCCTGTTCATCGGGCCGCCGCTGTGCCAAAGCCGCCGCCACCCTATTCGTCGCTCGCCTATTCATCGGGCCGCCGCTGTGCCAAGCTGCCGCCACTACTATTCGTCGCTCGCCTATTCATCGGGCCGCCGCTGTGCCAAAGCCGCCGCCACCCTATTCGTCGCTCGCCTATTCATCGGGCCGCCGCTGTGCCAAGCTGCCGCCACTCTATTCGTCGCTCGCCTATTCATCGGGCCGCCGCTGTGCCAAGCTGCCACCACTGCTACCCGTTTATTAACATTTCGACTGAACTTTGTGATTTAGTGTTCTTCGTAAAACGTTCTGAACGTGATTTTATTGTGTTTAGTGTAGTGTTTAGTGTTATTTAAGGAAATAAATTTATAACGTTTTAAGAAAATATTTTTGCTTCGCTCTCTCTCTCTCTTTATGTCCTAACAAATAAATTTTTGTGACGACTCTGGCCCCCGCTGAACCTACCCCAGCTTCAAAGTGAAAACACGTCGTCACAACGACGTGAGTGTTCTTAATAAAATCCCTTATAAAATCCATAAATCTTGGTATGCTGATCTTATATGGTTATTCATTATATTTTGCTGTTCCTTGAAAACTATTTTTTGAAAATTTCAACTATCGTAGCTTCGTGAAAAAATATCTATAAAAAGTCCTATTTTGTAGTCTTTTAAAAATATTCTTTAAAAAATTCAATTTTTTCGATCTTTTCAAAAATATGCCTTAATAAAAATCAGTTTTCTTTGTCTCCAAGAAGTATTCTTAAAAAAAAGGTTCTGCGGGTCCTTGTAAATATATTCTCAAATGGCCTTGAAACAATATTCTTGAAACTTGAAACTTGAAATTACCTTGAAACAAAATTCTTTACAAAATCCTTACAAAAAAATTTAAAAAAAACATTTCTTGGTCCTTAAAATTGTTATAAAACTATTCACGTAAATTTGTCTTTGAAATATTCCTCAAAAATCCACGTCATTTGCTCTTCGACAGCAAATTTCTTTAACAAATCCAAATATCTTTGTCCGTGGAGAAATAATTTTAAAAAATCCACATTTCGTAGTCTTTGAACAAATACTCTATGAAAACATCCATATTTTTTAGTTCCATGAAAAAAATTAAAAATCCAATCTAGGGTCGTTTAAAAATATTTTTTAAAACCCAAAACACGTCTGGTATTTAATTTTTTATTTTTTTAATTTAACAGCATCAGTACCAAATCAATATTTAGTAGCCTATTAAAAATATCTAAACAAATTTCACAATTATTTATATATTATTTATTTTTTAAAAATATCCAGGTTTAGATATATTTTTCAAACATCTAGGTTTAAAGAATTCTAAATATATATATTTAAAAAATTCATGTTAAAAAAATATTAAAAAAAATATTTTTCAAATATCTAGGTTTAGGGAATTAAAAAAAATGTTTAAAAAATCCATGCTTACACAATAATTTTAAAAAAATATTTTTTCAAATATCTAGGTTTAATAAATTCTACGAAAATATGTTAAAAAAATATTTTACAAATATTTAGGGAATTAAAAAAATATTTAAAAAAAATCCACGTTTACATACGTATTTAAAAAAATATATTTTTCAAATACCTTGGGTTAGAGAATTCAAAAAAAAATATTTAAAAAATCCACGCTTACAGAATTATTAAAAAAACATTTTTCAAATATCTAGGTTTAGAGAATTATTAAAATATATATTAAAAAATTTTTCAAATATATTTAAAAAAATGTTTTTCAAATATTTAGGGAATTCAAACAAAAAATATTAAAAAAAAACCGTTTACAGAATTATTTAAAAACTATATTTTTCAAATATCTTGGTTTAGAGAATTCAAAAAAAAAATATTTAAAAAACTCCACGTTCATTGATTTTTCAAAAAAAAAAAAAAAAAAAATGAAATCAATATTTAGAGAATTCTAAAAAAATGTATTTTTAAAAATCCACGTTTTTGAATACTGCAAAAGTTCATGTTTCCAGAAATATACTCAAAAATTATTTGAAAAAAATCGACGTTTAGAGGACATAAGAGAACAAAAACACATTTTTTTAAATGCGCCTCTAGAGAATTCTTAAAAAAATAATATTTTTAAGAGATCCATATTATTTTTTTGTTTTTTAAATATAATCTTATTCGAAGTCCACGTTGGGAGAATTTAAAAAAAATATTCAAGAGAATTCCACGACTATAGATTTATTATATAGAAAAAAAAAAATTAAAAAAAAAATCAAAAAAAAACTTAAAAAAATATTATAACAATCCGACTTTAAGGCATGTTATTAAGTATTTAATAAATCGTCGCTTAAAGAATTTAAAAAAAATATAAAGTCAATAAACAGTAAAAATATTCCTAAAATTTATTTAAGAAATCTTACGTTTAGAGATTTCTTATAAAATATTTTTAAAATCAGAGTTTTATTTTTTAAAACCACATTAAAGTAAATCTATTAGAAAATGCGGCTTTAATCGTCAAAATACTGTATACCCGACGGAACCGTTATATGTGTACTATAGTAAAACGTTGACCTAAATATTCAATATTCTGCCAACTACAAATACCAATATTTAGACAAATCCGTGGAAAATTGTGGGTTAAACCATCAAAATATCGAATATCGGAAGGTACCGCTATACGGGAATCCATTACACACAAATATCTACAAATATTTTTTATAAGACAAATCTGTTAAAAAATATGCCGAAAGTCATCAAAATACCGAATATCGGGAGGTACCGTTATATGGTGGCTATACGGAAAATTGGACTTATATAACCAATATCCTGTCATCTTAGCTCGAATCCATTACTAACAACAAATACCAAGTCGAAAAATGTGACAAAAATCAAAAATCATAGTGTCCCCGACGAATATCGAGGTGTTGCAAATATAATAACAAATTTAATATACCCTCTATAAGGTACCTCTATAGGGTATGAAAATCCTTCCCTTCACATTATATTCAAAAAAAGTTTTTTTTAGCCTGCTTACTGTGACCGTTGATTTTTTAAATATTTTTTTTTTTTTTTTTTGATAATAGGCTGCGCTAATAATGTTTTTAACTTTTTCACAGATTTTGAAAAAAATATTTTAAAAATACCAGACTTTGAAATTTTGATTTCTTTTTACCAATATTCTTTAAAAAAAAATCACGATTATTGCTATGTTATCCTATAAAAATATTCCTTATCTTAATATAAATAATTTCAATTTTTTTATTAATTTCCCCCATGACTCCTTTCTCCTTGCAGCCAAATCCCGTCATTTCCCGGTTAATGGCCTGGGAGCTACAAATCAATCGTCATCATCGAATGATACCCGTAATATTTACAATAATCCCTATACCTCGTCGGCGGCAACATCGTCGGCTATGCAACAACAGCAGCAGCAGCAACAACAACATCAACAAATGCGTCATCAACAATTGTCACAACATGTTTACAAGTCAATAGCCGGTAGTACCGGTGGCAGCAGTGCTGGCTATGATTATTCAACACCAAATCCAACGGATCAACAGGCAGCTGGCGGTTCCAATAGTCATCATTTGACAGATGCGGAAAATGCTTTTCTCAATCATAATAACGGTAAGTGGAAGAGAAAAAAAGATCTAACTAAAATTAAATGAAAACCAGTAAGGAAAGCTCAAAAGTCGGGCGGGGCCGACTATATGATACCCTACACCACTATGCATATTTAGTAGAGCTCTCGTAAAAAGGTTTATTCAGGGCATTTCAGAGCTCTATGAGATATTTGGTACAAAATCAAATTCTATCTAATTCTATCGTGCATTTTACGAACTATAGCTATCTCTGAACCGGGTTTCTCCAAATTTTACGTATTAGCTTCTAGACTGTTGATTTGGGCTGATATTGACCATTTAGTGCACATATAACCCGAAATCGGATGAAGATATATATGAGAGCTATATCCAAATCTGAACCGATTTCGATAAAATTTAAAACAGCTATTCCTGTGCTCCATCTAATACCTGGTACCAAATATCACGGTTGTGGAGTGAATATTACGAATGTATGGGACTAAAACTCTAAATCGGATGAAACATATATATGGTTGCTATATCTATATCTGAACCGATTTTCACTAAATTTGATATACTTGCTGATAGGCTGAATTTGGTCCGATGTACTAAAATTCAGTCCATTTGGACTTATATCGGCCATTTGGTGCACAATTAACCCGAAATCGGATGAAGATATATATGGGAGCTATATCCAAATCTGAACCGATTTCGATAAAATTACAAGCAGCTATTTCTGGGCTGTATCTTATATCTGGTACCAAATATCATTCTTGTGGAGTGCATATTACGAATGTGAGAGGCACCAAATCGGATGAAAGATATATATGGGAGCTATAGCTATATCTGAACCGATTTTCTCCAAATTTGATATACTTGCTTCTAGGCCGAACTCGGTTGGGTGTGCCAAAATGCAGGTAATTTGGACTGATAGTGGACATTTGGTGCACATTTAACCCGAAATCGGATGAAGATATATATGGGAGCTATAGCTGTTTCTGAACCGATTTTCTCCAAATTTGTTGTATATGCTTTAAGGCTAATCTCGGTCACATGTGCCAAAATTCGGGCCATTTGGGCTGATATTGGCCATTTGGTGGTCAATTAACCCGAAATCGGATGAAGATATATATGGGAGCTATATCCAAATCTGAACCGATTTCGATAAAATTTAAAACAGCTATTTCTGTGCTCCATCTAATACCTGGTACCAAATATCACGGTTGTGGAGTGCATAGTAGGAATGTGAGGGACTTAAAGATCAAATCGGATGAAAGATATATATGGGAGCTATAGCTATATCTGAACCGATTTTCTCCAAATTTGATATACTTGCTTCTAGGCCGATCTCGGTTGGGTGTACCAAAATTCAGGTAATTTGGACTGATAGTGGATATTTGGTGCACATTTAACCCGAAATCGGATGAAGATATATATGGGAGCTATATCTAAATTTGATTCGATTCTCACCAATTTCAATAGGGTTCGTCCTTGGACCAAAAAAATATTGTTTGGAAAATTTCATCTCAATCGGATAATAAATGCGACCTGCATTTTGTTCACAAGAATACATGGACAGACGGACGGACGGACGGACAGACGGACGGACGGACGGACAGACGGACTGACATGCATAAATCGACTCAGAAAGTGATTCTATGAAGGTTCTCAAAAGTAACTATGGGTCTATCTCGTTTCCTTCTCCATGTTACAAACAAATGCACAAAGACATAATACCCTTACCACTATGTGGTGTAGGGTATAATTAAGAGAATGAAGATAAGATAGATAAGAATCAACGGAAGAGAACAGATGAGAGACTTAGAATGAGAAGGGAAGAGATTGAGCAAAGAAAGAAGGAGAGATTGAGAGAGAGAGAGAGAGAAGTAGTGACATATTAGAAAGAGAGAGAGAGAGAGGAAGAACTGGAGAAAGAGAAGGAAATCAGTCGTATAATCATGAACCCTGAATTTCTAGGAGGAATGTTCAAGTCCTCGTTGTAAACTTTACATTTCCACGAAGAAAGAGGTCACCGAATCACCATTTTGTTAAAATGTCCTTTCATGGCCCAAAGGACATCCTTTTGCGAGATTACTCATGAAAACCAAATTTTCCATAATCAAATTTTTTCCTAATAAAAATGAAATAGTTCCATCGACGGTCATTTTTATACCCTCCACCATAGTATGGAGGGTATATTAAGTTTGTCATTCTGTTAGTAACACCTCGAAATGTACATTTTAGATCCCACAGCATAAAATTTTGTGTCGATTTAGCAATGTCCGTCCGTCTGTCGTTCTGTCCGTCTGTGGAAATCACTCTAGCTTCCGATAAAAATGAAGTAGGTTGCTAAAAATTTACTCAAATGTGTACTATGTCTGCAGGACTTTTGGTATTGAAAATGTGCCATGTACGTCCACGTCTTCGCATAGCCCACATATAACGGTACCTCCCGATATGCGGTAATTTGATGATTTAAGCGACATTATTTGCCGGAATGGTTTCAAATTTGGTATTTGAAGTTCGCAATAGATACTACAGCCCAAGACCGAAAATGAGCTAAGTAGGTCCGCGTCTTCGTATAGCCCCCATATAACGGTACCTTCCGATATTCGATATTTTGATGATTTTAGCGACATTACTTATCGGATTTGTTTCAAATTTGGTATTTGAAGTTCGTAATAGAAACTACACCATAAGGCAGAAAATGGGCCATGAAGGTCCACGTCTTCGTATAACCCCCATATAACGGTACCTTCCGATATTGGGTATTTTTAGGATATTAGAGACATTATTTACCGGAATTGGTGCAAATTTGGTATTTGAAGTTCGTAATGGGTCTTACAGCCTATGACAGAAAATTGTCTCTGCAGGTCAACGTCCTGATATAGTCTCCACATAACGGTATTCGGTATTTTGATGATTTTATCGACATTATTTACCGGAATTTTTTCATTTTTTTTATTAGAAGTTCGTAATGGATGCTACAGCCTATGCCAGAAAATATTCTGCGCAGGTCCACGTTTTATAACACCTATGGTACCTCCCTATATTCGGTATTTTGATATTTTTATCTACATTATAAGCAGATTTTTTTTCAAATTTCGCATTTGAAAATTGTAATGGCTTATGCTAAAAGTTGCCTGTGCAGGTCCACGTCGTCGTATAGACCCTAATATACGGCTACATTCGGTATTTTTAAGATTATAACAGAATTTTTAACGGATTTTATTTTTTTGAAAATTGACAAATTTTTATCAAATGGTGGAGGATATTCAAAATTCGGCCATGCCGAACTTACAGCTTTTTTACCTGTTTCATAAATGCTTCCAATTTACAGGACATTTCCCCCCTTTCCTTTAAATGGTCACACATTTTCCCAGTTATCCTTTTATTTATTGTGTGGTGTTAGTTTGCTTTATGAGAACTTTTCTTTATATCTAATATCCAACAGCTTCAACTTCATTTGCTTCAAGAAAGTTCAAAGCAATTGCCTGCCAACTGTGCCCTTAAATGGACGACCGCCAAGGTGCAAATTATTTGTTATGGTTGTTACTCTCTCTTTCCCCCCTGGTGGTCCTTATTTATTTAGCTTAACCCTGCCCCGTGGGCTCCACTATACCATGACTTTAAAATAGCATAAATTTGTTAGCATTTTGCATATTAATCATCGCCATATGGTGTCGGGTGTTGAAGAGCTAAAATCACCTACCTTTTGTCCGTAAATTATGGCCATTTGAATAAATCGCTGGAGTTTTTTTTTTGTGCTGTGTGCCTCTCTTTGCAGCTAGGTGGAATGTAAAGGATTGGCGGTGGTAAGAGGGGGAGGGGGTAGGATGTTTGAAAAAATTAAATGGATTAAACTTTTTGTTATGGGATAGTTAAATGGAAACCATCCAGCACTATTAGACCGAAAGAAAACAGGCTTTAACTCTTCCTAAACCATAAAAAAAAAACAAAAACAAAAACAAAAAAGTAAAAAAAGTGGGGCCGAATGGACCGAATTTGGGAATTTTCAAAAAAAAAAAAAAATAAATAAATAAATAAAATTCGTTAAAAATGGTGTTAACATCTTAAAAACTACCGCATGTAGCCGTTATATTAGGGTCTATCAACGAAGTGGACCTGCATAGGCAATATTCAAATGTGAAACTTGAAAAAAATCGGTGAAAAATGCAGCTAAAATCATCAAAATACCGAATATCGTAAGGAGGGGGCTACGCGAAGACGTAGACGTGCTCAGACAATTTTCTGCCTTAGGTTTCAGTATCCAATAAAAACTTCAAATACCAAATTTGAAAAAATTCCGGTAAATAATGTCGCTAAAATCATCGAAATACCGAATATTGGGAGATGCCGTTATATTCTCCCGCTATAGGGAAGGATATACATAAACGTGGATTTTTTAAATATATTTTTAGGAGGGCAATATAAAAACGTGGTTTTTTGAGAATCTTTTTTGAAAGTTAAATATAAACGTGGATCTTTTAAAAAAAAAAAAAATTTGGGAAGGCTATATATAAACGTGGATTTTTTGTAAATATTTATAGGAAGGCTATATAAACGTGGATTTTTTAAAAATATTTTTGGGAAGGCTATATACAAACGTGGACTTTTTAAAAATATTTTTGGGAAGGCTATATACAAACGTGGATTTTTTAAAAATATTTTTGGGAAGGCTATATACAAACGTGGATTTTTTAAAAATATTTTTGGGAAGGCTTTATGCAAACGTGGATTTTTTAAAAATATTTTTGGGAATGCTATATACAAACGTGGATTTTTTAAAAATATTTTTGGAAAGGCTATATACAAACGTGGATTTTTTAAAAATATTTTTGGAAAGGCTATATACAAACGTGGATTTTTTAAAAATATTTTTGGAAAGGCTATATACAAACGTGGATTTTTTAAAAATATTTTTGGAAAGGCCATATACAAACGTGGATTTTTTAAAAATATTTTTGGGAAGGCTATATACAAACGTTGATTTTTTAAAAATATTTTTGGGAAGGCTATATACAAACGTGGATTTTTTAAAAATATTTTGGGAAGGCTATATACAAACGTGGATTTTTTAAAAATATTTTTGGGAAGGCTATATACAAACGTGGATTTTTTAAAAATATTTTTGGGAAGGCTATATACAAACGTGGATTTTTTAAAAATATTTTTGGGAAGGCTATATACAAACGTGGATTTTTTAAAAATATTTTTGGGAAGGCTATATACAAACGTGGATTTTTTAAAAATATTTTTGGGAAGGCTATATACAAACGTGGATTTTTTAAAAATATTTTTAGGAGTTCAATATAAAAACTTGGATTTTTTTTGAGAATCTTTTTCGAAAGTTAAATATAAACATGGATCTTTTTTTAAAAAAATTTGGGAAGGCTATATATAAACATGGATCTTTTTTTAAAAAAAATTGGGAAGGCTATATATAAACGTGGATTTTTTTAAAAAATTATAAGAAGGTTGTTTACAAACGTAGATTTTTTTTAAATATTTTTAGGAAGGCTATATATAAACGTGGATATTTTTTAAATATTTTTAGGAAGCCTATATATAAACGTGGATTTTTAAAAATATCTTTAGGAAGCCTATATACAAACGTGGATTTTTAAAAATATCTTTAGGAAGCCTATATACAAACGTGGATTTTTTAAAAAAATATATTCTTGGGAAGGCTATATACAAACGTGGATTTTTTAAAAATATTTTTGGGAAGCCTATATATAAACGTGGACTTTTAAAAATATTTTTGGGAAGGCTATATGTAAACGTGGATTTTTTAAAATATTTATAGGAAGGCTATATACAAACGTGGATTTTTTAAAAATATTTTTGGGAAGGCTATATACAAACGTGGATTTTTTAAAAATATTTTTGGGAAGGCTATATACAAACGTGGATTTTTTAAAAATATTTTTGGGAAGGCTATATACAAACGTGGCTTTTTTAAAAATATTTTTGGGAAGGCTATATACAAACGTGGATTTTTTAGAAATATTTTTGGGAAGGCTTAGAAATTACAGCTGTCTGAAGTTGGTTGCAGTTTTCCATCTCACTTGTACATGGGAGTTTAGCTACATCTGAGCCGATTTTCTCCAAATTTAACGTTCTTGTTTTTAGACTTAATTCGGTTGTATGTGCCAAAATTCAGAGAGATAGTGACCATTTGGTGCACAATCAAACCGAAATCGGTTGAAGATATGTATGAGAGCTACTTAATTTGAACCGATTCTCACCAATTTCAATAGGGTTCGTCCATAAGCCAAACAAATATTGTTTGGAAAATTTCTTCTCAATCGGAAAATTTTTCTAAATTTCAAAAAATCGAATCTCGAAATACCCATTAAGTATTTTTAAAAAATATGCAAAAAAATATTTCTTAACAGGGGCTCTCTCAAAAATATTTTAAATAAATACTTCAGAAAAATCCGAAATGCCATCTTGCCACTGCGTCCATTTAAATCTTTCCTTCAAACATTATCGAACATATGGTTTTTATTGATTTCTCTTCAAATATTTTATATTTATTTTGTCCTAAATCGAATGGCCAAACTTCGAAGGATAATAAAAACAAAAGTAAAATCAGTGTTTATACTCAAGTCTATATCCTTTTCTTTCACAAACTTAATTTAAATCAACAACTAATCCCCTCTCAGAGGACCAATGTCCTTTTTTGGAATTAATTTTTTTGGCATCGACAATCAACAGCAACAAATAAATAAATCAATGCCTTTCGCTCAGATCAACACCCTTAGTCCAGTCCAGATGTCCAAGTAAATGATTTTTTTTTTTTTTGGCAAACACCAACTTTCTATTTTGTGTTTATTTAAATGGAAATATACATTTGTTTTTTTTGCAATCCCTAATAATAAACCTTTTTGTTGTAAAGTGTCACACACAACAACCCCTCTCACTCACAATACTCATACAGGACTCGATTCGAAATCATTGGAATATTGTTTGTAATGTTTGCAAACAAATACGGACACACACGTATGCATTCAGACAATACCCATCAATGAAAATCCAATACAAATACGGTGTTGGATTTCAATACAAAATCTTTGCAAAATATTGAAATGTTCAAATTTTTGGGTATAGGACGAGGTTATTGGGGTGAATGTAGAAATTCTTATCGGAAATGACCCATCTTAGGGCGGATTATCAATGATCCTGTCAAAAATATTTTTAAAAAAATCCACGTTTATATGTAGGCTTCCTAAAAATATTTTTTATATTCAGGCTTCCTAAAAATGTTTTTAAAAAAAATCCACGTTTATATATAGCCTTCCTAAAAATATTTTAAAAAAATCCACGTTTATATTTAGCCTTCAAAAATATTTTTAAAAATTCCACGTTAATATATAGCCTTCCTACAAATATTTTTAAAAAATCCACGTTTATATTTAGCCTCTCAAAAATATTTTTAAAAAATCCACGTTTATATTTAGCCTCTCAAAAATATTTTAAAAAATTCAAGTTTACATTTAGCCTCTCAAATATATTTTTAAAAAATCCACGTCTATATTTATGCTTTCAAAATTATTTTTAAAAAATCCACGTTATTTTTAGCCTTTAAAAAATATTAAAAAAAATCCACGTTTATTTTTAGCCTTTAAAAAATATTTTTAAAAAATCCACGTTTATATATAGCCTTCCTAAAAATATTTTTAAAAATATTTTTAGGAAGGCTATTTATAAACGTGGATTTTTTAAAAATATTTTTTAAAGGCTAAAAATAATGTGGATTTTTCAAAAATATTTTTCGAAGCCTAAATATAAACGTGGATTTTTTAAAAAATATTTCTCGAAGCCTAAATATAAACGTGGATTTTTTAAATAAGCATTTTTGGGAAGCTAAATAAACATATAGGCTAAAAATAAACGTGTATTTTTTGAAAAATATTTCTCGAAAGCTAAATATAAACGTGGATTTTTCAAAAACTAAATATAAACGTGGATTTTTTAAAAATATTTTTCGAAAACTAAATATAAACGTGGATTTTTTAAAAATATTTTTCGAAAACTAAATATAAACGTGGATTTTTTAAAAATATTTTTCGAAAACTAAATATAAACGTGGATTTTTTAAAAATATTTTTCGAAAACTAAATATAAACGTGGATTTTTTAAAAATACTTTTTTTCGAATATAAGCGTGGATTTTTTAAAAATACTTTTTTCGAATATAAACGTGGATTTTTTAAAAATATTTTCGAAAGCTAAATATAAACGTGGATTTTTAAAAAAAATTTTCTAAGGCTAAATATAAACATGTTGTTTTTAAATATTTTTCGAAAGCTAAATATAAACGTGGATTTTTAAAATTTTTTTCTAAGGCTAAATATAAACATGTTGTTTTTAAATATTTTTCGAAAGCTAAATATAAACGTGGATTTTTAAAAATATAAGGCTAAGGCTAAATATATGTTTAGATTTTTTAAAAATATTTTTGGGGGATTAAATATAAACGCGGATACTTAAAAAAAAATTTGGAAGGATAAATAAAAACGTGGATTTTTTAAAAAAAATTTTGGAAGGATAAATAAAAACGTGGATTTTTTAAAAATATTTTTGGAAGGCTAAATATACGCTTGGATTTTTTAAAAATATTTTTGGAAAAATAAATAAAAACGTGGATTTTTTAAAAACTTTTTTGAAAGGCTATATATAAATGTGGATTTTTCAAAAATATTTTTCGAAGGCTAAATATAAACGAGGATCTTAAAAAAAAATATATTTTTCGAAGGCTAAATATAAACGAGGATCTTAAAAAAATATTTTTCGAAGGCTAAATATAAACGTGGATTTTTTTTAAAAAAATATATTTTTCGAAGGCTAAATAAGCATATAGGCTAAAAAAAGTGGATTTTTTAAAAATATTTTCTGAAAACCAAATATAAACGTGGCTCTTTTAAAAATATTTTTCGGAAGCTAAATATAAACTTGGATTTTTTAAAATTTTTTTTCGAATGCTAAATATAAACGTGAATTTTTAAAAAAATGTTTTTCGAAGGCTAAATATAAACGTGGATTTAAAAAAAATATTTTTCGAAGGCTAAATATAAGCGTGGATTTTTTAAAATATTTCTTGAAGGCTAAATATAAGCGTGGATTTTTTAAAATATTTCTTGAATGCTAAATATAAATGTGTTTTTTTTTAATATTTTTCGATGCATAAATATTAACGTGGATTTTTTAAAAATATTTTTCAATGCATAAATATTAACGTGGATTTTTTTAAATATTTTCGATGCATAAATATTAACGTGGATTTTTTATAAATATTTTTCGTTGCATAAATATTAACGAGGATTTTTTTAAATATTTTTCGGAGGCTAAATATACGTTTAGATTTTTTAAAAATATTTTTGGGAGGCTAAATATAAACGTTGATTTTTTAAAAATATTTTTGAAAGGCTATATATAAACTTGGATTTTTTAAAATATTTTTGAAAGGCTATATATAAACTTGGATTTTTTAAAATATTTTTCGAAGGCTAAATATAAACATGGATTTTTTTAAAAATATTTTTGAAAGGCTATATATAAACTTGGATTTTTAAAAATATTTTTAGGAAGGCTAATAATAAACGCGGATTTTTTAAAAATATTTTTTAGAGGCTAAACATAAATTTGGATTTTGTAAAAATATTTTTTAGAGGCTAAACATAAATTTGGGTTTTGTAAAAATATTTTTCGAAGGCTAAACATAAATTTGGGTTTTTTAAAAATATTTTTCAAGGCTAATAAAAACGTCAATTTTTTAAAAATATTTCTCGAAGCCTAAATGTGAACGTAAATTTTTTTAAAAAAAATTTTGCATGGCTAAATATGAACGTTGATTTTTTTAAAAATATTCTTGAAAGGCTAAATATAAACGTATTTTTTTTAAATAGTTTTGCATGGCTAAATATGAACGTGGATTTTTTTAAAAATATTCTTGAAAGGCTAAATATAAACGTGGATTTTTTAAAAATGTTTTTCGAAGGCTAATTATAAATGTGGACTTTTTTAAAATATTTTTGTAACGATAAATAATGACTTGGATTGTTTTAAAATATTTTTAGAAAGCTAAATATAAACGTCAATTTTTTAAAAATATTTTTTTAATGGTAAATAATGTCGTCGATTTTTTTAAAAATATTTTTGGAAGGCTAAATATAAACGTTGATTTTTTAAGAATATTTTTTCAAGGCTAAATAAAATCTACAGGCCCAAAATGCCTTCTAATTTTTTTATGAAACCTAATTTTCTTTGCTCCCCAGTTTGGTTTTTCCACTTTCTCTCCCCGTTGCCCGGAGCTAAGTAAACATATACGCATATTTACAAATTAAATTAATGTTTGTTAGCCAAACTCTTGACACTCTCCTCTTGTGACGCCCCATTGCAGTAACAGTGCCATTAATTAAGGATGCCTTTTGTCTTTGGCCAAGAAAATATCGACAGATATCTCCATTCCGGCAATTGACAAATGTAATCGAAAATCACCCCTTTTCAATGGCAATGCATTTACTTCACCCCACCTCCCCTCTCCTTAGACGAGTAGGCCTGACTTTACACAGTTCATTGATGAACTTAACTTCTGTCAAAATATACGATAACAACAAAACCTGGGTGGAAGAAGAACGAGATATTGAAACAACACAACATTGTCTGGGTGCTCGGGCTGTCCTGTCAATGTGTTTGTTGTTTTTGTTGCGATAAGGTATTATTACAGTTACCAAAGTGCATACAGAAATTCTATGAGAGGGGTGGGGGATACTTTCCAATCTTTCCCATTTCAGCCATGCGTTACTAAGTAAATAGAAGAAAATCCTAGACATTTTACAAGGTATACAGAAAGTGAAAGATATAAGCCTGTGCTCCGTCCCCACCCCTCTTTGAATTGTTGTCAATGTAAGTTTGACCTTAGTATTAATTGATGATTGTCTGGTCAAATGTCCAGCAACAACTCCCCTTAGATGTTTGAATTTTTCTTTCCCCCCAAAAAAAAAAATATTTGTTAATCATTTACAAAAACTATGAAAAAGTTTTCAACATAGGTCTAAATATTTTCATACCATCCTCTCCCCTTCATCGTTATCTGGCTAATCCTTTTAGCAAAGGCCATGAGCAAATATCCATATCCATATGGCTATTTGGATATTGAGTTTTATTTAATATCCAATAAAAACTATTTGTTTTGGATAGCAAATTTTTGTTATGGCATTGATTTTTGTTTTATTTGATTTTGAAAATGGATTTTGTAAATTTTTATGTATGGATATTAGACAACAATTGGCTTCCCCCGTATGGGCTTTTAGACTCATAGATATTAGAGAGGAGCTAAAATTTGTTTTGTTTTCCTTTTATTAAATGGATACATATAAGATAAAACAGGGGAAGAAATACACCATTTTCTAAGGGAAAACGTTTTCAAAGCTAAATCGGTCCTTCAAAACAAAAAAAAATTCTTCTTTGAAAAAATTTTCTTCAATAAATCTTGGTTCTTGGTCCTTAAAAAAAATATTTTTTATTATTTCTTGCTCTTTTGGTCTTTTGAAAAATATTTTTTTAAAAATCCACGCTTCTTGCTCTTTTGGTCCTTTGAAAAATATTTTTTAAATATCCACGCTTCTTGCTCTTTTGGTCTTTTGAAAAATATTTTTTTAAATATCCACGCTTCTTGCTCTTTTGGTCTTTTGAAAAATATTTTTTTAAAAATCCACGCTTCTTGCTCTTTTGGTCCTTTGAAAAATATTTTTTAAAAAATCTACGCTTCTTGCTCTTTTGGTCCTTTGAAAAATATTTTTTAAAAAATCCACGTTTCTTGGTCCTTTGAAAAAATATTCTTTAAAAAATCCACGTTTCTTGGTCCTTTGGAAAAATATTTTTCAAAAAATCCACGTTTCTTGGTCCTTTGAAAAAATATTCTTTAAAAAATCCACGTTTCTTGGTCCTTTGAAAAATATACTTAAAAAAAATCCACGTTTCTTGGTCCTTTGAAAAAATATTCTTTAAAAAATCCACGTTTCTTGGTCCTTTGAAAAAATGTTTTTTAAAAAATCCAGGTTTCTTGGTCCTTTGAAAAAATATTTTTTAAAAAATTCAAGTTTCTTGGTCCTTTTGAAAAAATATTCTTTAAAAAATGAACGTTTCTTGGTCCTTTGAAAAAATGTTCTTTAAAAAAACCACGTTTCTTGGTCCTTTGAAAAATATTTTTTTTTAAAATGCACGCCTATTTGTCCTTGAAAAAATATTCTTAAAAAATCCACGTTTATTGGTTCTTGAAAAAATATTCTTTAAAAATCCACATTTCCTGGTCCTTTAAAAATATATTCTTTAAAAAATCCACATTTTTTGGTCTTTTTAAAAAATATATTTTTTTTAAATCCAAGTTTCTTGGACCTTTTAAAATATATTTTTTAAAAAATGCAAGTTTCTTGGTCTTTTGAAAAAATAATTTTTAAGAATCCACGTTTTTTGCTCCTTTGAAAAAATGTTCTTTAAAAATCCTCGTTTCTTGGTTCTTTTAAAAAATATTTTTTTAAAAAATCCAAGTTTCTTGGTTTTTTTAAATATTTTTTAAAAAATCCACGTTTCTTGGTTCTTTTAAAAAATATTTTTTTTGTAAAAAATCCACGTTTCTTGGCCCTCTGTAAAAAATTTTCTTTAAAAAATCCACATTTCTTGGTCCTTTGAAAAAATATTTTTTAAAAAATCCACGTTTCTTGGTTCTTTGAAAAAATATTTTTTAAAAAATCCACGTTATTTGGTCCTTTGAAAAAATATATTTTTTTAAAATCCACGTTACATGGTCCTTTGAAAAAATATTGTTTAAAATATTCACGTTTCTTGGTCCTTTAAAAAAATATTCTTTAAAAAATCCACAATTCTTAGCCCTTTGAAAAAATATTCTTTAATAATATATTCCTTTGAAAAAATATTCCTTTGAAAAAAAAATATTTTTTAAAAAATCCAAGTTTATTTGTCCTTTGAAAAAATATTTTTTAAAAAATCCAAGTTTCTTTGTCCTTTGAAAAAATATTTTTTAAAAAATTTCCCTTTTTTGGTCCTTTGAAAAAATATTTTTTAAAAAATCCACGTTTCTTAATCCTTTAAAAAAATATTTTTCAAAAAATCCACGTTTTTTTGTCCTTTGAAAAAATATTTTTTAAAAAATCTACGTTTCTTGGTTCTTTGAAAAAATATTTTGTAAAAAATCCGCGTTTTATGGTCATTTGAAAAATATTCTTCAATAAATCCACGTTTCTTGGTCCTTTGAAAAAATATTCTTCAATAAATCCACGTTTCTTGGTCTTTTGAAAAAATATTCTTCAATAAATCCACGTTTCTTGGTCCTTTGAAAAAATATTCTTTAAAAAATTCACGTTTCTTGGTCCTTTGAAAAAATGTTATTTAATAAATCCACGTTTCTTGGTCCTTTGAATAAAAATTCAAGTTTCTTTGTCCTTTGAAAAAATATTTTTTAAAAAATCCACGTTTCTTGGTCCTTTGAATAAAATATTTTTTCAAAAATCCAAGTTTCTTTGTCCTTTGAATAAATATTCTTTAAAAATCCACATTTTTTGATCCTTTTAAAAAAATTTTCTTTAACAAATCTACGTTTCTTGCTCCGTTAAAACATGGATTTAAAAACAATTTTTTTCGGGGCATACAGAACTTCAAACTTGAATTTTAAAACAAGATTATTTCAAGGACATGCTGAGCTCCAAACATGGACTTAAAACGGAATTATTTCGAGGACATACTGGACTCCAAACATGGGTTTTAAAACAAAATTTTCTCTAGGACATCCAGAGCTATTAAACTGAATTTGAGATTTGTTTTAATATTTTTTCATTTTTATTACAAATATTTTTGATAGCTATAAGAAAACCACCAAATTGAGTCTAGATCTATTCCTGTTTTGCGCTCCTTATCCTCCAATTACGCATTAAAATTCAAGGACCCTCCTCTTACATCCACATCGGTTTATTAGTCTCACAACACATATATAAAAGATTTTACGATGTCCTTCACTAATTTATTTTTATTGCAATATATGCTCAGTCAACATTTACGTTCCACGTTTGTCCTGTCGCTGATGAGGATGCTGATGTAGATGTAGATGACAACAATGATACACCAACGTTGCTCTGATCATTATCAGCCTCATCATCAGCAGCAGTAGCAGTAGCAACGACGTTTTAAGCCAGTTTTATGGACTCACACACACACAGCACTTAAATTCATGAATCTTTTCAATATAGCAACACATAGTGAGGCACACAAATAATTCAAGCCAGCAGCGTTTTAATGACAACAATCAAGGTAAAAAATTATTACTATCTCCACTCTCATTCTCTCTCTCTCCGTGTGCATGTGTGTGTGTCAGCAAAATGCGTTTATTTGCCAATGCTGTGATTGCCATTTTACAACATTTGGTAGCTGGTTTTATTTCCACAGCTTTTAACCCAAATGATTTTTATGACTAGCTCGGGTGTCCATAGACTATGATATATGTACGCGCACATACATGTGAGTGTGTATGTGTGTGTGAGTGCATAACTGTTATATGGTGTCTCTTATTACAGGTGATATATGTTAATAGCTCCATGTTTTATTTGCATGCCAACCCCATGATGCTCATTAATTTGTTACAATTTTTCTGAGGTAGTTTTTCCTTCTGTGTGTGTGTGTTTTTTTCGGACGGTGATCTATGGGTTTCGGTGAAAGTGTTTTGTGGAAAATGAATGTGTTTATGTGTTATTTAAAAGATTTTTATTGAGATTTTAATTGCCAGCAATTTGAGAAGGAGAAGAAAAAATAAAATAAATTACGACTATTAAGCAAACTTTGATGTATGTTTCCGGTATACGTTCATTAGACTGACAATAAAATAACATTTAAAAGCATTTCCTCCATAGTTTTTCTAATTGATCCCAAGATCCCTAAGGGCCTGCTTATGAGTGCCAAAAGAAAATAAAAGTGAAAGAAAAAGTAAGTGAAGTGATTTTCAAAAGGATCTACAGACCCAAATTTTTTGAAGGACAATTTTTACAAGGACCAGGACCCTTAAAGAATGATATATCCTGAACCTACAATCGCAATTACAGGATTTTCATAGGCATATTTTCCTAAGAGACCAAGAGGCATAAATATGGATTTTGAAAGAACATTTTCTTCATTCTTTTTTCCAGGAACTGATAAGACTGATAAAGAACATTTCTTTCAAAATTGTACTCAAAAAAAAATATTTTAAAATTCGTAGCTTCCATGGTTTTTGAAGACCGACTTAAAGATCATCCGAAACACTTATTTTAGAAATCCAAGAGCATATTGATATATTTTTACTGGCCATTTTTTCAAGGAACAGCAGGACATTTAAAGAATGATGTGTCCAGGGTCTATAATTTCAATTGTGGATTTTCAAAGGCATTTTTTCCTAAGAGACCAAGAGGCATAAATATTTATTTAGAAAGAATATTTTCTTCATTTTTTTTTTCCAAGATCTGATAAGACTATAAAGAATATTTCTTTCATAATTTTACCCTAAAAAATTCTTAGCTTCCATGGTTTTTGTAGGCCGATTTAACAATCATCCGAAACACTTATTTTAGAAATCCAAAAGTATATTGATATATTTTTAAGAACCATTTTTTAAAGGACCAACAAGGCATTTAAAGAATGATGTGTCCAGGGTCTACAATCTCAATCGTGGATTTCCAAAGCAATAAAAAAAACTTTTTTTTTTAAAAAGAATATTTTTTAAGGACCAATAAACTTGGGGATAGAAAGAATACATTATAAGGATAAATAGAAACATATACGAGGGTATTTAAAGAATAATTTTTCAATGACTAAGCGACAAATAAACATTGCGTTATAAAGAATATTTTTTTTTCAAAAAGCAACAGATTAATAAATTTAGAATTAAAAAAAAATATTTTTAATAACCCAAATACCAATATTTGGTATTTTTAAAAAAAAAATTTTTTCAAAAATATTTTTCAAAGAACCGGAAACGTTGACTTTGAATAGATTCTTTTTTAAACGTCCAAAAAAGCTTGCATTAGGATAATTAAGGGACCCAGGGAGCGCAATTTTGTTTTTTAAAACTTCAATAGGCCAATATGCTTGTGTCTTTAAATATTTTAATACTTTATTCTAACACCAGGAAGTCCCAAACCTGAATAAATAATATTTATTAAACGACCAAAAGAATATTTCTTTAAAGAAGAAGGACCAATCCAAATTTGGGTTCTGAAAGAATATTTTCTAAAGAACATATAGAGTCATAAGCCAGGAATTTTTAAAGACTTAGTTTTGAAGAACAAGTGAAGTTTCAACGCTTTAAACTTGGATTTTGAAGAAATATTTTTTGCAGGAAATGGAGAATACAAAAAAAAAAAAAAATAAGAAAAGTAAAAAAACACTAAGTTCGGTCGGACCGATCTTTGAATATCCTCCACCATTTGGAAGGAATTTCGCCATTTTCAAAAAATTAAATCCGTAAAAAATTCTGTTAAAATCTTAAAAATACGGAATGTAGCCGTTATATTAGGGTCCATACGACGACGCCGACCTGCATAGGCAATGTTTGTCATAAGCCATTACAATATTCAAATGCGAAACTTAAAAAAAAATGGTGAATAATGTAGGAGGTATCGCTATATGGGGGCTATACCAAAACGTAGACATACACAGACAATTTTTTGTAATAGGCTGTAGTATCCATTACTAACTTCAAATTTGGTATTTCAGGAATAGTCGCTAAAGTCATGAAAATACCGAATATCGGGAGGTACCGTTATATTGGGGGTATACCAAGACGTGGACCTGCACAGACTATTTTTTTGTCTTAGGCTGTAGTATCCATTACGAACTTTTAATACCAAATTTGAAGCTATTCCGGAGAATCATTTATACCGCATATCGGGAGGTACAGTTATATGAGGGCTAAACAAAGATGTGGACGTGCACCGACCAATTCCGGTGAATTATGTCATTAAAATCATCAAAAAATCAAATATCGGGTGGTACTGTTATATGGGGGCTATACGAAGACGTGGACTTGCACAGCCAATCTACTGTCATAGGCTGTAGTATTTATTACAGACTTTAAGTATCAAATTTGAAACAATTCCGGTGAATAATGCTGCTAAAATCATCACAATACCGAATATCAGGAGGTACTGTTGTATGGGGGCTATACGAAGACGTGGGCCTACAAAGACAGTTTTCTGTCTTAGGCTGTAGTATCCATGACGAACTTCAAATACCAAATTTGAAACAATTCCGGTGAATAATGTCGCTAAAATCATCAAAATACCGAATATCGGGAGGTACCGTGGTATGGGGGCTATACGAACACGTGGACCTGCACAGATCATTTTCTGTCTTAGGCTGTAGTATCTATTTCGAACTTCAAATACCAAATTTGAAAAAAATCCGGTGAATGATGTCGCTAATATCATTAAAATACCGAATATTGGGAGGTACCGTTATATGGGGCCTATACGAAGACGTGGACCTACATGGCCCATCTTCAATATCAAATGTCCTGCGGACATAATACACACTTGAGTAAAATTTTATCAATCTACTTCAATTCGTTCGGAAGCTAGAGTGATTTCTACAGACGGATAGACGGAGAGACGCACAGATGGACAGACATCGCTAAATCGACATAGAATTTTATGCTGATGAAGAATATATATACTTTGTGGGGTCTAAAATGTATATTTCGAAGTGTTAGAAACGGAATGACAAACTCAATATACCCTCCGTACTATGGTGGAGGGTATAATAAAATAAGTAAATGTAACCAAAGATTAAGTCCACAAATGTACCTAAAAATAAATTAATAAAATAAAAATAAATAAATAGAAAAAAATATATATTGAAATCTGTGTTTGTTAGAAGTTTAGAAAAATATTTTGAAAAAATCTGATATGATGACAAAATATATTTGAAAAATGCATTTTTATACAGTCCTTTAAACAATCAACGATTGTAATTGTTCTTCTAAAACTTATTTTTAATAAATCCAAAATTTTCAATTGTCGTTCAAAAATTATATTAAATTATCTTCATTGTTAACAATTTTTTATTTTATTTATCATTATTTATAATAGATTTTTTAAAAATAGTTTCTAAAAAAGTCCCGTTATAGGAATTCACGATTCGAAAGTCTCTCCATTTGTTATTATTTCACATTCCCCGCTTTACCAAAATAAAGTCATTTGTAACTTAAGTACCGCCACCACCACCATCACCGCATTACGTCAAAGTCCTTAAAATAACATTTCAAATATGTCGTCAACAAATGTAACGACCATCAGCTAGTCTATTCAAAACAGAAAAATAACGAAATCTCATTCCAAAACAATTTATGGCTTTCGTAAAGGACTTTTGATTTTATTGTCGAATTTTATGGCTACAGCAAACCATAGCAAAATATAAGCGATGGCAATAAAACAGCCGAAAAGCTTTTAAGGACAGCAAATGCACAATGGCATTGCAAAAATTATAACTGTTAAAATTGCAGCTATAAAAATGCAGGACGACAAAGCAGCAGTGGCAGCAGAAGAAAGTAGTGCATAACAAACACCGAAATTGCATAAAACTTGGCACGGTGACAAAACGAACACAGTTTTGTGGTGAAAGCTTTGGGAAGGAAGGCATAACATTTAAAGTTTTTAGTGTTATTTTGCAAGGATTAAAAAAGGATAATAAAAATTGCTTTCAAGTGCAATTAAATATTTTTTAAAGGTCCTTTTCTGTTTCTTTTGCATACTCCTTCTTCAAAAATAAATAAAATATTTTTACTGATATTTTAATAAAAAATTCCTTTACAGTTTCATAACTTCATTGGGTCTATTTTGTTGTCATCAATGTTGCTGTTAACGATGTGTTGATGACTCTAAATTCAATAGATTTTAACATTTCAACATCTCACATTTATTGCAACCCCTAAAATTTCACGACTCCTTTTTCAGCAGGATAACGAAATATCTTCTCCAGAGAGATAACTCCAATGAGGGGTTGTTTATCTGACAGGCCATGTGCAAGCCTGCACATCACAGATAATCATCCCCCTGTTGCAGAAAACCTCTTTTGGGTTCGTTAAGTTTATCTAAGGGATGAATTTCTCCTGCATCTTTGCAGAAATTTCTCCTCCTCGAGTTCCGGGAATAAGTTCAGAGATAAATGTTATTTAAGGGGTCATCTGTTATGTAGCCTAGATGTAAGATACATGTTAGTTGCTAATATTTGGACATAATGTTAAAGGTAAAATTCTGTTAACTAAACAGTTTTTAAAACAATTTAAATATTACGAAAAAATATTCAATACTTCAGGATGCTCCAAAGGAAAAAATAATTAAAATACACAGGTTTTTAGTTTTGAAAAATATTTTTAAAAAATCCACGTTTATAGTTGGACTTAAAAAATATTTTTAAAAAATCCACGTTTATAGTTGGACTTAAAAAATATTTTTTATAAAATCCACGTTTATAGTTGGACTTGAAAAAATATTTTTCATAAAATCCACCTTTATAGTCAGGCTTTAAAAAAAACATTTTTAAAAAATCCACGTTCATAGCTGGACTTGAAAAAATAGTTTTTAAAAAATCCACGTTTATAGTTGGACTTGAGAAAATATTTTTTAAAAAATCCACGTTTATAGTTGGACTTGAGAAAATATTTTTAAAAAATCCACGTTTATAGTTGGACTTGAAAAAATAATTTAAAAAAAAAATGCACGTTTATAGTTGGACTTGAAAAATATTTTTAAAAAATCCACGTTTATAGTTGGACTTGAAAAAATATTTTTAAAATATTCACGTTTATAATTGGGCTGGAAAAAAATATTTTTAAAAAATCCACGTTTATAGTTGGACTTGAAAAAATATAAAAAAATAAAAAATCCACTTTAATACTTCAACTTCAAAAAATATTTTTAAAAAAAAAACCAAGTTTTTCTAATATATGTATTTATCTAATGACGGACGCATAAATGGAAATTTCAAAAATTGATCTTCGTCTAACCACTAAAATAGCATCTAATACTGGCTGATGCGTGAGACTTTTCAAGATTATAATTTTCAATGTCTAGTATCAAATATTAAAACGTTCCTTAAATTGACGTTTGCAGATTTGAAATTCACTTGAAAATATTCTTTCCAAAAACTACATTTTAGGCTTTAAAATGTGCTTAAAGAAATTCAGAAGCACCGCCTCTAAAGTAGTTTTAAAATATTAGTTAACAAAACATGCGGGTGGTTTCAAAGACCATGAAAAACCAAAGATTAGTGGTTTGAAATCCATTGATATAATAAGAACCATAGACTTGCAAATATTACTTAAAATATATCCAGGACTATAGCCTAGAAAGACCTTTTTAAATATTTTAGGTCCCTGAAAAATATTCATTAAAAATCCACGTTTCATGGTCTTAGGTCCTTGAAAATGGTCTTAGGTCCTTGAAAAATATTCCTTAAAAAAGAATGTCCTTGAAAAATATTCTTTAAAAATCCACGTTTCATGGTCTTAGGTCTTTGAAAAATATTCCTTAAAAAACCCAAGTTTAATGGACTTCTGTTCATTTAAAATATTCTTTAAATATCCACGTTTCATGGTCTTGTCTTTGAAAAATATTCCTTAAAAAACCCAAGTTTCATGGACTTCTGTTCATTTAAAATATTCTTCAAAAATCCACGTTTTTTGGTCCTTTGAAAAAATATTCTTCAAAAATCCACGTTTTTTGGTCCTTTGAAAAATATTCTTCAAAAATCTACGTTTTTGGTCCTTTGAAAAAATATTCTTTAAAAAATTCACGTTTGCTGGTCTATAGGTCCTTGAAAAATATTTTTTAAAAAATGCACATTTATTGCTCCTTTGAAAAACTATTATTTAAAAAATGAACGTTTTTTGGTCCTTTAAAAAAACATTATTTAAAAATCCATGCTTCTTGGTCCTTTAAAAAAATGTTCTTAAAAAAGACACGTTTCTTGGTACATTAAAAAAATATTCTTAAAAAAACAAGTTTCTTGGTAGTTCTTTAAGAAATCCACGTTTTTTAATTTTTGAAAAAATATTCTTTAAAAAATCCACGTTTCATGGTTCTTTGAAAAAATATTTTTTAAAAATTCACGTTTCTTGGTCCTTTGGAAAAATATTCTTTAAAAAGTCCACGTTTCTTGGTCCTTTGAAAAAATAATCTTTAGAAAAATCCGTTTAAGGGTCTTAGGCCATTGAAAAATATTCCTTAAAAATAGAAGGTCGTTAACAAATTTTTCTTAAAAATATTATGTCCTTAAAAAATGTATTTAAAAAATCCAAGTGCCATGGTCTTAGTTCCTTGAAAAATAGTCCTTAGTCCTTTGAAAAAATATTCATTAAGGAATCGACGTTTCTTTGTCCTTTGCAAAGATTTATTCTTTAAAACATCCACGTCTCTAGGTCCTTGAAAAAAAATTTATTTAAAAATCCACGTTTCTTGGTCCTTGGAAAAAATATTCTTTAAAAAATCCACGTTTTGTGGTCCTTTGAAAAAATATTCTTTAAAAAATCCATGTTTCTTGCTCCTTTGAAAAAAAAATTTCTTTAAAAACTCCACGTTTCTTGCTCCTTTGAAAAAAATATTCTTTAAAAAATCCACGTTTCTTGGTCCTTTGAAAAAAATATTCTTTAAAAAATCCACGTTTCTTGGTCCTTTGAAAAAATATTCTTTAAAAAATCCACGTTTCTTGGTCCTTTGAAAAAATATTCTTTAAAAAATCCACGTTTCTTGGTCCTTTGAAAAAATATTCTTTAAAAAATCCACGTTTCTTGGTCCTTTGAAAAAATATTCTTTAAAAACTCCACGTTTCTTGGTCCTTTGAAAAATATTCTTTAAAAAATCCACGTTTCTTGGTCCTTTGAAAAAATATTCTTTAAAAAATCCACGTTTCTTGTTCCTTTAAAAAAATATTCTTTAATAAAATTCACGTTTCTTGGTACTTGAAAAAATATTATTCCAAAAATCAACATTTCTTGGTCCTTTGAAAAAATATAATTTAAAAAATCCACGTTTCTTGGTCCTTTGAAAAAATATTCTTTAAAAAATCCACGTTTCTTGGTCCTTTGAAAAAATATTCTTTAAAAATCCACGTTTCTTGGTCCTTGAAAAAATATTGTTCCAAAGATCCACATTTCTTGGACCTTGAAAACCTTGTTGGTCCTTTGAAAAAATATTCTTTAAAAATCCACGTTTCTTGGTCCTTGAAAAAATATTGTTCCAAAGATCCACATTTCTTGGACCTTGAAAACCTTGTTGGTCCTTTGAAAAAATATTCTTTAAAAAATCCACGTTTCTTGGTCCTTTGAAAAGATATTCTTTAAAAAATCCACGTTTCTTGGTCCTTTGAAAAAATATTCTTTAAAAAATCCACGTTTCTTGGTTCTTTGAAAAAATATTATTTCAAAAATCCACGTTTGTTGGTTCTTTGAAAAAATATTATTTCAAAAATCCACGTCTCTTGGTCCTTTGAAAAGATATTCTTTAAAAAATTCACGTTTCTTGGTCCTTTGAAAAAAATATTCTTTAAAAAATCCACGTTTCTTGGTTCTTTGAAAAAATATTATTTCAAAAATCCAGGTTTCTTTGTCCTTGGAAAAATTATTCCTTTAAAATATACCTTTTTGTAACAATTGCCGCTTGTTGATGCCTTGATCCTTAAAAACTATTTTTTGTCTTTTGGTCCTTGGAAATATACTGAACACTCAATCCTTGTTTCTTGGCCTTTGAATAAAAATATTATTTTATCCTAGACATCAGCCTACACAAGACCCTAATTCCAAATTCCAGATTTCCAGTTCTATCCCTTCACGAAATAGCAGATTTAATATCATTTGGTACGTTTTTTTAAATACACCTGCCTACATCAACCCCACCTCACAAAAAGTGGCTCAAGTACCACATTTCAAACTTCTAGCTCTCTTCTTTCCTCAGATATCAAATTTAGTACCATTTGGTACTGTTCGTATATTTTGGTACGTTTTTTTTTTTTTAAATAAACCTCCATACATCAACCCCACTCTACAAAAAGTGACCCCAATACTACCAATTTTTCGATTTTCAGCTCTATCCTTTCTCAGATACTAAATTTAAAATACGCTGCCATATATCAACCCAACCTCACAAAAAGTGACATCTACACGTAATCTTCCATTTTCAGATTTATCCATTCCATACCAAAATTAGCACCATTTAGTACTTTTGGAGCTTTTTGGAAGATATTTCCAAAACCACCTTTAAACCTCAACACTACACACTGACAATGACCTCAATATCAAAATTTTAAATTTCGAGTTCCATCCATTCATCCAAATACAAATTGTACCAAATTTAGACCCTTGTACCAAATATAGTGCTTTTTTATTACTTTTAGTACACTTTTAGAAAAAAACCTTTAGGGCAACTATCCTACACCGCATCAGCGACCTTCACCCCAAATTTTGGGAGCCTCCTACATCAGTTGGATGTGGATTACATTTTTAGTACCTTTTACCCCATTAAGTACACTTAAGGAGTAAATAGTACCTTATGTCCGTTTTTGGCATTAAAATTCCTTATGACCAAATTAAAAGAAAAAATCCTTTAATAACGCTCCTTTCAAAAATCAAACAATAACTAGGCTCCCTAACGGTTTCTGTTCGGAAATCATGTTATATTAACCATACCATAATCTTTTCATAATTATAGCACCTAAAACTAGGCAATGCACGAAAGTTTTGCCCAACTATAACGTAAAACTATCTCCTCGAGCTTCTATTGAAGTTTTTCTGCCTCATCTCATGAAGAGCTTAGATGAATTTGTGCAGCAGGATAAATGTAGCTTCAGTGAAAAGCCCTCACACCAAAAGCTCCCCAATAACTTAAATAACTTGCAATTCTCAGATAAATGAGCTGCAAAATTCTCAAAGTTGGAGTAAGTTTTGCAGTCTGCACAAATATTTGAAATAGCTTGCATACTTGCAGGTGTCAGATAATTTTGAGAATTTTTTGCATACTTTTGGGGAGCACAAATGTGTGTGCAGAATTGTAAAAAATTACTACTGGGGAGCATATATTGTGCAGCAAAACAATATTTGAGAATTGAGAGCATACCTCAGGGAGTAAAAAAAACGAGTTTTCAGTTGAACTCATTTCGTTGCATACTTTTGGGGGAGAATAAATATGTGTTGCAGAAGCACAATTTTGGGAGCAAAATGTTTTTGTTTACAGAGAAATGATGAGAGAGACCAAAACATTCCTTTACAATATTGTGAGAGAGAATAAGAGAGAGAGAACATTTATTTTGTTTTTCTATGGAGTTTGTGGAATTTGAGTTTTCAGGCCAGGTGAGAGGAGGGCTGTTCACAAAAATTTCATTTTTATGTTAGCATGGAGAGTTTAATTTGTTTTTGAAGTCACCGAAAGAGAAAGAGAGGTAGAGAGAGCGTGTGACTACCTTTGTGTCCAACAACAACAACAACAACGATAATACAAATTTTTACTACCTTTATAACCCATAATTGGAGGTCTTTGCAGTTTGCCAAACCGTTGAGAGCATGCGGTAATAATGAGCTTCAATTGCTGTTCAGTACCGAACCCATGGACAGTGTGTTGTCGCACCAGCCAGCAACGGAGTTTTTCTCGTGGAGTTGTGAAGCTGTCCTATGGATGTGTGTGACAACCAGCAGCCACATCGTTTTTGGAGTACAAAACGGTGTTGTTGGGGCTTTTCGTGAGCTGACTTCAGCAAAAGGCTGTTGCTGCTGCTAGTTTGCCAGTTTTTGTGCTGTTGATATTCTGTTGTTGTTGTAGTTGTTATTTCTCTATGAAAATGCAATGGGATCTTTTTTGCGGATTGTTATTGTTGTTGTAGTTGTTGTCAATGCTGCTGCTACTTCGGCTGTTATCTGTGCTGGAGAAGGTGATGTTGGTGGTGGTGTTGGTTGGTCGGTTGTTCGGTCGGTCGGTTGCTTGCTTGTTATTGCTGGCAGTGTTGGCATTCATGGTGGCTGTGTTTGTGGCTGTTGTTGTAGCAATTTCGGCTTGTTGTTATTGCTCTTATTGTTGTTGGGCTGCTGTTGCTGCTTTGCAAAAACCGATGTGTTTTTTTGCATCCTTTATGGCATTTCAGGCAAACGTAAAAATTTCAGTCTACGACGAGACGAGTTTATCGTGCGTCCATTTTGCTAAGGCAACGTAAAAGTAGGAAGCGAATGCCGCCGAATTAAATCTCTGTGTGTGACGAGAAACAGGAAAAAAAACGAGAAAATCTTGAGGAAGAAGTGTTGAATTGAATTTAACGTGTTTCTGAGTTCGTAACCGAAAAATGATTTCATAAAGGAAATTTGAAAAGTGAAAAGTGTTTCAAGTGTCCGATTTTCACAAAAAAAGAAAAATTATAAAAAAGTGTTGAAAAAAATTTTAAAATTATTTTCAAAATTTAGGTTATCTCCAGGCGAATTCTTCAAACATATTGCAACTGGTCATCGGCATTTTTGTAAGCAAAAACATTCCGAAAATTCTGAATTTTTTTTATGAAATTTTTCCTTACCATATGTAAACCACAGATATTCATTCATACTCCTTGTGGTCCTTGTTGTTTATTCCTTTGGCTGTTTCTTTTTCATGCTGCTGTTTTGAGCGCCACAATAAACAAACAGTAAGGGAACAAAATTCCGCTTTTTCCCCCCTGCCAAGGGTATGAGAAAAGGCAGCCAAACAGCGGTGCTCCAGAAAAAAAAATAAACATTGAAGCAAAAGGGAAATAAACCAGGACCTACAACCAGGGGGATCTTTGGGAGAGGGGGAACTCTGTTTTAGGGGATTTTCCTTTTGTGTTCTTTTTAGATTATTCCCTTCTTGATTAATTTTTCCCCCAACCTCTTCCTTGAAACAAAAAAATATTCCTACCCTCAGATGTGTTTTTTTGTTTTTTTTTTTTTTTTTTCTATTTTGGGTTGCATTATTGTCTGCCTATCATAATTTTCTTTTCTCCTTCATTTTCATAACATTTCACAAAAAATGCCATGGCAAAAAAAAGTCTCAAAAAAAAATACTTTTGAGTGCGTGATACCATGCTAACGACCACAGCCAGTAATTTGTGTGCCGCAATTCATCTACTTCAAGTAAATTCAAGTATATTTTGTTTAAGACGGAGGAGAAAAAAACCCCGCACGATGGGAAAAAGTGATTCCAATTTTTATTTCAGTTTTTCCTTCTTCGTCTTCTTCTTGAGTTTCAAGAAATGCAAACGACTTCAAAGTACTTTTCACAAGAAAAGCGTCTGGTTTCAAGAAATTTAATTAAATCTTTCATAGCAACTTTGGCGGTTGTTTTTTCCCCGTTTTTTGAGTCATCGTAGATTTTCAATGGTGGAGAACAAAAAAAAAAAAGAGTAAAGATTTAGGCACTCTTTGCCATGAATTTTTGTGTGTGTGCGTTTGTTATTTGGGGTTCAAGAGCTTTACGACGTATGAGTGTTATGTGTGTGTGTGGCTATGTTAAGCATACGCATTACAACACTTGAAATTAATATTAATTATACGTCAAGGATGACAGAAATTCTAGGGAATTTAATTTCCTTAAATTGTTTTTTTTGGGGAAAATTTAATATTCACATTTAAAGTTAAGCCTTTGAAAAAATAGATTTGAAATAATTTATGAAAATGAAAATTAAATGGAAAATTTAACTATAACTTATAAAAATTTTAAAATCGGGTTCTGGAATTTGAACCGGGGACTTTACCAAGAAGTGTAAAGACATGATTTATTTCAAAATCCAAATAAAATTTCAAAACACTATGGCAAATGTTTCGAAATATATGGGTAACGTATGAGTGTTACGTGTGTGGTTATATTAAGTATACGCATTACAACCATTAAAATTAATATTAATTATACGTCAAGCATGACAGAAATTCTAGGGAATTTAATTTCCTAAAATGGTTTTTGGAGAAAAATTTAAAATAAGACCCTGGAAAATATATTTAAAATAATTTAACAAAATAATAAATTAAATGAAAAATATAAATAAAATATACAAAAATCTTAAAATCGGGTTTTAGGCTTCGAAATCATTCATTTCAAAATCTGAGTAAATTTTCAAATATTTATTTTATAAATATTTTTAAATAATTTCAAAAAAAAAATAATAATAAATTAAATGGAAAATTAAAAATAAAATAAATTAAATATATACAAAAATCTTAAAATTGGGATTTAGGCTTTGAAATGATCCATTCCGATATCTAAATGAATTTTCAAAACGCTATGTTAAATGTTGCAAAACGCATTGGTAACGTATGAGTGTTACGTGTGTGGTTGTGTTAAGCATACGCATTACAACACTTAAAATTAATCTTAATTATACTTCATGGATGACAGAAATTTTAGGGAATTTAATTTCCTTAAATTGTTTTTGGGGGAAAATTAAATATTCCTTTCGAAAATGGTGTTCAAGGAAAACACTTTTTTTTCAAATGAAGTCCTCAAAAATATTTTCTAAGCAATTTAAAAAAATAATAAAATAAATGGAAAATTTAAAAATATAAATTAAATATATACAAAAATCTTAAAACTGGGTTTTGGGCTTTGTAATGATCCATTCCGAGATCCAAATAAATTTTCAAAACTCTATGTTAAATGTTGCGACATATGTTTGTAACGTATGAGTGTTATGTGTGTCTATATTAAGTGTACGCATAACAATACTGGAAATTAATATTAATTTTTCGTTAACGATGGCAGAAATTCCAGAGAATTTAATTTCCTTAAAATGTTTTCGGGAAAATTTTTTATTCATGCTTAAAACTCCTTTCAAAGATGGTGTCCAATGAAATGTTATTTCTTCAGAGTTAACTCTTTGAAAAAAATTAAAATAATTTTAGAAAATAGCAAATTAAATGGGAACTATAATTAAAATGCACAGCAATCTTAAAATCGAAGTATGGACTTTGAAGCCGTGACTTCACCAAGAATTGAAACGACATGATCTATTTCAAAATCCAAATAAAATTTCAAAACTCTATGTCAAATGTTGCGATATGTATTGGTAAGGTATGAGTGTTATGTGTGTGGTTATGTTAAGCATACGCATTACAACTCTTAACATTAATATTAATTATACGTCAAGGATGGCAACAATTCCAGAGAATTTTATTTCCTTAAATTGTTTTTGAGAAAAATTTAATATTCCTGCCGAAAGTGGTGTTCAAGAGACGTACTTTTTAAACTAAGTCCCTCGAAAAATATATTTAAAAAAGTTTAACAAAATAAGAAATTTAATGAAATGTATAAATAAAATATACAAAAATCTTAAAATCGGGTCTTAGGCTTTGAAATCATCCTTTTCAAAGTCTGAGTAAATTTTCCAATATTTGTTTTATAAATATTTTTAAATAATTAAAAAATAATAAAAATAAAATAAATGGAAATTTTAAAAATATAAATTAAATATATACAAAAATCTTAAAATCGGGTTTTAGGCTTTGAAATGATCCATTCCGGGATCCAAATAAATTTTCAAAACTCTATTTTAAATGTTGCAAAATGTATTGGTAACGTATGATAGTTACGTGTGTGGTTATGTTAAGCATACGCATTACAGCACTTAAAATTAATATTAATTATACGTCATGGATGACAGAAATTCTTGGGAATTTAATTTCCTTAAATTGTTTTTGGGGGAAATTAAATATTCCTTTCGAAAATGGTGTTCAAGAGATGTACTTTTTTCAAAATAAGTCCCTCGAAAAATATATTTAAAATAATTTAAGAAAATAAAACATTTAATGGAAAATGTAAATAAAATATACAAAAATCTTAAAACCGGGTCTTAGGCTTTGAAAACATCCATTCTAAAATCTGAATAAATTTTCAAATATTTGTTTATAAATATTTTTAAATAATTTAAAACAATAATAAATTAAATGGAAAATTAAAAAAATAAATTAAATATATACAAAAATCTTAAAACTGGGTTTTCGGTTTTGAAATAATCCATTCCATATCCAAATAAATTCTCAAAACTCTATAGAAAATGTTACGAAATATATTGGTAACGTTATGTTATGTTATGTGCTTGTGGCTATGTTAAGCACACGCATCACAACACCTGAAATTAATATTAATTATACGTCAAACATGAATGAAATTCTAAGGAATTTAATTTCCTTAAATTGTTTTTGGGGGAAATTTAATATTCCTGCCGAAAATCGTGTTGAGAAATTTATTTCTTTCAAAATCAGTCCTCAAGAAATATATTTTAAATAATTAAGCAAAATAATAAATTAAATGGAAAATATAAATAAGACGTGCAAATATTTTAAAATCAGGGTTTAGTCTATTGAAACCGAACTTTACTAAGAAACACAAAATAAATTTTCAAAACTCTCTAATTAAAATACGAAATATATTTGTAACGTATGAGTGTTATGTATATATGGTTATGTTAAGTATACGCAACACTTGAAATTAATATTAATTATATATGTCAGGGATGGCAAAAATTCCAGGGAATTTAATTTCCTTAAATTGTTTTCGGGAAAATTTAATATTCATTCTTAAAATTCCTTTCGAATATGGTGTTCAATAAATCTCATTTTTTTCAAAATAAACCCATCGAAAATGAAAATATTAAAAATAATTTAAGAAAATAATAAATAAAACGGAAAATAAAACTAAAATATTCAATATTCTTAGAATCGCAAGTGAAGAAGTGGAACGATATGATCTATTTCAAAATCCAAATCAATTTTCAGAACTCTATATTAAATGTTGCGAAATATATTGGTAACGTATGAGTGTTGTGTGTGTCTGTGGATATGTTAAGCATCCCCATTACAACACTTGAAATTAATATTAATTATACGTTAAGGATGGCAGAAATTGTTCGGAATTTAATTTCTTTAAATAAATTTCGGGAAAATGTAATATTCACTTTTTCCAAAGTTAACCCTTTGAAAAAATATATTTAAAATAATAAATGCAAAGGACAAAATAACTAAATCTTACAAAAATCTTAAAATCGGGTTTAGGCTTTGAAATCGAGACTTTAACAAAAAAGTGGAAGGAAATGCAATTAAATTTTCAAAATCCTTTATTAAATGTTACGAATTAAGTTGTAATATATTAGTGTTTATTCACTACACCACATAGTGGTAAGTCTTTGTGCATTTGTTTGTAACATGAAGAAGACAGAATGATAGACTCATAGTAATTTTTAAGGATCTTCATAGAATCACTTTCTGAGTCGATTTATGCAAGTCAGTCCGTCTGACCATATAATTTTGTGAACAAAATGCAGTTCGCATTTATTATCCGATTGAGATGAAATTTTCAACGCAATTTTTTTTTAGCCCAAGGACAAACTCTATTGAAATTCGTGAAAATCGGTTCAATTTAGATATGGCTCTATATATATCTGCGGTCGATTTCGGGTCAATTGTGCACTAAATTGTTAATATCAGCCCAAATGGACTGAGTTTCGGCAATGAATTCACCCTAGAAACAAGTGTATCAAATTTGATAAAAATCGGTTCAGGTATAGCTATAGCTCCCATATATTTGTTTTTTTTTCGATTTGATGTTTAAATCCCACACATTGGTAATATACACCCCACAACAATGATATTTGTTACCAGATATCAGACACAGCCCAGCCCAGTTCGTATTTCCATATAGCTCCCATATATATATCTTCAACCGATTTCGGGTTAGTTGTACACCAAATGGTCAATATTAGGCCAAACGATTTGGCAATTCCGATTGGATTCATCCTGGACGCAAGTACTTCAAATCGGTTCAGATAAAGCTTCAGATCCCATATATATGTTTCATTCGATTTAATCGCCAAGTACCTCACATTCGTAATATGCATTCGACAACAATTATATTTGGTAACAGATATCTTATAGAGCTCAGAAATGCGTTTGCCTAGTTTTATCGAGATCGACTTAGATTTGAATACAGCTGCAATACATATACTCAATTTTCAATTTCAGGTTTATTGTGCAAACAATGGCTTTTATCAGCCCAAATGGATTGGTGTACGTTTCCTTTTTGTGGAACTCGGCTCCGTTATAAATTTTTACTTCTCGAATTGATATCATGCACTCTATAAAATAATATAAAACATTAAAATGTCTCCGTCAAATTTAGTGAAAACGGATTCAAAATTTCAGCTCTATCCCTTCACCCAATATTATATTTAGTAACATTTAGTACGCATATCTAAAACAATCTACATCTCTCCATCCTGGACACCAGACAGGGGTCCATTTAGTACTTTTCGTATAGTTGCTGTTCTCTTTTTGAAAACCTCCTCCATATCTTGACCCATGACACCAACAATGACATCTACATCAAATTTCAGGATTTCAAAAATTATCCTTCACCTAATTTTAGTACTATTTATTTAATTTTGCTACAATTATAGTTCCCATTTCCAATTTTCCAACCACAGACACCAATAGTGACGTCTATATCAAATTTCACCATCTGTTACGTTTCTGTTACGTGAATACTTGGGACGTTCCAACCCACTCAGTCCCATTTTTGAACCTGAACAAACAAAAGTTATCACTTAACTCTATATCACAAATTCCTCTCTGCACTAGAGACTTGGTGACTATGTCTCACACTGGCCCTCCCAATATAGGCTTCTAACATTCGTCTAATTTTTATTACAAAGCCCCAATATACTTACCAGTTTAGTTTACTGTCAAGGAATCATCCCCCAAAATTGACGACACTTAGTGTTCCATATTTAGCGCTCGACCGCTGACATTTTCATATTTAAGCATCATAAAAAATATAACATTTAATAGACAAAAATAAATATTATTGCAAAAAAAAAAAAAATCAGAGACCTACAAAGTTACCAAAGGTTACCAAAACCACTTCCAGATCTCAATCCAAATACCAACCGACCCTGAACATTATATTATGGGATTCCATGACAAATCCCTTCACCCAATACCAAATTTAGTACTATTCGTACAAATATATAGGATGCATTTCCAGATCGCCGCAAAATTTCAAACGCAGATTTCATGAATAATATGAATATCAAATTTTAGAAATTTGTTATCCTTTCTTTCTATCCCCTCACCCAATACCAAATATTGTACTATTCAGTATTTTTAGTACAATTATAGTACACATTTCCAAGACCACCTCCATATCTCAATTCCAGATACCAACAGGGACCTCAATATCAAATTTTGGGGTTCCAAGACTATCCCTTCACCCAATAACAAATATTGTACCATTCAGTACTTTTAGTACAATTATACTATACGTTTGCAAAACCTTCTCTATATGTGCAGGCTAAAGATGAACAGTGACCCTAATATCCACTTTCAAATCTCAAGCACTATATCTCTACCCATAAACAAGTTGTACCAAATATAGAACTATTTAGTACTATTCGTGCACTTGAAGTACACATTTCCAAAACCACCACTTTATCACAAACCTACCACCAGCAGGGACCCCAAAAAGTTAAAATTCCAGTTTCATCCGTTCGTCCTAATTTAAACTTTCGCCAAACTTAGTACCATTTAGTACAGTTTACACACTTAGTACACATTGGCAAAACCACCTTCACATGTCAAACTTGTTTTCCAACCGTGGTTCCAATACCAAATTTCAATTATTTAGCTCTATTCGTTCAGATAATACCAAATAGTACCATTTTAGAAGTTTAGTGCCATTTTAGAACTTTTCGGAAACTTGGAGTTTAAATTTCCATAAACCCTTTGGTACATATTTTCCGCACTTCATTTGTGACCCTTATTTCGAATCTCTGAATTCTAGCTCATTTCGATTGACAACACAAAATATTTAATTTTTAGTACTTTTAGTAAAAATGTCCAAAATTTACGCACCAAAACTGGTCCTCGTGCAAGATTTCACGATTTCAATTTTAAAGAAATTTTAAATGGATACATGATTATACCCTCAGCTACAGAGGCTACAGAGTTAAAATAGTTGAAATTTACATTCAAAACATTAAAAAATGTGAGAAGTGCGCCTTCTAAGAACACCATTAAGCGTTTATACGAAAAATTTTCGACTGGTAAGGCTCTTTCTAATCCGAAGAGGCCATATAAAAGTCGACCAAGGCGATCGGCCGAGAATATCGCTGCCGTACGAGCCAGTGTTGAGAGGTCCCCAAGAACATCCCAAAAACACCGTTCTCAGCAGTTGGGCATGGCTCGGTCCACTTTACAACGGATTATTCGCATTGATTTGCATTTGTTCCCGTACAAAATTCAATTGACGCAAAGAATGTTGCCTGCGGACAAGCCTCGTCGATTGGAATGGGCCCAAAAGGGCCCAAAGGTCCGTCGAATATGGGCAACCCTGTACAGTTTGATACGGTCAAAACGTGCCTAGTCGAAATAACGGTTTTAGACCCTAGGTCTCTTTGGACCAAATCCGTTTCAGAACATTTGGAGTCAATCTAACGATTTCCGTCCGTCTGTCTGGCTGGATGCGCTCGATAACTCTCGAAGGGAGTATCAGATTTGCTCAAAACTTGGTACATCGTAATATTTTTGTCAAACTTAGATCGAGTTCGGAGATGGGCAATTTCGGTCCGCTCCTTCTGGTACTTTCCCCACAAAATGTTGAAATTTTCAAAGAAAACATTTTATTGCACATTAATAGAAAGGATGATTCGAGTTTGCTCCAACTTTGCAAATCCTTAGCTTCCCATCATCTCTAGGTCAAGTGCGAAAATGGACAATATCGGTCCACTCCTTCGGGTACCTCCCCCACAAATGGTCAAAATTTTGAATAATTACAACTCTCATAAAATGTGATGTAAGTGTCCGATTGTCTTCAGATATTGTCCCAAGGCCTGGTGTTAAGATGGACAATATCGGTCCAGTCCTTCTGGTACCTCCCCCACAAAAGGTGGAAATTTAAAAAAAATATATTTTTTGCACAGAAAGAGAAAGGATGATCCGATTTGGCTCCAACTTTGCAAATCCTAAGATTTTCATCATCGCAAGGTCAAGTGCGAAATTGGACAATATCGGTCCACTCCATTAAGTACCTCCCCCACAAAGGGGCGAAATTTTGAATAATTACAACTCTCATAAAATGTGATGTTAGAGTCCGATTGCCTTCAAATATTGTCCCAATATTTATATTAACCAATGTCTGGTGTCAAGATGGGCAATATCGGTCTACTCCTTCTAAAAGTCGAAATTTGCACAGAAAGTGAAAGGATGATCCAATTTGGCTCCAACTTTGCAAATCCTAATATTTGCGTCAGTGCTAGATCCGGTGTGAAAATGGACAATATCGGTCCACTCCATTAAGTACCTCCCCCACAAATAGTCAAAATTTTGAATAATTTCATGTCTCATAAAATGTGATCTAAGAGTCCGATTGTCTTCAAACTTCACACATCCCAATATTTTTATCAACCCAAGGTCTGGTGTTAAGATGGACCATATCGGTCCAGTCCTTCTGGTACCTCCCCCACAAAAGGTCGACATTTTCAAAATATATATTTTTTGCACAGAAAGGGAAACGATAATCCGATTTGGCTCCAACTTGGCAAATCCTAATATTTCCGTCAGTGCTAGATCCGGTGTGAAAATGGACAATATCGGTCCACTCCTTCGGGTACCTCCCCCACAAATGGTAAAAATTTTGAATAATTTCAAATCTCATAAAATGTGATCTAAGAGTCCGATTGTCTTCAAATTTCACATATCCCAATAATTTCATCAACCAAAGATCTGGTGTTAAGATGGACAACATCGGTCCAGTCCTTCAGGTACCTCCCCCACAAAAGGTCGAAATTTTCAAAATATATTTTTTTTTATTTAGGTCCGATACGAAATGAACAATATTGGCCCATTCTTTCCAAACCCACTCCATACAGGGTCAAGAGTTTGAAAATTCATAACAGAAGTCAAAATATTATAAAATAATCGAACATTGACTGAGGATATGCATCTGTCGTCAAAACCGACCGATACTTTTTATACCCTCCACCATAGTATGGAGGGTATATGAAGTTTGTCATTCCGTTTGTAACACCTCGAAATATACATTTTAGACCCAACAAAGTATATATATTCTTGATCAGCATAAAATTCTATGTCGATTTATCAATGTCCGTCCGTCTATCCGTCTGTCCGTCTGTGGAAATCACTCTAGCTTCCGAACGAAATGAAGTAGGTTGATAAAATTTTACCCAAATGTGTACTATGTCTGCAGGACTTTTGGTATTGAAAATGGGCCATGTAGGTCCACGTCTTCGTATAGCACCCATATAACGGTACCTCCCGATATGCGGTATTTTGATGATTCTAGCGACATTTTTTACTGGAAATGTTTCAAAACTAATATTTAAAGTTCATAATAGATGCTACAGCATAAAACAGAAAATCGGCCATGTAGGTCCACGTCTTCGTATAGCCCCCATGTAACGGTACCCCCTTATATTCGGTATTTTGATCATTTTAGCGACATTATTTACCAGAATTGTTTCAGTTTTAGTATTTGAAGTTCGTAATGAATATTACATCCTAAGACAAAAATTGAGCCATGTAGGTCCACGTCTTCGTATAGCCCCCATATAACGGTACCTCCCGATGTTCGGTATTTTGATGATTTTAGCGGCATTATTAACCGGAATTGTTTCACATTTTGCATTTGAAGTTCATAATGGATGCTACAGCCTATCACAGAAAGTTGTCTGTGCAGGTCCACGCCTTCGTATAGCCCCCATATAACGGTACCCCCGATCTTCGGTATTTTCATGATTCGAATTTGAAGTTCGTGAAGTTCGATATTACAGCCTGTGACAGAAAATTGCCTGTGCATTGTAAACAGATTTTTTTTCAAGTTTCGCATTTGAATATTGTAATAGCTTGTGACAAAAGTTGCCTATGCAGGTCCACATAGGATCGTATAGGCTCTAATATACGGCTACATTAGGTATTTTCAAGATTTTAACAGATTTTTAAGGGATTTTATTATTATTTATTTATTTATTTTTTTTTTGAAAATTGTTAAATTTGTACCAAATGGTGGAGGGTATTCAAAGTTCGGCCCGGCTGAACTTACAGCTTTTTTACTTGTTTATTTGATTTTTCGTGGTTTTATTAAGAGCCGCTCCCATGTTCTATGAAATAAAATTACTCATACGCCACGATGTTTAAACAAATATTTCGAATTCGAAAATTTAAGAAAATCCTAAACTTCTTTCTAAACTCTTTCGTTTGGTTTTTCCTACCTGACCCCTAAAGCTATATGCCTCCATAAATCTTTTTGGCTTGAATTTTAAATTTAGATTTAGATGTATGTCTGTATGTACGAATTCCCCCCCCCCCTCCCCCCAAACAATTGTTGGCAATTTGTTATGCGTTTGCCTTCTTTTTCTTCCGCCGCTTCTAAGCCACACAAATCAAGTAACATTTTTACCTTGCAGCTCAATGCAAACTTTTGTATTTCCACCTTGGAGCTACTGGGAGAGAAACAGTGAGCTCAACAGCTCTGGCATATAAATACTGCTAACAAATCATTGCATCGTCGATGCTGTTCTTGTTGTTGTTGTTGTTCTTGGTTAAACGTTTTGTGTAAATACGCTGCTAGACAACAATAAAACGTTTGCTGGTAAACACACAAAATTATTGTTGATGCAGCAGAATCAGAAGCAGCAGCAACAGCAACAGCCATGGCAGAAGTATTCGATTTTGTCGATTTTGATTGAACAGCAGTCGTCACACACACGCACACACTCTCATGCATAAACACACACACACACACACACACTCTCTCTCGAAATGTGAAAAGCCGCAAATTTTGCATAGCTCAATGTGAAACGAATAAATTCCATTTAGCGTTCTGCTTGCCAAAGACAATGCGCACAATGGAGGTAGCATTTTCAATTGCCGCTATTGAATCGCTTTCGAGGATAAACAATGACAATTTCTGGAGCGGTGGCAGCAGCAGCAGCAGAATTCTCATCAACATTTCATTGAAAGGTGTGCCGAATATTGCATAGAATGCAAAAAAGGTGGTGAGGGGGGAGGCAGGATGGAATGAGTCCCTTTTTATTACTATGGCAGTATCATTATTATTACAGCATACCTGGGTGCTCGACAATTCTTAACTCATATGCCACAGCATTTACGATACGAAAACGCTTGGCTATTTGCTATTTGCATAGGCAAAGTTAGATTGCGAATAAATTTTAAAGGGATTGGGTTGAAAAGTTTTGGGTAGAACATTTTGAAATGCTTTGACGAAGCAACAAAAATGTGACTTTTTTTTGATAATATTTTTTAAACCACCACAAACATGGATTTTTATAAATACTATAATTTCAAGAGCCACATACCTCCACCACGGTATGGAGGGTATATTAAGTTTGTCATTCCGTTTGTAACACCTTGAAATCTACATTTTAGACCCCACAAATTATATATATTCTTGGTCTGCATCGAATTCTATGTCGATTTAGCGATGTCCGTCCGTCTGCCCGTCTATGCGTCTGTCAAATGTATATTATGTCTGCAGGACTTTTGGTATTGAAAATGGGGCATGTAGATCCACGTTTTGTTATAGCATTATTTACCGGAATTGTTTCAAATTTGGTATTTGAAGTTCGTAATGGATACTACAGATTATGACAGAAAATTATCTGTGCAGGTCCACGTCTTCGTATAGCCCCCATATAACGGTACCTCCCGATATTCGATATTTTGATGAATTTAGCGACATTATTTACCAGATTATTATTATTTTTTTTTTTTTTTTTTTTGAAACTTGGTATTTGAAGTTCGCAATGGACACTACACCCTAAGACAGAAAATTGTTTGTGAAGGTCCACGTTTTGGTATTGCCCCCAGTTACATGTTTCCGGTATTTTGAAGATTTTAGCGACAATATTCTTCGGAATTGTTTCAAATTTGGTATTTGGAATTCGTAATGCATACGACAGCCTAAGACAGAAAATTGTCTGTACAGGCCAAAGCCTTCATACAGTCCCCATGTAATGCTATCTCCCGATATTCGGCATTTTGATGATTTTACCGACATTATTTACTGGAATTGTTTAAGATTTGGTATTTGAAGTTCGTAATGGATTCTACAGACTATGACAGAAAATTGTTGGTGCAGGTCCGGTTCTTTGTATAGCCCCCATATAAAGATACCTCTCCATATTCGGTATTTTGAAGATTTTAGCGACATTATGTACCAGAATTTTTTCACCGGAATTGTTTCAAATTTAGTATCTGAAGTTCATCATGGATGCTATAGCTTATGGCAGAAAATTGTTTCTTCAGGTGTGGTTCTTCGCATAGTCCCCATATAAGGGTACCTCCCGATATACGTTATTTTGATGATTTTAGCGACATCATTTACCGGAATTGTTTCAAAACTGGTATTTGAAGTTCGTAATGGATGCTACAGCCTAAGACAGAAAATTGTTTGTGCAGGTCCGGTTCTTCGTATAGCCCCATATAACGGTACCTCCCGATATTCGGTATTTTAATGATTTTAGCGACATTTTTCACCCGAATTGTTTCAAATTTGGTATATGAAGTTCGTCATGGATACTACAGCCTAAGACAGAAAATTGCTTGTGCGGGTCCACGTTTTGGTATACAGTATTCGGTATTTTGAAGATTTTAGCGACAATATTCTTCGGAATTGTTTCAAATTTGGTATTTGGAATTCGTAATGCATCCGACAGCCTAAGACAGAAAATTGTCTGCACATGCCCAAGTCTTCCAACAGCCCCCATAAGATTTTAGCGACTTTATTTACCAGAATTGTTTCAAAATTGGTATTTGAAGTTCGTAATGGATGCTACAGCTCTTAGTATAGTCCCCATGTAATGGTACCTCCAGATATTCTGTATTTTAATGATTTTATCAACATTATTCACCGATTTTTTTCAAGTTTCGAATTTGAATATTGTAATAGCTAATGACAAAAGTTGCCTAAACAGGTCCATGTCGTCCTATAGACCCTAATATAACGGCTACATTTATTAGTTTTAAGATTTAAATAAAATTTTTAAAGGTTTTCAAAGTTCTGCCCGGCCGAACGTACACATGTTTTTGCTTGTTAGAATCTTCTGTCCACAAAAATTTTCTGCTTGAAACAAAGCTTCATTGAATTTACTGTACGGTATTTTTTTTTTTTTTTTTTTTTTTTTTTTGGGATTTCCCGCCAAAGGAAACGCTTTGAGGATATTTTGCTTGACATAAGGATCTTCTGTCGCAAACAAAGCTTCTTATGATCTCCTAGTACAAGAAAAGCTTCAGAAGATCCTCCGCCAAAAGGAAACCTGCTGGGAAACTTCGGTCTAAAGAAAAGCTTTTGAGGATCTCTGTCTAAAAAGCTCTTAATAATATACAGGGTGGGATAAAAAAACTGCAATAAAGTCAAACACCATAATTTTTACATTTTTTTTTAAATTTTATTGAATGAAAACAAAAAAAAAAAATCGGAAATAGCATTAAATTTTAGAATAAGTTTAGATTTGTTCGCATTGGTCACCTTTGACAAGAACTATGCCATTTAAATGGTCAATGAAACCGTACACGCTGCCCGAACGTTGCTCTGCGGTATTGTGATCGATTCCCGGCGAAGCGCTTGCTTGAGGTGATCAACACTTTGGTATTTTTTAGTGTCAAACTTTCTTTCCAAAATACTCCAGACACAATAGTCCAATGGATTGGTATCCGGAGATTTTGGTGGCCATTGTGAGCTGGAAATTAAGCGAGGAACCTCATTTTGTAACCATTTTTGGGTGGCACGTGTGGAGTGTAGGAATGTCCAAAATCTGCGACCAAAATAGTTGCGTGCCTATGGCTCCACAATATTTTCGCGATAATATTTGGTATTTATTCTGATGCCACGGTCGATTAAAACGAGCGAAGAGCGACCATTGGTTGTTATGGCGGCCCACACCATCACCATGGCTGGCGCTTGAGTTCTGGTGACCAAGCGAAGGTGCACATTTTCAGCTGACCTCGTTGGCAGGTAAACACTATCATTTTGTTTTTTTCAAGCTGCTGAACAACGAATGTTTTCTCATCGGAGATCGGGAAAAACCAAATTCGGCAGTTCACTTCTTTCGGCCAAGCGAAGCTACTTTTGGCTATTTTGAATCCATTTTCTTTCTGTAGCGGTGTAAGTTCTTGCATTTTTTGGAATTATGGAATTTCGATGGCTTTACGCCGAGCTGATTTTTTAATATTTGTCGAATGGAAGATTGCAATATGATCAGTTCGCGAGTCATTTTTCGGCCACTGCCACGCGGGTTTTGATCAAGTCGCTTCTTTACTTTTCAAACCATTTTTGGTGATGTTGCTGTTTTCTTCTGTCCACTTCCTTGACGTCGGGCTATGCTACCAGTATCACGGTAACGAGCGATGGTATGAGACACAAAAGATTTATTCACATTTATATGCTGGAGGGCTCTAACGATAGTCACTTGTGGTTTTCCAGCGAAATATAAAGAAATCACACTATCACCTTTGAATTCCGAATAACGTTTTCGTCTGGAAAATTCTCACCAAAATGGTTTTGTACGCTTGTAAACAATATAATGAGCTGTCCCTGGAATAATTTTAACAGCTGTCGGACGAGTGGCTTAGAAATGACAGGAGTCAAAAATTGGTTGCAGTTTTTTCATCTCACCATTTAAAGAAGCTTCTGAAGGATTTCTGGGCAAGAAAAGCTCTGAAAGTTTTCTATGTATCGAGAAGCTTTTGAAGGATATTTATAGTTATAAGAACTCCTAAAATTATTTAATCGCTACTTATATGTAAAGATTAGCTTTAAATGGTCGTTAATATTTAGTTTATGATAATTTTCTGTGCATACGAGAGCTCTTCTAAGGTCTCCTTTATATACAAACCAGTAAAGAAAGTCTTAACGTCGGGCGGGGCCGACCACTTTGCTAATTTAGTAGAGCTCCATATAGCAATTAAAAGTTTTTATGGTAGAATTCAATCATAGACGCTATGATTATAATTATAATTTAAAGCCCAATGGACTAAATATGCCGAAGCATTCATTTTTTTTTTTAAATTCGGAATTGTATTGCCCATTTGGTGCACAATTAACTTGAAATCGGATAAAGATATATATGGGAGCTATATCCAAATCTGAACCGATCTCGATAAAATTTGGCAAAGATATTCCTGAGCTGTATTTGATATATTTCCTTGAACATCGTTGTTACAGAAAGCATATTACGGTTGTGGGTAACAAATATAACAAATCGGATGAACAGTATATATGGGAGCTATAGCTATATCTGAACCGATCTTTACCAAATTTGACATACTAGCTTCTAGACTCAATTCGGCCGTAAGCGTCAAATTCCATCCCATTTGGACAAATATTAGACATTTGGTGCACAAAAAAAGGTAAATCGGACGAAGTTATATATGGGAGCTATATCCAAATCTGTACCGATCTCGGTAAAATTTTGCAAAGTTAGTTCTGAGCTGTATTTGATATATTTCCCCAAATATTGTTGTTACTGAGTGCATATTACGGCTGCGAAGGACAAAACTAACAAATCGGATAAACAATATATATGGGAGCTATAGCTATATCTGAACCGATTTCGATAAAATTTGGCGTACTTATTTTCAGGCCTAAATTTGTTGTATGTGCAAAATTCCATACTATTCGGGCTGATATTACACGTTTGGTGCACAATAAAAGCAAATCGGACGAAGATATATATGGGAGCTATATTTAAATTTTGACCGATTATCTCCAATTTCAATAGGGTTCGTCCTTGGACCAAACAAATGATATATGCAAAATATCACCTGGATCGGGCAATAAATGCGACCTGGACTTTGTTTACTAAAATACATGGACAGACGGACGGAGGGACATGCATAAATCGACTCAGAATGTGATTCTATGCAGATCATCAAAAGGAACTATGGGTCTATCTCGTTTCCTTTTGCCTTTTACAAACAAATGCACAAAGACATAATACCCTGACCACCTTGTGGTGTAGGGTATAAATATCTGAGTATTTTCAAAGTAGATAGGAGTTGCTGAAGTTGTTCTATGCTTTTTATCCTTGAACAAAAAAAAAATCTTTTTAAAGAATCCACTTATATTTCTACTTAAAAATATCTTTTTTAGAGAACCGATTTATATTATTGCTCCAAAAAAAAAAAAAATCAAAAAATCACGTACGAGAAGATTTTTTTTGACGAAAATCCATGTTTTTTTTTTTCCAAAGCAAATTCACAATTGTTGTTGCTTTGAGAAAATATTTTTAAGGAAAATCCACGTTCGTTGTTGCCCTCAAAAAATATGTGTAAGGAAAAGCCACGTTTGTTGCTGCTCTGAGAAAATATTTTTTAAAGAAAATTCGCATTTATTAGTGTTTCAATATTTTTTTAAAATCCATATTTGTTGTTGATTCGTAATTTTTTCTAAAAAAACACATTTTTTAATTTTTTTTTTAAATCCTTGAATATATATTTCTTAAAAAATCTACGATTTTTTCGAAAAAATATTTTTCTCTTCCCTTAAACTTCGCATCCCATCTGCATTTTGTAATTTTCGCAAAACTTTAGAAATGTTGTCCTCGCAAATGCCATGCCAGCTCTTTCCTATCGAATGCAATGGGCGAACACCAATGCCAATAGATGTTGCTATTTGAATTTGCATATTTAGTGAGTGTGGATCAATACACACACACACGCACACATTCACATAAATATAAATGTATGGGAATATCGATACACTTCTAATACCCCATACATGGCCAAGATATTTTCTAATACAACTTCATCAATGGTGCTTAAGAGCGGATCTACAGCCAGTTTGGCTTTCCACATGGGCGTTGTTGTATGCGTGTGTGTGTGTGTGTGTGTCGTTCTATCCTCCATTACACTGACACAGCGATGAATCGTTTTGTAAGGATTTACTAATCATCCTGTGTGTGTGTGAGATTTTCATATGAAAGTGTGTATGCGTAAGGGACCATATTCACATATTCTAGATTCCAATGTCGTTATTGAACTCACTTGTTGTCGAAGAGAACGCAGAAACAATTGCACGTCAGCTGTATAAATACCCGGTAACAAGAACAACAACACCAATAAGAAGTAGAATCCGACAAGCCAGCCAGCCAGCAAAGCCAAGCCAAGTAATCCACGAACGCACACACATCAATTGTGCGGCATTAACGTTTTGAAGTGGCAATTAAATGATTATACGCCTGTTTAGATATCCGGACAAGTATCGGGGTCCGTAGCGACCCATCGAATTGCTGGATGGGCTGGCGTAATTTTCCACTGCACCGCCATGTTATTTAACTTGGATTGCAGTTAATAATGTTCAACTAATGAGTCAATAATATTCTGCTGATGTAATGTTTTACTAGTTTCGTGTTCCGCTAAGTGCACGAAGGAACTTGATAGGGGAGAGGTGATGGAAAATAAAAAAAAAACAAAAACTGTGATGAGAATTGTCAATAAGCATGGCTTATTGCAAAGGGAAACAAATTGCATTTTTGGAGGGGGGCTTGAAAATGTTATAGGGAAATTTGTAGATTATTGATATAAGTTATGATGCTAGTCCCGACTACCAAGTCTGGAGTTCGAATTTTCATAAAAATGGGACTCAGCGGAATTCAAAGACAAAATACAATAACATGAATGGAAATGCTTCTGGAGGTATTGTATATATAGAAGAACTTCTGGAGGTCTTCTATGCATAGAAGACCTTCTAGAGTTCTTCTATGTATAGAAGAGCTTCTGGAGGTCTTCTACGTATAGAAGAGCTTCTGGAGGTCTTCCACGTATAGAAGAGCTTCTGGAGGTCTTCTTTGGCTAGAAGATCTTCTGGAGGTCTTCTATGTATAGAAGAGCTCTTGGAGGTCTTCTATGTGTAGAAGAGCTCTTGGAGGTCTTCTATGTATAGAAGACCTCTTGAAGGTCTTGGAGGTCTTCTATGTATAGAAGATCTTCTCGAGGTCTTCCATGTATGGAAGAGCTCTTGGAGGTCTTCTATGTATAGAATATTTTCTCGAGGCCTTCTATGTATAGAAGAGCTCTTGGAGGTCTTTTATGTATAGAATATCTTCTGGAGGTCTTCTAAATATAGAAGAGGTTCTGCAGGTTTCCTATGTATAGCACAGCTTCTGGAGGTCTTCAATGTATAGAAGAGCTCTTGGAGGTCTTCTATGTACAGAAGAGCTCTTGGAGGTCTTCTATGTATTGAAGAGCTCTTGGAGGTCTTCTATGTAAAGAAGAGCTTCTGGAGGTCTTCTATGTATAGAAGAGCTTCTGGGGGTCTTCTATGTATAGAAAAGCTTCTGGGAATTTTTCTATATATAGAAGAGTTACAGGAGGTATTCTATATATAGAAGAGCTTTTGGAGGTATTCTATATATAGAAGAGCTTCTGAAGGTCTTCTATGTATAGAAGAGCTTCAGGAGGTCATATATACATAGAAGAGCTTCAGGAGGTCATATATGCACAGAAGAGCTTCTGGAGGTCATATATGCACAGAAGAGCTTCTGGTATTTTTTCTATATATAGAAGAGTTACAGGAGGTATTCTATATATAGAAGGGCTTCTGGAGGCCTTCTATGTATAGAATAGCTTCTGGAGGTCTTCTATGTATAGAAGAGCTTCTGGAGGTCTTTTATGTATAGCACAGCTTCAGAAGATCTTCTATGTATAGAAGAGCTTCTGGAGGTCTTCTGTGTATAGAATAGTTTCTGGAGGTCTTCTATGTATAGAAGTGTTTCTGGAGGTCATCTATGTATAGAATAGCTTGTGGAGGTCTTCTATGTATAGAATAGCTTCTGGGTGTCATCTATGTATAGAGGAGCTTCTGAAGGTCTTCTATGTATAGAATAGCTTCTGGGTGTCATCTATGTATAGAAGAGCTTCTGGAGGTATTCTATGTATAGAAGAGCTCCTGCAGGACTTCTATGTATAGAAGAGCTCCTGCAGGACTTCTATGTATAGAAGATCTGGAGGTCTTTTATGTATAGAAGAGCTTCTGGAGGCCTTCTATGTGTAGAGGAGCTTCTGGAGGTCTTTAATGTATAGAAAATCTTCTGGAGGTCTTCCATGTATGGAGGAGCTTCGGGGGTCTTTCATGCATCGAAGAGCTTCTGGAGGTCCTCTATGTATAGAAGAGCTTTTGGAGGTCATCTATGTATTTCTATACACTCCAATACATAGTATGAAGGATATATTAAGTTCGTCATTCCGTTTGTAACTCCTCGAAATACTCATGTTAGACCCCACAAAGTATATATATTCTGGATCAGCGTAAAATTCCAATTCGATTTATCGATGTCGGTCTGCCTGTCTGTCCGTCTGTCTGTCTGTTGTAATCAAGCTATCTTTCGAACAAAATGAAATAGAGGGCTAAAATTTTGCACACATGTATATTTTTTCAGTAGGCAGGTTAAGTTTGAAAATGGGCCATATCGGTCCACGTTTTCGTATATCCCCAATATAACGGTACCTCCCTATATTCGGTATCTTGAGGATTTTAGTACATTATTCACCGATTTTTGCCTTTGCAGGTTCACTTTGTCGTATAGACCCTAGCATAACGGTTTTTTATGTGAGCACTTTGTGTGGGAGTTACTAGAAAGAGTACACCGATATAACCCATCTTCAGAGCAGATCTTGTGTTAGTAAAAATAATGAGATGTGTGAAATATGAAAAAAAGCGAATGCTTATTTCAGATTTTATGATCGTTTTGGTAATTCGAAATTTCGACCCTCTGTGGGGGAGGTGCAGAAGAAATGGTCCGATCTCTACCATCTTTATAACAGATCTTGCGTTGACAGAAATATTTAGATGTCCCAAATCTGTTCATTTCGTGTTTTATGAACTTCATGGATATTCAAAATTTTGACCATTTGTGGGGGAAGTACCAGAAGGATTGGACCAATATATTCCATCTTCATACTAGACCTTGGGTCAATAAAAAATATTGTGATGTCTTTAAGTTGAAGACAATCGGACTCTTACATCACATTTTATAAGGGTTATAACTATTTAAAATTTTGACCCTTTGTGGGGAGGTACTTGATGGAGTGGACCGATATTTTTCATTTTCGCACCTGACCTAGACAGACGGACGGACGGATGGACATCCCTAGATCGACTCTAAATGTCCTGAAACGGATTTGGTCCAAAGAGACCCATGGTCTAAAAACATTATTTCCACTAGGAACTTTTTGGCCGTATCAAATTATAGATACCCTCTCTAGACTTTTGGCTGAGGCTATAAAAATAGTAGTGAAATAAATGACTGACCGACAAAGCATCCACGCCCAGGGGAAACGGCTGAAGGTAGAATTTAGAAATTTTGCACTAGGGTAAGTCATCGTTCGCAGCTCTTCATGGAAATCAGGTTTTGCAAAGTTGGAGCAAAATCTGATTAACCTTTCTCTATCTGAACAGTATTTTTTTTCTTGAAAATTTCGACTCTTATTTGCAGAGGTACCAAAAGGAGTGGGTCGAAATTGCCCTTCTCCGAACTCGTTCTAAGTTTATCAAACTTGTTACGATGAACCAAGTTTAAACCAAATGATATACACCCCCACTAACCATATGGCTGGCTAAAGTCCAAATGCATATTTCATATTAAAATACTTAAGGACCAATCGACTCATTATAGAGGATAATGCAAGAAATTATAAAACGTGTTTACAAATAATTTCCAAGGACCAACAGGACATATAAGAACACGTAAAAAAGCTGTAAGTTCAGCCGAGCCGAACTTTGAATGCCCTCTACCATTGGGAACGAATTTGGCAATTCTGAACAACTATAAAATTGGTTAAAAATTTTGTTCAAATCTTAAAAATACCGAATGTAGCTGCTATATTAGGGTCTATACGACAACATGGACCTGCTCAGGTAACATTTGTCAATATTCAAATGCGAAACATAAAACAAGTAAAAAAGTTGTAAGTTCGGCCGGGCCGAACTTTGAATACCCTCCACCATTTGGTACAAATTTGTAAGTTTAAAAAAAAAAATCCATTAAAAATTCTGTTAAAATCTTAAAAATACCGAATGTAGCCGTATATTAGGGTCTATACGACGACGTGGATCTTCATAGGCAACTTTTGTCACAAGCTATTACAATATTCAAATGCGAAATTTGAAAAAAATCTGTTTATAATGAAGCTAAAATCAGCAAAATACCGAATATAGGGAGGTACCATGGTAGTTATAAAACGAGGATCTGCAAAGAGAATTTTCCGTCATAGGCTGTTATATCGAACTTCACGAACTTCAAATGTGAAATTTGAAACACTTCCGATAAAAATTGTCGCTAAAATCATGAAAATACCGAAGACCAGGGGGATACCGTTATATGGGGGCTATACGAATGCGTGGACGTGCACAGACAATTTCCTGTGATAGGCTGTAGCATCCATTACGAACTTCAAATACCGAATTTGAAATAGTTCCGGTAAATAATGTCGCTAAAGTCATCAAAATACCGAATATCGGGGGGTCCCGTTACGTGGGGGCTATACGAAGACGTGGACCTACATGGCTCATTTTCTGTCTTAGTATGCAGTATCCATTACGAACTTCAAATACCAAAATTGAAACAATTCCGGTAAATAATGTCGCTAAAATGATCAAAATACCGAAAATCGGGGGCTATATGAAGAAGTGGACCTACATGGGCCATTTTCTGTTTTATGCTGTAGTTTCCATTATGAACTTCAAATACCAAATTTGAAACAATTCCGGTGAATAATGTCGCTAAAGTCATCAAAATACAGAATATCGGGGGGTACCGTTATATGGGGGCTATACGAAAACGTGAACCTACATGGCTCATTTTCTATCCTAGGATGTGGTATCCATTACGAATTTCAAATACCAAATTTGAAACAATTCCGGTAAATAATGTCGCTAAAATGATCAAAATACCGAATATCGGGGGGTACCGTTACGTGGGGGCTATACGAAGTCGTGGACTTGCACAGACAATTTTTTGTGGAAAGCTGTAATACCCATTACGAACTTCAAATACCAAAACATGTCGGTGAATAATGTCGCTTAAATCACCAAAATACCGAACAAGGGTGGTACCATTATATGGGGGCTATACCGAAACGTGGACCTACATAGCCCATTTTCAATACCAATACGGACGGACATCGCTAACTCGCCATAGAATTTCATGCTGATCAAGAATATATATATACTTTGTTTAAAATGTATATTTCGAAGTGTTACAAATGGAATAACAAACTTAATATACCCTCCATACTATGGTGGAGGGTATAAAAATGATGTCTAATACGAAAAAATATTCAAAGATATCTTAATGACCGATAGAAGAAATAATCGGGATTAAAAAAATATAAATTCAAGGGTTTTTAGAGAATATCTATATCTATAAAAGAGGAAAATGTTTGTATGTTTGTTTGTTTGTTTGTTTGTTTGTTTGTTTGTAATTTATGGACTCGAAAACCGCTGAATAGATTTTCCTGAAAATTTCCATATATACTGCAACATCGCCTGAAAGTAACATAGGCTATATACATTTTTGAATTTCCACTTGGAACTGGAGATAAAGCATCAGAATCGGAGGTACCTCCCAAAAATTTAGATTTTATATGCACATATCTATTGATTGGTTGAAGATACAGTCTCCAAATTTGGAATACGTAACGGAATTTGGAACAAAAATAAGTTTGCCAAATTATATTGTAATCGGTTCAGATTTAGATATAGCTCCCATATATATTTTCGACCGATTTCGTTCATTTGATGCCTCAAACACAATATGAATGTTCGATTCCAATGAAATTTGGAATGTTTGACGGGATTTAATCCGAAAATAAATTTGTCAAATTATATTAAAATCGGTTCAGATTTGGATATAGCTCCCATATATATTTTCGGCCGATTTCAAGCATTTGATGCACCAAACACGCTATGTATCCCCAATTTCAATGAAATTTGAAACGTGTGATAGATAATATCTAAAAAATTGATTTCCCAAATTATATTGAAATCGGTTCAGATTTGGATATAGCTCCCATATACATTTTTGGCCGATTTCATGTATTTGGTGGACCAAACACGACATGTATTTCCAATTGTAATGAAATTTCAAATAAGTAACGGAATTGGGAGCCAAAATGAATTTGTCAAATTAAATTGAAATCGGTTCAGATTTGGATATAGCTCCCATATATATTTTCCGCCGATTTCACATATTTGATGCACAAAACACGATACGTATTTCCGATTCCAACGCCTTAGGCTAACACTAAAAAACAACACAACAATTGATTTGAAATACGCTTATTACGGCGAAGTATGTTGCTATCTCGAATTCACTAATTGCAATAGAAATGCCACTCTACTTAATTTTTGTTTATTAACGCATTAAATCAGTGCAATATTTATTTTTTTAATTTTTAAATTTGTTTTTCTTTATCCAACATATGTTCGTAAATAAAATTTTGAATGCATATAAAATCAAAAGGGGTAGCGAAGCGCACCGGGTTCAGCTAGTTTTTCTATAAAACGACAGGAGGACAGGAATTTTAAAAAAAAAATGCCTCTCCAAGGATCGAATTTAATCGATAATCATACGAAAAAATATTCAAAGATTTTTTAAGAAGTTTTTTTTCAGGGAACAGCAGGCCAAAAATCGGGTTTTTATAAAAATACTATTTAGGATTTTCAAGGAATATTTTTTCAGAAGAAGACAGTTTTTTTTTTTTTTTTTTTGGAAAATTTGCCTGTCGAAGGATCGATTGGTTATATAAATAATCATGTTACAAAATATTCCAAGATTTTGAAAGAAATTTTGTCTAGGATCAGCAGACCTTAAAATTGTTGATTTTTATAAAAAAAATAAGTAAAAAAGCTGTAAATTCGGCCGGGCCTCCACCATTTGGTACAAATTTGGCAATTTCCAAAAAAAAAAATCCATTTAAAATCCTGTTAAAATCTTAAAAATACCGAATGCCTATACGACGACGTAGACCTGCATAGGCAACTTTTGTCATAAGTTATTACAATATTTAAATGTGAAACTTGAAGAAAAATCTGTTTATAATGTAGCTAAAATCATCAAAATACCGAATGTAGTGGTTAGCGTTATATGGGGGCTATACGAAGGCGTGGACCTGCACAGACAATTTTCTGGCATGGGCTGAAGTATCCATTACGAACTTCAGATGCGAAATTTGAAACAATCCCGGTAAATAATGTCGCTAAAATCATCACAATACCGAATATCGGGGGGTACGGTATATGGGGGCTGTACGAAGACGTGGACTTGCAGAGACAGGACGGACATCGCTAAATCGGCATAGAATTTTATGCTGATCAAGAATATATATACTTTGTGGGGTCTAAAATTTATATTTCGAGGTGTTACCCTCCATAATATGGTGGAGGGTAGAAAAATTATGACTAATGCGAAAAAATATTCAAATATTATCCTAAAGTTCGACAGATGAAATAATCGGAATTAAAAAATATATATATTCGAGGAGTTTTAAAGAATATTTTTCCATAAACCCAATTTTTTAAAAAAAATGTCTCTCCAAGGATCGACTTTACGATAATCATACGAAAAATTTTCAAAGATTTTTTAAGAAATTTTTTTTTTCATAGACCAGCAGACCATAAAAAATTGTTGATTTTTATAAAAAAGGCTATTTTAGGATTTTCAAAGAATATTTTTTCAAAAAGTGACTAGAGGACAGTTTTTCTACAAACCGACAGAAGGACAGGAATTTTTAGAAAAAAGATGTCTCTCCAATGATCGACTTTAATCGATAATCGTACGAAAAAATATTCAAAGATTTTTTTAGGAAGTTTTTTTTCAGGGATCAGCAGACCATAAAATTGTGGATTTTTATAAAAAAAGGCTATTTTAGGATTTTCAAAGAATATTTTTTCATAAAGTGACTAGAAGACGGTATTTTTTTTTTTGGAAAAAATGCCATTCCAAGGATCTACTGATTAGATAAACATATGAAAATATATTCAAGGATTTTTGAAGAAATTTTTTCAAGGATCAGGAACAGACCATAAAAATTTAGATTTTTATTAAAATAAAACTATCCAAAGATTTAAAGGCATACTTACTCTCAGTAAATATTAACATTTTAAAATCATTATTTCTCCCTCAGCACATTGCATTACTATCTATGTCACATAACTAAATATCCTTACTACCTCCACATATCCATCCATATGCATATGTATTTTCATTTCATTTCCGGAAATTCTATAAGTTTTTGTCATCTCTCAATGCATCGATGATTGAAGATGGAATGGCAAAAAAAAAAAAAAAAAACAGAGAAAATATGATCCCTTTGGCTGTAGTTTTCCGTTGCTTGTGGCCAACAAATGCAATCTGCCTTTGCCAAAGTACTTCGGCTGCCAGCATTCGTTCGTTCGTGCGTTCCTCCTCTAACAACGACTGTTTTGCATTGTGCATTATTTAAATGCTTGACATTTCTCTAATCCCTGCATATTTTTGTTTTAACAGCAATCACTTGCATTGCAATGCAATGGCATTCCTCTGCCTCCCTCCTCTCTTTCACTACTTCTCTCTTAAGAAAAATCGTAAAGGAGATGGGGGGCCTTGAGATAAGAGCAAATGTATTGGTTTTTGCCATGAAATATTTATCGGAAATAAATACTTTTACTGCAAGCAACATTGCGACTTCCATCGGCAAACACCGTCTCTCTCTCTCCACAAATCTCATCCCAGCCCCCCTCCACAACAGACCATCAATGCATCAATGAAGACAGCAAATGTTAAGAGAATGTCCGCACAAAAATACTTATAACGAAATCTTGCAAATATTTAGATAATCTGAGAAATCACCATATGGTTGGTCGTTCGATCTGTCTGCTGGTCTGACTATGAGACAATGTGTGGTAAACTTGGAATAGAGAAAAAAATTCAAATTGAATCGTAGAATATACACATCAATTCCTATCAATGCTTTATACATATTTTATAAAGCAGCAAGCAATGGCTGTGTATGTAACATATCCGGTGGGAGGAGAGGAGAGGACAACTTGTTGATATTGGCCAAAAGCCAAAAGAAACGACAAAGTGCGTGAAAGGAACCAACCGAGATACAAACTTGAATTTTAGAGAATGTGGATTTTTAAGATTATTTTTCTAGGACCGAATGAAGATTTTTAAGATTTCAAAATACCAAAAAAATTATTTTTAAAGAATATTTCTCAAGGCCAAAACAGGATTTTTTATATCCTCAGCCATATTGCCAGAGAGGGTATATATCATTTGATACGGCCAAAATGTGTCTCATCGAAGTAATGCTTTGAGACCTTAGATCTCTTTGGACCAAATGCGTTTCAGGACATTTTGAGTCGATCTAGCAATGTCCATCCTCTGTCTGTTTGGCTGGCTGGTGCACACGATAATTCCCGAAGGGAATTATTATTATTATTATTATTATTATTATTATTATTATTATTATTATTATTATTATTATTATTATTATTATTATTATTATTATTATTATATTATTATTATTATTATTATTATTATTATTATTATTATTATTATTATTATTATTATTATTATTATTATTATTATTATTATTATTATTATTATTATTATTATTATTATTATTATTATTATTATTATTATTATTATTATTATACCCTCAGCAATATGGCTAGAGAGGGTATATATTTTTTGTTTCGGCCAAAATGTGTCTCTTGCTTTGAGACCAAATTCGTCCATCTGTCTGTCTGGCTGGATGGTGCGCTCGATAACATCCTTGGGAAGTATTCGATTTGATCCAAACTTGGTACATCGTAATATTATTATTAAAATCAGATCGAGCTCGGAGATGGACAATATCGGTCCACAACTCTTGGTACCTCTCCCACCAAAGGTCGGAATTTTCACAAAAACATTTTACTGCACAGAAGGAGAAGAGATAATCCGACTTTTTTTCAAGTTTGGAAATCCTAAAATTTGTAACAGTGCTGCGTCAGGTGCGAAAATGGACAATATCGGTCCAGTCCATCAAGTACCTCCAATATTTTGAATAATTATAACTCTGATAAAATGTGATATAAGAGTCGTTTGGTCCTCGAAAAAAATTCTTAAAAATCTCAACGTTTCCTGTTATTTTGGTCCTCTAAATAAACATTTCTTAAAAAATAGAATCCATAACTTGCATAAATCGCTTCGCTCTGGCGTAGGAGTTAAAACATAAGAAGGCTTTTCTCCATCTTCTTTTCCCAAATCTTTTTATACCCTACACCACATAACCACATATTACGTCTTCGTGCATTTGTTTGTAACACTGAGAAGGAAGCGAGACACTTATAATTACGTCTGAGGATCTTTATAGAATTACTTTCTTAATCGATTTATGGGTGTAGGTCCGTCTGTCAGCCTGTCTATCCGTCCGTCTGTCCATGTATTCTTGTGAACAAAATGCAGGTCGCATTTATTATCCAATTGAGATGAAATTTTGCAAACAACATTTGTTTGGCCCAAGGACGAACCCTATTGAAATTGGAGATAATCGGTCAACATTTAGATATAGCTCCCATATATATCTTCTTCCGATTTGCCTTTTATTGTGCACCAAACGTGTAATATCAGCCCGAATAGTATAAAATTTTGCACATACAACCAAATCAGGCCTGAAAATAAGTATGCCAAATTTTATCGAAATCGGTTCAGATATAGCTATAGCTCCCATATATAACTTCGTCCGATTTGCAATTTTATTGTGCACCAAATGTCTAATATTTGCCCAAATGGGATGGAATTTGGCACATACGACCGAATTGGGTCTAGAAGCTAGTATGCCAAATTTTATCGAAATCGGTTCAGATATAGCTATAGCTCCCATATATATTGTTCATCCGATTTGTTATTTTTGTCCTCCGCAGCCGTAATATGCACTCTGTAACAACAATATTTGGGGAAATATATCAAATGCAGCTCAGAAATACCTTTGCTAAATTTTATCGAGATCGGTTCAGATTTGGATATAGCTCCCATATATAACTTCGTCCGATTTACCATTTATTGTGCACCAAACGTCTAATATTTGTCCAAATCGGATGAAGTTTGGCACATACGACCGAATTGAGTCTAGAAGCTAGTATGCCAAATTTGGTGAAGATCGGTTTAGATATAGCCATAGCTCCCATATATATTGTTCATCCGATTTTTTGTATTTGCTACCCACAGCCGTAATATGCACTCCGTAACAACGATATTCAGGAAAATATATCAAATACAGCTCAAAAATATCTTTGTCAAATTTTATCGAGATCGGTTTAGATTTGGATATAGTTCCCATATATATATTTTTATCCGATTTCAAATTAATTTCGCACCAAATGGGCAATACAAGCCCGAATTTAAAAGATACAAATGCTTCGGCATATTTAGTCCTTTGAATTTTAAATTATAATTATAATCATAGCGTGTATGATTGAATTCTCCCATAAAAACTTTTAATTATTAAGTGGAGCTCAACTAAATTAGCAAAGTGGTGTAGGGTATCATAAAATCGGCCCCGCCCGACTTTAGGACTTTCTTTACTGGTTTTTTCTATAGAACTGAAGGAGCTCTTTTTTTAGTGAAATGTGTTTTTTGGAGGTATTGCACACTTTTCTTTTGGAAAATCTTAAAAATATCAGCATTTGATTGTGCTTGAAAAAATATTTATTTATAAAATTTACAATTTTTATTTAGAATATATTTTAAAAATATTTTAAAATTTTCAAAAATTATTCAAAGAAAAAATGTTTTTTTTTTTCTTTAAATAATTTTTGAACTACGTATTTTATTCCGCCAAATTTAAAATGTTCTTTTTTTCCTATAATCTTTCATTGCAGGTAAGTCCCCCTTGATGGAATGATTTTCACCTTATCCCCGGAAATAGGAAATATCTGGTGATATCTTTACTGCGATTGGCACAATTGCATCTTCAAAATCCAGAAATCGAGAAAAAAAACGCAAGTACTCCCCATAATAAGTTTCAAGACAATACTATGCGTAAGAGCAGAAAACAAACTTACGTATGTGAGTGTGTGTGTGTATATATATGTGAAAATGTAAATGTGTTAAGGTAACTTAACACCAATACATAAAAATTCAAGGAAGTCGGGCAGAGGCTTACACACTGACATCTTCATCTGTAGTGTAAATATGCAAATGCTACTCCACACATACATACTTTCACACTCAAAGATACACACGCACACATACACACATACACTCCCACTTTGCAAAAGCACTTCTTGAAAAATGTTCTATGTAAATCTATATAAATGTAGTTATGTCTGCAATAACAGCTCAAGCATGTATTATAGGTTTTTGCGGCTACAATAGTTGCACTGGGGGATCCTTCAAGTGCTACACTGGTGTTTTTCTTCTAGGAAACTATATATGTATGCGTGTGGCAGTGTGTGTGTGTGTGCGTGTTGAGTATTACTACCACTTGAGCCTTTTTGCTTCAACAAACAAGCATGTGAGGATGGAAAGAAAAAAACACACACACACACGAATGTAAGACTTGTTTGAAAGTCTCGGCACCTGGGTTACAGCCGGTAGGTAGCCTCAAACGGCGATAGAATTGTTCCAGTATAACAAGCAACAAAAAAAAACGTCCACACCGAACAAAACTAACTCTGGAATACATTTGCAAAAAGTCAGTCAAAAGGATTTTAAGGATAGAATTTGCCTTTTTCTCTGTTCCTATTGTTCTTGTAGTTGTTTGCCAAACACCCAAGGGAACTATTGTTCTCCTCACAAAAACACATACAAGCTCACACTTATACTTTCATACTAGATTTCTACGTCTTTAAAGGATATTGAAGATTATATTAAAGGGGATAATATATTTTGAAATTATGGCAATAGAATCAACAATTGCGATTTTTTTTTAAACAATTGTTTCAAGGAAAAATCGTGACGTTTTTTAAACATTTTTTGGGATTTTTTCTATGTCCTCTCGTGGATTTTGCAGAAACATTCTTAAGGGTCAGATAGGAATTTTCTCAAATATTTTTCGAATACCAAAAGAGGATTTCTTCAAAAATATTTATTTCAAATTATAAACTTGCATTTTTTAAATATTTTTTTCAAGAACAGGTCGGCAATTATTGAGAATATTTCTTATGGCCTATTATATTTCCATGCAGAATTTAAAGGACAAAAGTGAATTTTTAAGAATATTTTTTCAAGAACCAACGAAGGCCATAATATAATAAAGATTCAAACATGGATATCGAAGGAAATTTTCAGGACACAAAAATATGCATTTTTCGAAGAAGAGAAGAGAGGGTTTTCCCATCCCTAAACAGTATCAAATGGAAATAGCAAACTAATAAGGAGGATTCTGCGGCTAGGATTTGGATCTTCTAGGAAACTGTTTAAAGAAAAACTGAGACGCAAATGTAAATTGTTCAAAGGTGTTTCTTCAGGGTCCAAACGAGAGAGGATTTTAGAAAGATTATTTTCAAAACCTAAGAAGTGGATTTTGAAAAAAAATATATTTAAGGATTACAGTTGTGGATTTTTTACAGATTTTTTTCATCTACGAAAAGAGGTATTTTCAGGAAACATTTTTAGGGATCAAATATTTTTTAGGACCAACAAACGTGGATTTCCAAGGAGCATTTTTACAGGGCAAAAATCGAGATTTGTTTGAGGGATATTTTATCAAGAACCAAAGGTCATGGATTTTTTTAAAAAAATATTTTTTCAAAGGGCATAAATGTGATTTTTATACCCTACACCACAAAGTGGTTTGTGCATTTGTTTATTACAGCGAGGTAGGCCCATATTTACTTTAAAGGATCTTCATAGAATCACTTTCTGAGTCGAATTATGCATTTTAGTCCGTCCGTCTATCTGTCTGTCCATGTATTTTTGTGAACAAAATGCAGGTCGCATTTATTATCCGATCGAGATAAAATTATCCAAAAAATATTTGTTTGGAACAAGGACGAACCCTATTGAAATTGGTGAGAATCGGTTCAAATTTAGATATACCTCCCATAAATATCTTTATCCGATTTCAGATTTATTGTGCACCAAAAGGCAATTAATTTTTTTAAAAGGACCAACAGACCTGGAAACGTGGATTGTTAAAATATGTATTTTTAAGGATCATAAGGACCAATAAGCGTGGACTTTTAAAGAATATATTTTCAAGGACGAACAGGCAAAGAAACGTGAATTTTTAAAGAATATTTTTCAAGGACCAACCGGCCATAAAACTTGGATTTTTTAAGAATATTTTTCAAGGACCTTCAGACCTTTAAATGTGGATTTTTTAAAGAATATTTTTTCAAGGTCCTTCTGATCTTTAAACGTGGATTTTTTAAAATATATTTTTTCAAGGACCTTCAGACCTATAAATGTGGAATTTTTTAAGAATATTTTTCAAAGACCTTCTGACCTTTAAACGTGGATTTTTTAAAGAAAAATTTTTTCAAAGACCTTCTGGCCTTTAAACGTGGATTTTTTAAAGAATATTTTTTCAAAGACCTTCTGACATTTAAACCTGGATTTTTTAAAGAATTTTTTTTTTCAAAGACCTTCTGACCTTTAAACGTGGATTTTTAAAGAGTATTTTTTCAAGGACCTTCGGACCAATAAATTTTCAAAGATCGGCAGACCAAAAAACAAGGATTTTAAAATAATATTTTTTCAGGGACCATTAGAGCAATTCAAATGAATTTTTAAAGAATATTTTTTCAAGGACCTTCTGACATTAAAACGTGGATTTTTCAAAGAATATTTTTTCAAGCACATTCAGACCTATGAACGTGGAATTTTTAAAGAAATTTTTTTCAAGGACCTTCATACCAATAAACGTATATTTCTAAAGAATGTTTTTCAAGGATAGGTAGACCAAAAAACAAGGATTTTAAAATAATAATTTCTCAGCGACCATTAGACCAATGCAAATGAATTTTTAAAGAAATTTTTTAAAATAAAATTTGACCAATAAGCGTAGATTTTAAAAGAATATTCTTTCAAGGACCTTATGACCAATAAACGAGGATTTTAAGGAATATTTTTAAAGGACCTTCTAACCAATAAACTTGGATTTCTAAAGATTTTTTTGTAAGGATCAAGCTTTGATATGTTGAAAATAATTTATCTTCGTGCCAATTTATCTTCAGAAGTTGATTTTCTGAGGAATGTTTCGTCCACAGACCAAGAATCGCGCATCTTTCCAGGGATATCTTTTTCCATGAAAGGTGGAATTTTTAAGAAATTTTTTGAAGGGCATAAGGACATAAGGCAAGCTTGTAGTTGTTTTAAAAATACCGTTTCAAAGACCAATAGAGAAAAATGCCTGGATTTTTTGAGGAATATTTGGCCAAATGTTTACTTCTACAAAGACCATCTGACCAGTTAGATTTATAGATTTTGAAAATATTTTTTTCTTAGACGGATAGGATTCTATACGTGAAGAATGCTTTGGAAAAATTTTAGGAATATTTTTGGTTGGAAAACCATTGATTTTAGTAAAAGTTTTCAAGGGACCAACAAATTTAATTTTTAAAAATAATTTTTTTAAACTTTTTTTGGGTTTATAAAAATTATTTTTTAAGTCATCAAAACCTTTAATATGGATTGTTAACTAACAGGATATTGGACTAACAGGATCTTATGTGTGAAAAATAATTTTGTAGGTTTTTAGAAATATATTTTCAGGGTTAAAATCTAGATTTTTAATAACCAAAAAGTGACATTTTAAAAATATGTTGAGATTTTTTTTAGGATTTTTATAGCAATTTTTTATGCCAACAGACCAACAAGGAACCTTATGTAAAAAATACTCTTACCGCTAAAGAAAACTGCAAAAATAAACTATTATGAATATTTTTGAAATATGAAATGTTTTTTTTATGAATATTTTTTGTGCAAGGGCTATTAAAGATGTAATTAAGAATATCTTGAGGAATTTTTTTCAAGTATTATTGTGGGGAGAAATGTGGATGATTTGGATTTTTCTGTCAAAGTCTACCTAAGGCTATAATTTTGTTATTATATGGAATTTTTTCAAGAGCTATCAAGATAATACTTGTGGTTATTTGAGAATAATGTTTATAGACTTTTATGTTTTTTAATAATATTTTTCAAAGAAGATCATTTAAAGTATTATCTATTTTTATGTACTTCTATTCGATGGACTATCGAGATTGTTTCAAGAAACATTTTTTCATGGACTAAAGATACAATAATCATTGATTTTTAAGGATAACTGCTTAAGAGACATTCCTAACAGAAGAATTCCCTTAAATTTCACGATTATTGCTCTTTAAATCCTAATAATAATAGTGAATTTAAGAAAGATTAGAATAGGAATATCCAGTGAGTATACGTAGATATTGCAAGGGATATTTCTTAACGATTTTCATTGGTTTTGAATTTAAAGCCCTTAGCCCGTTTTTGTCCGTGGTGCCGTATGACTGACGTATGAATATTGGGAATGTTGCTCATACGCCAAGATGCCGGTTGATAGATATAACTTCATAATTTAAATGAAGGGTCATATGATAATCATTCATGTTAATTTAGGCTTCTTATTTTCATTATCAAAGGATTGATATCTAAATATAGAGAATTTTTTCCATGCATTGACTTGCCATAGCTTTTGTTGCTCGTTATACCCTACACCTTAAAAAGGAGGGTATATTAACTTTGTCATTCCTTTTGTAACATCCATAAATTTTCGTCGTGGATCCCATAAAGCACATATATTCATGATCAGCATAAAATTCTAAGTCGATTTAACGATGTCCGTCTGTCTGTTGAAATCACGATACAGCCCACATTATTTGACGTAGAGCTTCAAAATTTGACAGAACAATTTGTATTATGTCTAGGATGGTTGGTATTGAGATACATCGGTCCACGTTTTGGTATAGCCGCCATATAACGGTACCTCCCGATATTCGGTATTTCGATGATTTTAGCGACATTATTTAACGGATTTGTCTGAAAATTGGTATTTGTAGATCATAATGGGATCTAGCTCCGGTGGCGAAAAATTGCATCTATAGGTCCACGAATGTGTTTTTACTTGTTTAATATTCAAACGAATTTTTGCATTTGGTAAAAATAAGCCCGGTATAATTATTGCTCTGATAAATATTTTTAATATAATTTTTATCGAAGTCATATCATGCACTAGCAATCATTGTTATTTTGTATTAGAAGACTTAAGACCTTCCCTTACTGGTTTATTTAAGAAATTTCTATAAGGATATTATTTGAAGCTTTTTAGGGCTCTTTAAGTACTAATTTTCCAAATAGATAATTTCAATGGTTATCGATTTTTATGTAATTTTTTGAAGCAGATAATTTCGATGAATATTTTTTCCGCAATTACCGAGACAATAATTGAACAAGACAATGAATTGAATTCATTTTTAAGGACTATTTCTCAAATATTTCTGCAGCAATAATCGTGGACGTGTAAGGCATGAATCCAAATGTTATATTTTAGGGATATAAAGTCAATAATATTTTATGTGGATTATTTATTTGATAGTCCGTACAGAAGTATTCTTATAAAAATTAAAATCTTTGATTTTAAATATCCTTGAAATAAATCCTTAAAAAAAAATCGAAAATGTTCAAAGCAATAATCGTGACTTTTAGGGAAATATTTTTGCAAGGACTATAAATCCATTAGACATAGAGATTGTAGGGAATATTTGGAAAGGAAGATCAGAAGACCAAATTTGAATATTGTGAAGATATATTTTATATGGTCTAATTTTTATTGTTTTCGAATTTAAAGTTGTTAGGCCGTTCTTGTCCGTGGTGGCGTATGACTTCGTTTGAATATTGTGAATGTTGCTCATACGCCAAGACGCCTGATGATAGACATAACTTCAGAGTTGAAATGAAGGGTCATTCATGCCTTCTAGGCTTCTTATATTCGTTAGCAATGTATTGATATCTTCATAAATTGAATTTTCCCATGCATTGACTAGCCGAGGCTTTTGCTGCTCGTCTTACACTAAAAGTGTTAAATTTCTAAGTTATTTTCTAATGTAATTTTCCTTGTTCCTTTATGTGTTACAAATAGGCTCTAAGATTAAAATTTTTCTGAAATGATTTTTTTCAAACTCAAATTGATATCTCAAAAAGTAAGTCAAAGTTTTCTAGGTTGTTCTACCAATTAGCTTTGCTTTCTTTTTTTTTTTTTTTTTTTTTTTTTTTTTTGAAATTGTTCTTTAAACATAATTCCATATTTATTTAATGTCTTTGAATTTTGCTGACTTTATTAAAATATTTCCCCAACATTGTTAGTCCAATAAAAAATAATAAAAATGTTGTCTCTTTAGAATTGCCGTCTTGCATTCCTGTCGCATGCCTCATGTCTTCTATTTCATTTCATTTAACTGAATTGAAGACAAACACACACACACACATGGACACAGTCTCACAAAGAGAGCAAATACAACAAACAAAAAAAAAAAAAGTATTGTAACAATTTTTAATTTAAACTTTTCACATAATTTTATAACATGTTCGTTTATATATAATTTCATATTTCAAGGAAATTTTTCCCTCCCCATTCTCTCTCTCTCTCAGTTTTTCTTCGGCTATTGTAAGGGATAATGCATGTTTCAATATTTGAATGTGTGTGCGTGTGAGTAAGTAAGCTCTCCTCAATATTCACACAAAAAAGTCACATTTGCTTTTGACTCAATTCACATTGACATTACAAGTTATTCAAAATAGGACAGTAATGTCTTTATTTTTTTATTTGAAAAAGAAATTTTTGGAATTTATTTTATAATGAAATTATTTCATGGGAAATTTTCCAAAGAAAAAAAAAAAAAAAGATTTTTCTTTCAACGAAATTGGAAAATTTAAATCTTATCTCTTCTCATTTAATAAAAATTATAGGTGCAATATGTTAGGAGTTCAAAAACATGAGAAACTTGTTTTGGAAAACTTCCATGAAATTAAGAGACTCTGTAGAATTTATTAATGTGAATTATTTTTGGAGAATTAGAGGATCCCGTTCGGGATTTTTTTTTTTTTTTTGAAAAATTTTGATTTTTTTTTTTTTTTTTGTGCAAGAATCAAAATATTATATTTTAGTGATATGAAGCCAATAATCTTGGATCTGAACTATTTATTTAATTGTCGTTTAAAAATATTCCTCTAAAATTCACGATTTTTCCTTTGAATATCCTCGAAATAAATAAAGTATCCTAATTCTCCAAAAATAATCAGCATTAATGAACCCTAGAGACTAATTTTTGGGGAATATCTCCCATTATATAAAAATACTCTAGGGATTATAAATGCTGACTACTTTTGCAGAATTAGCAAACTTTTTGGAGCTTGTTTTCTTGGCGATAATTTAAGCATTTTTTTAGAGATAAGAGATTTTCCTATGTATTTCAATAGGCATTGTATGACCACTTTCAAAGAATTTTAAAAATGGTTTTAAGAGTCCTATGAGCCCTTCTGGAGTAGTCCTCAGTTTTCGAATGTTACTGACGTCGATATTTCGAATATTTTTTAAATTTAATGTGGATCGATCTTTATGACGTGCATTTTGTAATTTTTTTTTTTTCAAAATCTTGGAGAAATCTTTGGATTCTTATAAAGCGGGCTTTTTTTGAAGAATTCCAAACTTTTTTAGTGGATATTTATTAAAGAATTTTAAAAGTCTTTTTGCAGCATTCTTAACGTTGATTTTTTTTTTTTTTTTTTGAACGAATTGATATTTAAGACTAAAACTTTGCATACATGTGTATTTTGCCACTAGGCAGGTTAAATACGTAACTGGGCTACGCCAGTCTTCGTTTGCATATAGCCCCCTTATGCCGGTACCACAATATTCCGTATTTTGACGATTTTATCGACAATATTCACCGGAATTGTTTAAAATTTCTTGTTGAACTTCGGACTATGACAAAAAATTACTTAAAAAGGACCAAATCTTCGTACAGCCCCCATTTAAAGAGTATTTTTCCAAGGGTTTTAAAGTTAATAATTTGCTTGCTTATATTGATTTTTCCAAGATTTTTGGGAGGATTTTTTCTGGAAAAATGATGTGGATCTTTTGAATAATTTCAAGAGTTTTTAGCGGTATTTCAAAGACTCGTAGCTATCATATTTTTTCGTAAGTAGGATCTTTTTAAGAGGACTTTTTAAAGGAACTTCAGACAAAGAAATTGTGGATTTTTAAACGATCTATCAAACGAATAATCGTGGTTTTCTTCAAAAATTGCTTCATGGATCTCCCTGTAAAAAATTTGTGGACTTTAAATATTTGTTTAAGGACTTGTAAGCCTTTAATAATTTATTTTGTGGATGATCAAAGATTTAAGTCTGCAATAATAGTGGATTTTTAAATTATATTTTTTGAGGACTTGTTGGCTTAATATTAATTGAAAAATCTAATTCAAAAATAGTCATTTTTAGGGAAAGGTTTAAAAGGACTGCAAAGGCAATAACAATTTAAGGACTTCTACAACAAGGTCTACTTACAAAATATTTATGGATTTCTTAGGTATTTTATTGAAAATTTTTTCATTCAAAATGTTTTTCCTGTATATTTTTGTTTAAGAATTATCGAAGTCATAATCGCTTTTTTTCCAAAAGAAAATCATTTAAAGGGGATATATAGCAATAATTTGAATTTTTTATGGGTTAAAAACTTAAGGACACCAAAATAGAAGTGGGAACTTATCAATATCTTCAAGGTCAATTAGCGCAATAATAATCAACTTTAAGGGAAGTGTTATCTCAGCTTTTTTCTTTTGAGAGGGATTTTTACCAATTTATTACGGATACTTTAGCAAGTTTTTAAAAAAATCAAAAGAATTCTTATCTGGAATATTGTTGTTGTCGCGCATTTCTTAAGTAATATTTTACAAGTTCCTAATTCTGAACTTTTTATGGATTAGTTATTTATTAATTTTTTTTTATTCTTAAGGACAAGTATGCGTGATTTATTTTAAAATTCTGTGAAAATTAACATAAAATTTTTAAAAGAATTTTGGAAGCCTTTTATAAGGGCTGTTGTGGTTAGTCATAATCGCTTATTTGTTGAGGAAAATTTTTCAAGGACATGCAAAGCTATAATCGTAAATTTAAGGACAGCGAAATGAAAGTGGAAATTTATTAACATTTTCTAGGTCAAGTAGCGCAATAATAGTCAAATTTAAGGGAAGTGTTTATAATATCTAATTTTTTATTTTAGAAGGACTTCCTAGAAAATTATTACGTATATTGTTTTTCAAAGAAATTTTTTCAAGGGCATTTTTTTAAATGATTTTAAGTAATATTTTACAGAATTCTGATCCTAATTTTCACTGGATTATTTATTTATTTTAATTTTTTTGTGTTTTCTAGAATTCTTCCTAGGAACAATTATCCATAATCGTTTATTTCTAAAGGAAAATTTATTCAAGGACATGAAAGGCAACAGCCGTATATTTTTGGGGGAAAAAAACTTTAGGACCAGAGACACCGCTCAGTTAGGGTCAATAATAGTCAACTATAGGGGAAAAGTTTATAACATCAATTTTGTTTTAAGAAGGAAAAAAATTATTACGAATAATAATAATAATATTTTTTAAAGGACTTTCATTATTTTTTTTAATATAGTCTTAGCCGCGAATCTCTAAAGGTATATTTTTTAGATCTATGATCTTGATTTGATTTTTAATGATCTTGATTTTTAATGGAATACTTATTTTAAAGAACCTGATCTTGATTTTTAATGGATTACTTATTTTAAATTTAATGAAGTTTCTAGCATACTTCTTAAGAATGCTATTTTATTTTATTTTTTTCTAAATTAATTTTTTAATTAACACGAATTTTATAAAAACAATTTGGGAGCCAGTTCTAGAGGCTGATTTGATATGATCCGATGAATCGGAAGCCATGGGACACATAAATATTTTTTTCTTCCTTTTTTCAAAAGGATAAATTAACATCTTCTTAGAAAAAAATCCTTGCCGTCTCTTGAAGATGCTACTTGGAATAGCAACTCTAACTCCTCTTAACTACTTTGTAATGAAGTTACACAAGAAAAGGCCATAATGCAAGGCTTTTGTAAGTGTTGACGTTTCTTGCGGTCTATTTTTTTCCTGCATTGTGTGGGAGAGCTCTGGTTACAATTCAGCGCGCTATCTTTAACCAAACAGGCACTTGGGTGGTCTGAAATCTCAAAGATGTATCATTGTGAATCTACTCTGTACAAGAATGCAGTTTCAATTTAATTAACAAAGGATTCTATTTATTTTTATTTTTCTTTTTTTATGAAAAAAGATAATATGACAATACTCCAAAGAAATATCTTTATGAAGTTGAAGCAACAGTTTATCGTTTTTTTTTTTTTTTGTTTTTTGGAATTTATTGCGATTTCAATAAAGTCTTTTAATTTAAATTCTTGTAAAAAAAATATGATACAAAATATTCTACAATGGCAGATTATAACTTCAAATTTGTGAATGTTCGTCTAGATGGAATTTTCGGACCCAGCAAATCAGAATTTTTTCTAATCGATATGTGAATGCTTGAGCAAAAAATTCACATCTTCTGTTTAAATTCATTAATTTTTTATATATAGGAGTACATTAAGGACCCCATAGATTTTGTGTCATCCCAAAATTCTTCCTTGGAGCCCGGACACACGTATCCTTCCCTAGGCTAATTACTTATTTTTAAAGTATTTTATGAAAAAAGTAGATGACTCCAAATGTCTAGTCATGTGTTCCAGAATCTGCCTGATAGACTGTCTACTTCGTCTGCTGTAGGCAAAAATGCATAAACACATGCATATATCTATGTACGCACCCACACTCATACATACGTACATACATGCATGTCCCCTTGTTCCGTCTCCTAGTGTTACACGCTCACACACATTAAAAAGAAGTGTGATAACCACACATCATTTCACTAAGGATCCATTATGTGTTTATGTATTAATATATCTTTTATTTTCACTCTCTGTCTGTTCTTCTCTTCTGCATCTCCTTTTGTTATTGTGGCCATGTATTATACCATACTAAGCAAATTAATGCAGACATGTCACATAATATGCATAATTAACTATTTTATTTTTCTTCAAATGCACATCCTTAGAATGCTAACACCCAGACAGTCACCAACACAAGGATATTTTTTACCGGAAATGTATGCGAGGAACAATTATAGGGAAAAAGGATAACAGGTTGTACATGGGACTAAAGGAGGAACAAAATTACATACACTAAAATTAATTTACTTTGAAGGCCATATATACATAACTGCAAGGCCTTTTCGGCAGAGCTATAAAGATGTAATTTTCGAGGAATTCGTTGGGATTAATTGGAAGACTTCTTTTTAGAACTTCCCTTAAAAACTCTAGCAGTCTTTTAGGCGCTAGGGATTTGTGAAGAACACTTTTTTGGAAAACTATAAACACAAATATTTTTTTGAAAAATTTGATTGATTTTTGGAGGATGACAGCAGCTTGAATTTTTATACCCTCCACCATAGTATGAAGGGTATATTAAGTTCGTCATTCCGTTGACAACTCATCGAAATAACAATTTTGAACCTAAAAAAGTATATTTATTCCTGATCAGCGTAAAATAAGCGACGATTTAGTCTTGTCCGACTGTCCGTCTGTTGTAATCATGTTAGAGTCAAAACGAATTAAGATAGGAAGGTAAAATTTTTCACATATCAGTTTTTTTTTTTTGTCTGCAGGCAGATCAGGTTCGAAGATGGGATATATCGAGGGCTTTATCGGTACATGATATCGTATAGCCGTATGATTGATGAATTTAGCCACATCTTTCAATGGAATTGTCTGAAACTCTACACAGGAGTTCCTTCTGAATAATTTCCCCCCAGAAGAGTATTATCTATATAAGTTCACGATATCGTATAGCCTCCATGAAGCGGTACCCCCCATATTTGGCCAAATTTTTCAATGGAATTGTCTGAAAATCCACACAAGGAGCTACTTCTGAGTATTTTGCCGCCTGGAAGAAAATTGTCTACATAGGTCTGAGTTATCGCCCCCATGCAACGGCACCACTCGATATTTGGTAGTTTGATTACCTTAACGACATTTTTGTAGGAATTGTTTAAAATTTCGTATTTGAAGCTCGTAAAAGGTACTATAACCCAAGACGAAAATTTGCTTACGAAGGTCCACCTCTTCATTTAGCTCACATAAAAAGGGAACCTCGGTTTATTCGGTATTTTGATTATATTACCGAAATTTATACCGGAATTGTTTCAAATTTCGTATTTAAAGTTCGTAATGGGTACTACAGCCTGTGAAAAAAAAATTGTCTCTGCCGGTCCAGGTCGTTGTAAAGTCGCTATACAAGGGTACCTTCCGATATTGGGTATTTTGATGATTTTAGCAACATTTTTATTTACCAGAATTGTTTCAAATTTGGTATTTGAAGTTCGTAATGGGTACTACGGTCCATGACAGAAAATTGTATGTGCAGGTCCACGTCTTCGTATAGCCCCCATAAAACGATACCTCCTCGGTATTTTGATGATTTCAGCAAATTTCGTATTTCGTAGCCCCCAAATAATAGTACCTCCCTATGTTCGGTATTTTGATGATTTAATCTACATTATTCGCCGATTTTTTTTTCAAGTTTCGCATTTGAATATTGTAATGGCTTATGACAAAAGTTGTCTATGCAGGTCCACGTCGTCGTATAGACCCCAATATAATTTCGGTATTTTCAAGATTTTAGCAAAATGGTAGAGGGTATTAAAAGTTTAGCCTTTACGGCTTTATTACTTTTTTTTGTAAAATAAGTTATTAAGGATCTGTGCTAGTTTTTTCGGGGGACTTTTTACATACAGTTTTCTGAAAACTTTTATATCCTTTTGAGAACTTTTATAACGGACTTTTGATAAATTTGGACGGATTTTATCATGTTGTTTTTATAAGAATTCACCGACTGTTTTTGGACGTGGCTATTAAATTAATTTTAATTAATTTTAGAAGTCTTTATTAGAGGATTATTGAAGATAAATTTTTGCAGAACTCAAGTGGAGTAGTGAAATAATTGAGAAGCGCTTTTTGACGTGGAATTGTTTGAAGATCTTTTAAACATTATTCTTAGAAGAATTCTGGGAGGTTTTTCTTTATTTGCCAGGCATTTCAACAAATTCCTTGGAAGGTTGTGAAGAAGGAATATCGGGAGTTTCATTTTTGAACTATTTATGTTTTTTTAGAGGAATATCAAAATATACACATTTGTTAATCAATGAAGAATTCTAGATCCCTAGGGGACTGGAATTTTAAAGATCTTCTGGAATCTTTTTGTATAATTATTATTTTTCCAAAAACTCCAGGATTTGTCATAAAAATTCAAAGCGAGTTATTGTAGCGCCGTAAAAGTGGATATTTCTTTGATCTTTTTTGAACGTGGATTTTGAAGAATAATGGGAGGATTTCCAAAAAAAAGGAGTTTTTAAGAATTCCAAAAGTTTTTTTTTAGGATTATTTACTTGGTCTATTTGAAGAGATCGAGGAGCATTTTTCAATAGCTCTTAGCGCGAATTTTTTTTGCCGGTATTCCAAAAGCCTTAGCATACCAATGTGGATTTTTGTTTCAAAGAATGGGTATGGGTATAATGGGTATTTCGCAAAGAATCCTAGAAGCATTTTTGGAGGTTTATTAAAAATTCTGCTAGATCTTCGAGGATTTTGAAAATTTGATTTTAAAAAATGAAATGTGAATTTTTGGAGGGTTACTATCCAGTATGTTTATTAAGTATTTAAGACGCCTTTTTAAGACGAAGGACCAAGAAACGTGGATTTTTTAAAGAATATTTTTTCAAAGGACCACGAAACGTGGATTTTGCAAAAAATATTTTTTAAAGGACCACGAAACGTGGATTTTGCAAAAAATATTTTTTTAAAGGACCATGAAACGTGGATTTTGCAAAAAATAATTTTTCAAAGGACCACGAAACGTGGATTTTGCAAAAAATATTTTTTTAAAGGACCAAAGTATCAAGAAACGTGAATTTTTTATGAAAAGAATATTTTTTCAAAGGACCAAGAAACGTGGATTTTGTAAAAAACATTTTTTCAAGGACCAAAGTATCAAGAAACGTGAACGTTTTAAAGGAATCCAAAAAAACGTGATTTTTTAAAGAATATTTTTTTCAAAGGACCAAGAAACGTGGGTTTTGTAAAAAACATTTTTTCAAGGACCAAACTATCAAGAAACGTGAGTTGTTTAAAGAAATCCAAAAAACGTGATTTTTTAAAGAATATTTTTTTTCAAAGGACCACGAAACGTGGATTTTGTAAAAAACATTTTTTCAAGGACCAAAGTATCAAGAAACGTGAACTTTTTAAAAAAATCCAAAAAACGTGATTTTTTAAAGAATATTTTTTTTCAAAGGACCACGAAACGTGGATTTTGTAAAAAATAATTTTCCAAAGGACCAAAGTATCAAGAAACGTATTTTTTTTAAAGAAACCCAAAAAACGTGATTTTTTAAAGAATATATTTTTTAAAGGACCAAGAAACGTGGATTTTGTAAAAAATATTTTTTCAAGGACCAAAGTATCAAGAAACGTGAACTTTTTAAAGAAATCCAAAAAACGTGATTTTTTTAAAGAATATTTTTTTTCAAAGGACCAAGAAACGTGGATTTTGTAAAAAATATATTTTCAAGGACCAAAGTATCAAGAAACGTGAACTTTTTAAAGAAATTCAAAAAACGTGATTTTTTAAAGAATATTTTTTTCAAAGGACCAAGAAACGTGGATTTTGTAAAAAATATTTTTTCAAGGACCAAAGTATCAAGAAACGTGAACTTTTTAAAGAAATTAAAAAAACATGATTTTTTAAAGAATATTTTTTTTCAAAGGACCACGAAACGTGGATTTTGTAAAAAATATTTTTTCAAATGACCAAAGTATCAAGAAACGTAGATTTTTAAAGAAATCCAAAAAAAGTGATTTTTTAAAGAATATTTTTTCTAAGGACCACGAAACGTGGATTTTGCAAAAAATATTTTTTCAAAGGACCAAAGTACCAAGAAACGTGAATTTTTTAAAGAAATCCAAAAAAACGTGATTTTTTAAAGAATATTTTTTTCAAAGGACCAAGAAACGTGGATTTTGCAAAAAACATTTTTTCAAGGATCAAAGTATCAAGAAACGTGAATTTTTTAAAGAATATTAAAAAATATTTTATTAGCGATACTACATTCCCTTATTTCCTATTATTGAGGGCTTTCTAAGATAATTCTAAAATTCGTTTTGGAAAATTACTAAGAAGATCTTTTGTACTTTAAGGAGCCAAGTAGGAGGGATTTTTGAGAGATCTATCTGATATTTAGAAATAATCACAACAGATTCCTAATATTTTTTCTAGAAAACCAGTACCCGAAGGGAAGGATATTGCACAAATACAACATATGTTCCCTAAAAATACAAAAATTTTCTGAAGAGAATTATTTTACAAAATCAACGATAACCCTTAAAAAAAGCAAAATCGTCCTGGAAACCGACATAAATATTATTTTAATTGTCCTTAAAGAGTATACCTCAAAAGCATACAATTATTTTTATTGTCCTTAAAAAAATATTCCACGATTATGGCATTTAAGGTCCTTTTAAAAATATATATAAAAATATATAATATATTAAAAATATATATAATATAACTATTTTCTTTGTTGTTGAGTTATTTTAATTTTGGAAAAATCTTCCTTGAACTGCTGTGTTCATCTTTGAACAAAATATTTTTTGAAAATATCTTCCAATAGTTCAGATAATCTCTGAAAATCATTCTAGAAGGTGAATTTTACTTTGATTTTTATTCCACGTTCCTTCTCCAAATGTTCCTTGAGATTTTTTTAAATCAATGTTTTTGGCTCAGCTGGTTCCAAATCCAGGTTTGAAGTTCTTGTCTGGTTAGAAGATGAAAAAATCGCATAAAAATTGAAAAAAAAACTATTGAAAAAATATTCCAAAAAAATCCTCAAGACACTCGTAGTCCCTTATAGTCTTCCTATTTCATATGATTTATTTCTATATTTATTACGTTTAAAATAAAAATGTTTTTAATTAATAATTCAAATACAAGCAATCAGCCCCCGCCATTTAAATTCCCAAACCCACATAATTTCAAAATGAAATAAAATACTGTTCCTTTATTTAATTTTTAATGAAAGTGAATTGGTTATCCGAAAAAATTATTGTAACCACTAATTTAAAAGCATTTTCACAAAGTGCTAAAATAACAAGAGTTGGGTTGGGTGGTTGTGGTGGGGTCAAGGGACATATAGTAGGTGGCGGCACTCACACATGGCACATAAATTTGTTTGATTATAGCCTCCGTTCAAAACTCCATTGGCTGTTTGTATTAGGCGGCGACAGTGTTGATGCGGTTATGTTAATAAATTATTTGCATATGAACGGCATATTTCGATTTTTTTTGATTTGTTAGTGTTTTTCATATATTTGCTAGGGAGACCGGTAGAACACAATGTATGGTTATTTACACATAGTTGTGGTAAATTGTAATCAAAAGAGGATGAAATGATGAGGCAAAGGACGAGGGATGGTGAAAAAAATATATTTTTTTAATTTTTTCAATTTTTAAAAAGGTAGAAGAATTCAGATTCCGAGAAAAGATTCTGTTTACCCCTAAAAAATTCAAGAAATCTCAAATCTAAAATTTTTATTGAATTTCACAACTTAATTTTTCTAAGATTTTAATTAATTTTTTAATTATTATTATTTTTCTTTTTTTTTAATGATAATAATTTTTTATGCAATTCCGTTCAACACAAAATATAATTAAAATTTAATTAAAATTAGAAATTTTCTAAATCTCTCTTTACTGGCCCTCATATCCAAATTGGCAGCCTTTTTTTACAATTACAATGTTATCTTGTTTTTGCTGTTGTTGTTTTTGGCCATCCTACTGCTGCAGCTGATGATGACGACAAGGATGCTGTTATGACTGAAGGAGACTAGCGTAACAATGTTGCCAATTTGACATATTTACCATATGTCCAATGACAAGAGATGAATTCATGCGATCCATGGCCATTGCAGGCAAGGCAAGGGAAGGGACAGGGAAACAAACAAACAAATAATAGGAAAATTGCACAAAAAATAAGATAAGATAATTAGGGTGTCTCGATAAAAATATATCTTCGAAAAATGGATTTTTTTAAAAATATTTTTCAAGGACCAACTGACCAAAAACTTGGATTTTTAAAGAATATTTTTTCAAAGGGCCACGAAATGTGGATTTTTAAAAGAATATTTTTTCAAAGAGCCAAGAAACGTGGACGTTTTAAAGAATATTTTTCTAAAGGACCAAGAAATGTGGATTTTTTATAGAATATTTTTTCAACGACCAACGGAAACGTGGATTTTTAAAAGAATATTTTTTCGAAGGACCAAGGAACGTGGATTTTTAAAGAGCGTTTTTTTAAAGGACCAAAATACGTGGATTTTTTAAAGAAAACTTTTTTCAAAGGACCAAGAAACGTGGATTTTTTATAGAATATTTTTTCAAAGGACCAAGAAACGTGGATTTTTTAAAGAATATTTTTTCAAAGGACCAAGAAACGTGGATTTTTTAAAGACAATTTTTTCAAAGGACCAAGAAACGTAGATTTTTTAAAGAATATTTTTTCAAAGGATCCAGAAATGTGGATTTTTTAAAATAATATTTTTTCAAAGGATCCAGAAACGTGGATTTTTTAAAATAATATTTTTTCAAAGGATCCAGAAACGTGGATTTTTTAAAATAATATTTTTTCAAAGGATCCAGAAACGTGGATTTTTTAAAATAATATTTTTTCAAAGGATCCAGAAACGTGGGTTTTTTAAAATAATATTTTTTCAAAGGATCCAGAAACGTGGATTTTTTAAAATAATATTTTTTCAAAGGATCCTGAAACTTGGATTTTTTAAAATAATATTTTTTCAAAAGATCCAGAAACGTGGATTTTTTAAAATAATATTTTTTCAAAGGATCCAGAAACGTGGATTTTTTAAAATAATATTTTTTCAAAGGATCCAGAAACGTGGATTTTTTAAAATAATATTTTTTCAAAGGATCCAGAAACGTGGATTTTTTAAAATAATATTTTTTCAAAGGATCCAGAAACGTGGATTTTTTAAAATAATATTTTTTCAAAGGATCCAGAAACGTGGATTTTTTAAAATAATATTTTTTCAAAGGATCCAGAAACGTGGATTTTTTAAAATAATATTTTTTCAAAGGATCCAGAAACGTGGATTTTTTAAAATAATATTTTTTAAGGACCAACGGAAACGTGGATTTTTAAAATAATATTTTTCTAAAGGATCAGGAAACGTGGATTTTTAAAAGAATATTTTTTCAAGAGACCAAGAAACTTGGATTTTTTAAGAATATTTTTTCAAAGGACCAAGAAACGTGGATTTTTTAAAGAATATTTTTTCAAAGAACCAAGAAACGAGGACTTTTTAAAGAATATTTTTTCAAGGACCAACGGAAACGCGGATTTTTTAAAGAATATTTTTTCAAGGACCAACCGAAACGTGGATTTTTAATAGAATACCTTTTCAAGGACCAACGGAAACTTGGATTTTTAAAAGAATATTTTTTCAAGGACCAACGGAAATGTGGATTTTTAAAAGAATATTTTTTCAAGGACCAACGGAAACGTGGATTTTTGAAAGAATATTTTTTCAAGGACCAATGGAAACGTGGATTTTTAAAAGAATATTTTTTCAAAGGACCAAGAAACGTTGATTATTTAAAGAATATTTTTTTAGGTCCAACAGACGTGGAGTTTTTAAAGAATATTTTTTTAGGCCCAACAGACGTGGAGTTTTTAAAGAATATTTTTTCAAGGACCCAAATACGTGGGTTTATTAATAATATTTTTTCAAGGACCAACAGAGCAAGAAACGTGGGTTTTTTAAAAATATTTTTTCGTGGACAAATAGACCAAGAATCGTGGACTTTTTAACAATATTTTTTCAAGGGCAATGAACAATTTAAAAAAATATTTTTCCCCGACTCATTCTTGATTTTTTTAGAATCTTCTCTATTTTCCACCCTATTATTAGCTGTCAAACCCATCTGCATACATTCGTGTGCATTTATATGACAATTGGTCTATTTTTGTTTTTTTTCCTGTTTTCTCTTCATTTTCCATTTCATTTGAATATCCTTGTGTTTTGCCTCTTTCAATACATTGTCAGACAAAAGGATGTGCTTAGTTTGTCTATAGGTATGATACTGTGTTGTAGTTAACTGGGCTATTGGACACTTTGTCGATTCTCCGAATGTGTATTTTTTTGTCTTATTTTAGTTATTGCTGTTTTTGTGTGCAATTTTCACTTTTCGGTATTTAGCCATTTTCTTTTCGATTTCCATGAAGGAAAAGATTTTGATCTGTGTGTAGCTCTGGATGGAAAAAAAGCAGAAGAGAGGAATATAGAAGAAAGATTTCCTTTCTTCAAAAAAAAAAAAAAAAAAAAAAAAAATTAAATAAATAAATAAACAAAATAAAATAAATAAATTAAAAAACAAATAAAAAAATAATTAATTAATTAATTAATTTAATAAAAAATATATTAAATTAAATAAAAAAATAATTTTATTTTGTCTTAAAAATGTTAAAAAAATAAAAGTATGAAAAATAATTCCGGTAACAAATTCAAATCTTAAAAAATTATTTTTTTTAAAGATCCATCGTTTGAAAATTTTAATTTTTTAAAATCCACATTTGAAACATATGCGAAAAATATACTTTTCAAAATGGTTGTATAATTTTTCTCATAATAACATTAAATAAAAAATTCAAGGTTAAAAATTTAAAAAGAAACAATTTAGAAAAATCTGCATTTATTAATTATTAATTTTTTACTGATAAAATATTTTTAAACATTTTTCGCATAGAAAATAATTTAAAAGTTCAGATTTAAAAAATAAAAGCAAAATGTTTTCTATTAAAATATATGCAGAACATTTTTTAAAATTAGTCCACGTATTCAAATATATTCAAGAAAGTTTTTAAAATAACTTATTGTTGAAAAAAATACATTTGTTTCAAAACAATATATATTTGACGAAAATCCACATATTAAAAAATAAACAAGTAAAAAAGCTGTAAGTTCGGACAGCCCGAACTTTTAATGCCCTCCACCATTTGGAACGAATTTGGAAATTTTCAAAAAATAAAATCCTTAAAAAATTTTGTTAAAATTTTAAAAATACCGAAAGTAGGGTCCTTTGTAGGGTCTATTCTGAATATTTCGAGGAATTACAAACGCAATGACAAATCTCCCCTCCATAGAATGGTGGAATGGGTATATATAAACGGCTTTGTCCTGTTTCTTTTTCATGTCATACATCTACATATACATCTATGTATGTATGTATTCGCTCAAATATCTCAACTGCACCATAATCGTTTAGAAGCTACATTGTTGCTCTCTCGCTTTCAGTTATTGGCACTGCTAATAGTGTTACCACTACCATTCCGGTAATGGCCATAACTAATAAAGTATCAGCAAAATAGGTTGTTAATATGCATGGCCATATGCCACTTCTTTTGGAGTGTTTTTTGTTCTTCCTTTCTTTCGTTCAGTGGAGTCCAGCCAAAAAGAAACCGAAAAAAAAACTGGAAAACATTCTGACCACTTGTATCTGTTGTGGATAGTTATTCTTCCGTACTTTTGGCATCCATTCTTCGTGTATCCTTCTGTCCAGTCTGTTTCTTTGCTTATTGCCAAATGTATGTATTGGAATATTTGGGAAGCTCTTGTTTTGGAATAATTTGCTTTTGACTTTAATTGTGGGTGTGTGCGTCTTGGTGGAGCTATCCAAAATGACATTGACTTAACAACTCGGCATATGTGAATGTCTGTTAGGGCGTAACGGGTATTGCTGGGGAATACTTCAAATTAGAATAGAGGATATTTTTCCTTATGCTTTGACCTTGTTAATTCCCTGCACTGAATTGTCATCCTTAAAAAAATATTTTTTTTTTTTTTCGAATATCTAACAATTGTTTGTTTATTAAAAAAATCAAATATCTGATGAGAGTGGATTTAAAAAAAAATATTCTTTCGAATATCTAATAATCGGGGATTCATTAAAAATATTTTTTTTTTTTTTTGAATACCCAAAAAGGGTGGATTTAAATTTTTTTTTCAAATAGTTAATAATCGCAGATTTAAAAAAAAAAGTATCTAAGTATCGAATATGCGTGGAGTTTTTTAAAAAAATATTTTTTTAGTATCTAATAAGCGTGGATTTAAAAAAAAAAAATTTTAATATCTAATTAGCGTGGATTTTTAAAAAAAAATTTAATATCTAATTATCGTGGATTTTTAAAAAAAAAAAAAATAATATCTAATTAGTGTGGATTTTTTTTAAAAAACATGTTTCGAATATATATTAGGCGTGGATTTTTAAAAAAAAAATTAATATCTAATTAGCGTGGATTTTTTTTTAAAAAAATGTTTCGAATATATATTAGGCGTGGATTTAAAAAAAATTGTTCGAATGTCTAATATGCGTGTATTTTTAACAAATATATTATTCGAATATCTAATAAGAGTGGATTTTTAAAAAATATTTTTGCAAAAATCGGATATGCGTGGAGTTTTTAATAAATATTTTTTTCAAATATCTAATAAGCGTGGATTTTTTTAAAAATATTTTATCAAATATATAATAGGCGTCGATTTTTTAAAAAATATTTTTTCGAATATCATATTAGCGTGGATATAAAAAAATATTTTTTCAAATATATAATAGGCGTCGATTTTTTAAACAAATATTTTTTCAAATATATAATAGGCGTCGATTTTTTAAAAAAAATATTTTTTTGAATATTTTATTAGCGTGGATATAATAAAAAAAAATATTTTTCCAAATATATAATAGGCGTCGATTTTTTAAAAAAATATTTTTTCGAATATCGTATTAGCGTGGATATAATAAACAATTTTTTTTATCGAATATCTAATGAGTGTGAATTTTTTAAATGCTGTTTTTTCAAATATCTAATAAGCGTGGATATTTTAAAAAAATATTTTTTTCAAATATGTAATAAACGATTATTTTTTAAAATATATATTTTTTTAAAACATCTAATAAGCGTGGATATTTTATAAAAATGTTTTCAAATATCTAATAAGCGTAGACTTTTTAAGATATATTGTTTTCAAATATCTAATAGGCGTGGATTTTTTAAAAAATATCTTTTCGAATATCTAGTAAGCGTGGATTTTTTTAAAAATATTTTTTACAATATCTACTAAGCGTGGATTTTTTTAAAAATATTTTTTACAATATCTACTAAGCGTGGATTTTTTAAAAAATATTTTTTACAATATCTACTAAGCGTGGATTTTTTAAAAAATATTTTTTACAATATCTACTAAGCGCGGATTTTTTAAAAAATATTTTTTACAATATCTAGTAAGCGTGGATTGTTTAAAAAATATTTTTTACAATATCTACTAAGCGTGGATTTTTTAAAAAATATTTTTTTGAATTTCTAATAAGCATGGATTTTAAAAACATTTTTTTTTTAAATTTCTATTAAGCATGGATTTTTTAAAAAAAATATTTTTTTTCGAATATCTAATAGGATTGGATTTTTTAAAAAATATTTTTTCGAATATCTAATAGGCTTGGATTTTTTAAAAAGTATTTTTTCGAGTATCTAATAAGCGTGGATTTTTTAAAAAAATAATTTTTTGAATAAGCGTGCACTTAAAAAAAATATTTTTTTCGAATAACTAATAATATAAGTATAAGCGTGGATTTTCAAAAAAATATTTTTTCAAATATCGTATAAGCGTGGATTTCCAAAAAAAATATTTTTTCAAATATCGTATAAGCGTGGATTTCAAAAAATGTTTTCAAATATCTAATAAGCATATATTTTATAAAAAATTTATTTTATAAAAAAACTATTATTTCAAATATCTAATAAGCATGTATTTTATAAAAAAATTATTTTATAAAAAAACTATTATTTCAAATATCTAATTAGCGTGGCTTTTTCAAAAGAAATATTTTTTCGAATATCTTATATGCGTGTATTTTATAAAAACTATTTGTTGGAATATCTAATAGACGTGAATTTTTTTTAAAAATATTTTTTCGAACATCTAATTACAGTGGATTTTTATTTTTTTTTTATTTATTTATTTTTTTTTTTTTTTTGAATATGTAATAAGAGTAGATTTTTTAAATTCACTTTCTTCAAATATCTAATAAACGTGTTTTTTTTTTCAAAAATATTTTTTCGGATTCCTAATAAGCCTGGATTATTAAAAAATTTTTTTCGAATATTTAATAATCGTGGATTTTTTAAAAAATATTTTTTTGAATATCTAAAAGCCCCACACTTTCTCCTTCAATCCCCCACCATTCACCCACCTCCACATCCGCCGCCTAACTACCACCAACAAAACACTCAAATAACTATGGTTATGGTCATTTATGAATGAATGTGAATTATGTTCAAGATTCTGTGACTTTGTGTGTGTGAGTTTGCAAACATATCGTGTAGAATATGATGCGGTAATATACCACCATTTTCCTTTTTCCGCACACACATTTTCCTTTGTCCATAACCATTGTCTTTTATAAAGTTGATCGTTCGTATTTTGGCTTTTCTTTCATTCGGACTGGTGATGCATTACTCTCGGACGGAGACAATATGCTGTTAGCATTTTATTTGGCATCATATTACGCTCAATGAATTTTATGGATATACAGTTGGTTTTTTTTCGGTTGGTTCACATTTGGCAACAACTATCTGCGAAAAGAAAGGGAATGGACAGTGGTTAAATGCTGGGTAAAAAATGATTTCCATTTGGCTTTGGGTTAAAGTGGTACGACATTCTTGATTAGATGTCTGACGGGTTTTTAAAAATATCCTGAAAAAAATACGATTAGAAATATTTTCTGAAAAATTGTCTAGTGCGAAAAGCTCCATTTCCAAAACAATTGTGAAAAAAAAAATTAAAAAATTGTATTTAAGATATTATTAAGGCGAAGGCAACATTTATAAAAAAAAAATCAACGATTTGAGTGCAAAAAAATATTCAGAAAAATAACCCCCGAAAGTTCATTGAGAAATCTCTTGCCATGGTAATAGAAAAATCCAAGGTGTTAAAAAATCTGCTACCATAGTCCTTGAAAAAACTACGTCCAAGGTTCTTGAAAAATATCCTTCCATGGTCCTTAAAAAAATACGATCAAGGTCCCTGGAATATCTCATACCATGGTCCAGATTAAATCTACGACCAAGTTCTTTAAAGAACCCTCTTCCATGGAACTTGAAAAAATTTGCTAATATTGTCCTTGAAAAAACTACGACCAAGGTCCTTGAAAAATCTCCTACCATGGTTATCAAAAAACTACGACCATAGACCTGAACAGAACTCCTTCCACAGTATTTTAAAAATCCAGGACCAAGGCCTTATAAAAATCTCCTTCCATGGTCCTTCAAAAATCTATGACCAAGGTCTCTGGAAAATCCAAGAATAGGGTCTGAATCTTGATTGTTTATGAATCTCCTACCATGATCCAGGAAAACTCCACGACCAAGTTCCTTAAAAAACCTACCTCCATAGTCCATGAGAAAAATCTGATAATATGGTCCTTGAAAAAACTACGACCAAGGTCCTAAAAAAACTACCATGCAAAAAATCTACCATGGCCCTTGAAAAAAACTACGTTCCTTTATGAATCCACAAACGAAGTCCTTTAATCTTTATCATTTATGAATCCACGAACTATTTCATGAGCCTTGATCCTTTACAAATCTACAAATAAGGTCCTTGATCCTTTACAACTCTACGAATAAAGTTCTTGATCCATTATAAATTTACGAACAAGATCTTTTATTAGTTTCAAATCATCGGACAAGGTTATTGATCCTTTACAAATCCACAAACTAAGTCTGTTTACACTAGAATATATTCATTTAAATGTCTACTCCGTTTTCAAATTTGTAACGGACTTTCGTGTACGACTGTGTGATATTCATCATACAGTCGTACTGTCAAATTATAACGAGTGACATTTTTTAAAAACGCCACTTGCGACATCTTCGCTTGCTCGTTGTTGTTTGACACTTACTTGTTTTTTGGATTACGTCCTAACAGTTTAAAAAGGCAGCAACATTTTAAAAAGGTAAGAATATTGTTCTACAACAATATTCAATTAAATAAAACTATCCAATATTTCTATTGGACAAAATACTAAAAATTGTTTGTTTCTTTTCCTATATTTTTTGGTGCTATTTCCACTTTTCCCCTTTGCTACGCAAACATTTGGTCCATTGCGAGCCGGATAAGTGCAACAAAAAATAATAAGGATTTCTGCTTTTTTCCCAAAAGGTTTGACTACGTCAATACGCAGAGCAGAAGCAACATTTCCTCATCAAAACATCAACAAAAATTACAAACAGGTACGTACAGTGCAATTTAGTGAGCGAAGTGTTACATTTATTTCAAAAGAAAACCAAAAAAAAATCGCTTAACCTACGGTCGTCCAAACAGTGCCGCGCAGTGTTGTTGTTCGCTTTTAATATTCACATACGAATATACGTATGTATGTAATTATTTCTATTTTCGTTGCGCGAAAATAAAATAAAAATACCAACAAAGCGCATCAACTAATATCCAGTGATCTGTGTTGTTATTATTCTAAAAAGAAGAATATTAAAGTGATTGATATTGCAAAAAACAAAATTGAAACAAAAGAAAATAAGAAAAAAAAAGTGCAATAACAATTCAACTACCATTCGCCTAACGTTGAGTGGCCATAAAAAATAACAACAACAACACATCACTGCAGTGCCTAGTTGATGCTCGATCGCTGCTTACGTTGGTAGGCACATACATACGCACGCAGACACAGCAAGCGCTAATGTACGAGGGGTCGTTTTGAAAGTATTAAATACGATATTAGAATAAAATTTAATAAATATTTTCGTGGAAAAATATATATCGATTTTTTTTAATTTTTTTGGAGATTTCGGTGCGTGTTGCAACTAAATAATTTTCGTACACCCTACATTCGGTAATATCGATTAATTTAAAATATTTATCGATTATTTTATAATATATTAATATATATTAAAATATTTTACAAGTTTTTTTTCTCAATTTTTGGAAATTTATTTCGCAATTTTTTGTTAACTGCTTGTCGCTACTTGTGCATCATACAGTCCGTGCACCCTATGATCGGCATTTTTAACTAAAATTGCTATTTTTTGAGAAAAAACTTAATTTTTTTGTGAAAGTTTGGTTATTTTTGCAGGATTTTTTAAGTCTTCTACGAGATTTTTCTAAAATTTATAAAAATTTGTGTTCGCTCCAATACACTGAGCTAAATTTTAGTGTATTTTCGCTACACTGAGAAAAATTGTTGTTGAATTTTTTATAATATTCGCAATTTTAATACTTTTTTTGCATTTTTTTTTGGACAATTCCGAAGAATTACGTTCTTCTTATTGTTGAATTTACTAAAAATCTGAGATTTTGAAAAAAATATTGTCGATATATTTGAACATATTAGTGTTTTTTCCTTTCAATTTCAAACGAATTTGTTTTCATTTTTTGCTAAAAATTTTAGACATTCGTCATTTTTGTTTGCCTTTTTGATTTTTAATAATTTTGTAATATGTCGCTTACTCCTCTTGACTTTTTCATCCGAGCAACTGACGCTCTGGTCAAGTTCTCTGCAAACTTTTCTGACCTACGGGATGAAGACCTTGATATCTATTCGCTTGAGATTCAAGGAAGTGAAGCAAAAGAACTTTGGAGTAAGGTGAAACAGTTATTTGATAAATGTTTAAACTATTTGCAAACATCGGAAGACGCATGTGCAGAGGACATCACTTCAGCTGACAGTAAGTATGATGTCGCTTATAAAGCTTTTCTGCAAGTGTTGTCTGCCATCAATAGAAAGGTAGATGAAATTAAAAATAAGTCTAAAACGTCTGTTCCTCATTCTAATGCCAATCCGCCACCATCTACACCCCGTGTAGATTCTCCTCTAGCAGATGATGTCTATTCGATCTCTGAAGCTTCACAAAAATCCTCTAGTCATAGGGACATGGATGGCATTTCACTTAATGATAGCTTGACTCATAGCCTTAATTTGCCTCCGTGTGACATAGATGTGTTCAGTGGTGACTTTCTTTCGTGGCCCACCTTTAGGGATTTCTTCTCAGCTGTCTATATTAACAATTCTCGCTTGAGCGAAATTGAAAAATTGTGCCACCTTCTTAAGAAAACGAGTGGCGAAGCTCGAGATATAGTCTCTAAGTTCCCATTGATGCATAAAAGTTTCAATTTAGCCTGGAAAGCTTTGAAAGAAGCATATGATAATGTGCGTATTTTGGTAAATAATCAACTAAAAGTTCTATTCGATCTTCCAGTTCTTGAAAATGAGTCAAGTTCAGGTTTGAAAAATTTGCAGCGTGGAATTAATAGTTGTGTTTCCGCTATGGTTATTTATGACGTGCCAACCGACGGTTGGGATCCAATTTTGGTATTTTTGTGTCTGCAAAGACTCCCCCAACAAACAGTTACACTGTGGGAACAAAGCGTCAAGAATAAGTCAGCGCTATCATCTTGGAATGATCTGAACAATTTTCTTACGGAAAGAGTTCAGACATTAACTTGCCTGAGAGATATCAAAGGTATAGCTGATTCCAAGAAGGTTGATAATAAAAAGGTTCGGGCACATTTTACAAATGCTGCCAGTTCTCGTTCTACTAATTCTGCCAATTCAAATCGTTCGTCTCCTGAAAAAACTTGTGTGTTATGTCCATCGCAGTCTCATCATTTAAGATCATGTCCCGAGTTCAGAAATCGTTCTCTTTCAGATCGTTTATCTATAGTTAAACGTCATCATTGTTGCATTAATTGCCTCTCCAGGGGTCATGATGTAAAAAATTGTAGCAGCACTCATAGTTGTGCTAAGTGTAATCGAAGACATCACACTTTGCTACACCGGGAAGCTTTTCAAGTTTCCAGATCTGCAAATAATGTACCACCATCCTCTCACGGCCCGTCCGGTTCTGCTCCTGCTCCTCGTCTACCAGAAACTGCCAATTTTAACCCGAATCTTCCATCTACGTCTTCTGGCCAACAATCTAGTTCCGTAAATAGACAGGTGTTTCATACGTCACAAAATAGGACGGTTCTCTTGGGCACAGCTATGGTGAATATTGTTCACCAGGGTATGACGTATCCAGCTCGCGCCTTAATTGATCCTGCTTCTGAAGCATCCTTTATTTCTGCTAGATTACAACAGCGTTTGGGTATTTCTACAACTTCCACTCAAGCAACTGTTTCAGGTGTTAATCAAACTGTTTCAACATTGTCGAGGAAACTGTGTTCTTTTGGTATTTCTTCATCCATAGATAGTTCAGTACTTATGAAAATTACAGCGTTGGTAGTTCCTACCATCTCTGGAAATCTTCCATCCTTTGTGGTTAGTACTGAAATTTCTTCCAGGTTGCCAAATCTACGTTTGGCTGACACCCAATTATTCGACTGTAGACCAGTTGATATGTTATTAGGTGCTGATATTTATCCTAAAATTCTCTTACAGGGAATGCAATCTAATATTATGGGTTCTTTAATTGCGCAAAATACTGTGTTCGGCTGGATCATTACTGGTCCCATTTCTTCTAGCAACATCAGAGTATTTTCTACTAATGTAGCATATTCTGAAGAAGATGCTCTTAACAAGACACTTCTTCGATTTTGGGAACTGGAAGAAGTTCCAAAGCGCTCAATTTCGTCTCCTGCCGACAAATACTGTGAGGAAAATTATAAAAATACTACTAGAAGGGATTCTAATGGCAGATATATTGTCACTCTTCCCATAAAACCAGAATTATTTGGTCAACCTTATCTTGGCCATTCTAGAGCAAATTGTCTACGACAATTCATTCGAAATGAGGCTTCTCTGCTTAAAAAACCAAATATTAAACAAATATATGATGGGGTGGTTAGGGAATATATAGATTTAGATCACATGAGATCAGTTTCAATCCCTTCCGCAAACTCTACGGTTTGCTATTTGCCTCACCATGCAGTAATTAATCCAGAGAAACAAACTACCAAATTACGGGTGGTTTTTAATGCCTCTAATAAAACTTCAAATGGTAAAAGCTTGAATGATGTGCTCTATGTCGGTCCGACTCTTCAAATAGATCTAGTTCTACTCATACTGAGATGGAGAGTATTCAAATATGTATTTAATTGCGACATTACTCAAATGTATCGCCAAATTTTAGTAGATTCAGCTCAAACGCCTCTTCAGCGTATTCTTTTCCGGGATTCTCCCGACCAGCCTATTCAAGATTTTGAGTTGAAAACGGTGACCTTTGGAGTAAATTGTGCTCCATATCTAGCTATTCGTACTTTGTTGCAGTTAGCAGATGACACCGAAGATGAATTTCCTCTTGCAGCGCATATCCTGCGGAAATGCATGTACGTCGACGACGTACTGACAGGGTATCACAACTTAGAAACAGCGCATCTTTCTAGAGACCAATTAATACGTGTCCTATCTTCAGCTAAATTTGAGTTGCGGAAATGGACTTCTAATGACCGTTCTATACTAGAAGGTCTTCCAGCTGAACACCTAATAGACACTAAACTTTTAGATTTTGTTGAAGCCAGCAGTTCTAAGCCTCTCGGCATTCGTTGGAATGCTCAACTAGATGTATTTTATTTCAATGTAAAACCACTTGCTAAAAAATCCACATATACTAAACGAGAAGTGCTTTCTACTATTGCCAAATTGTTTGATCCTATTGGGTGGCTAGGACCTGTTCTAATTGTAGCCAAAATTATAATGCAACGCATTTGGTTAGATCACATCGATTGGGATGATTCTCTTCTGTCTACGACAATGGGTGCTTGGCAGAAATTCGTTGAGACGTATCAGGACGTCAATTATATTCAAATTCCACGATGGGTCAATTATGTTCCAGATTGCTCTGCCGAACTTCATATTTTTTCTGATGCCTCAGAGAAGGCATATGCGGGGGTGGTATACATTCGTAATATTGCTTCCAATGGTGACATTTCTACACATTTGTTGTCCTGTAAAACTAAAGTAGCTCCTATCAAGTCGATTTCTCTTCCACGTCTAGAATTGTGTGGTGCGGTCTTGGCCTCCGAACTCTTCAAAGCCATTATCGCTGAGATTGATATTAGATTTTCGAAAACTTACTTTTGGACCGATTCTACGATCGTTCTATCTTGGTTAAAGAAAATTCCGTCAACTTGGTCAACCTTTGTTGCGAATAGGGTCTCCAAGATACAGGACAACGTTGGTCAAAATGTTTGGCATCATGTATCGTCAGAAGATAATCCTGCTGATTTGGGAAGTCGCGGACTTACGCCCGCTGAATTGGCTTCTTCACAAATTTGGTGGTACGGACCACATTGGCTCCGTTTAAACAGTTCTGAATGGAGGTTACGTGACTTGTCCGCTCTTGATACGGATGTAGAAATTCGTGCGGTTAAAAGTCATTTTTCCTACTTCGAAAGTTTCGTTGATGTTTTAGACAATTTTTCATCGTTAGATAAGGCTTTACGAGTCGTCTCATTCGTTTTTAGATTTTTTTACAAAATACATCCTTCTTCTACTGGTCAAAATATTGTTCAAGGACAAGCTCCTTCGAGCTCCGAACTGAAAAATATTAAATTAAGGCTTATTGTTTTGGCTCAAAAAGCGTATTATGCCGAAGAATATAGTTCTTTATCTAACAATAGGTCCTTAAATTCAAAAAGTTCGATTTTGTCCTTGAATCCGTTCCTGGATGATGCAGGTGTTATGAGGCTAAATGGACGTTTAGTTCGATCACCTACTCTCTCGTACTCAGAACGGCATCCTATTTTGCTTCCCTATCATTGTAAATTCGCTCGTCTTCTTGTTGAGAAAATGCATTTAATTTCCATTCACGGTGGAAATCAATTAATGTTGCGTCTTATTCGCAGTGAATACTGGATTCCCAGATTAACCTCACTCATTCGCAAAGTAATTAGTAATTGTAAACCTTGCATTTTAGAAAAGAAAAAAGCTTGTACTCAGATTATGGCTGCTCTTCCCCCGGAACGAACAACTATAACGCGACCATTTGCCACTACAGGTGTCGATTTTGCTGGTCCTTTTGACCTTAAATCTTTTACTGGTCGCTGCTGTAAAATTACGAAAGGTTATGTTTGTGTTTTTGTTTGCTTTTCTACGAAAGCAATACATTTAGAAGCTGCCTCTGATTTGTCGACGACAACATTTCTAGCAGCATTTCACAGGTTCATTTCGCGACGCGGATGTCCTAAGACTGTCTTTTCTGACAATGGCACCAATTTCGTTGGTGCTTCTCGAGAATTTGAGCGTGAATTCAAATCACTTGTTCATGAAAGTCGCGATCGGGTATGTTCCGCATACCAGTATCAAGAGCTTTCGTGGAAGTTCATCCCGGCTGGTGCCCCACATATGGGCGGCCTCTGGGAAGCTGCGGTGAAAAGTTTTAAAAAACATTTTCGAAAACACGCTATAAACATTAAATATACTTTTGAAGAGTTCTCTACGGTTCTCTCGCGTATAGAAGCTTGTTTAAATTCTCGACCGCTTTGTCCGATGAGTGATAGTCTGGATAGTTATTTGGCTTTAACTCCAGGTCATTTTTTGGTAGGATCTCCTATTTTATCCCCTCCGGAACCACTAATACAAGAATCTCCCTTGCATATCGTCAATCGGTATAGAAAACTTAAGGCGCTTACTCAACAGTTCTGCCTACGGTGGAAGGAAGAGTATTTAAAAAGTCTCCATAAACGCTATAAATGGAAATTTCCTCAGCGCGATATACAAACGGACGATTTAGTAGTAATTCGACAAGAACAGTTATCTCCAACATCCTGGAAATTAGGTCGGGTCATCAATGTTTTTCCCGGTACAGACGGTCGCGTACGTGTCGCCGACGTAAAAACTGAAAATGGCATTGTGAGGCGTCCGGTGGTTAAGCTGGTCGCTTTGACCAATTAGATGTTTGTTTCCTCGCCATCTTTATTTTTTTTTTCGTAGCATGGAAAATCAAAACAAGATGGTCGCTACTCTTCCTGACTATGAGGAAGATGTCCCCATGTCGGATGAGGAAAGAGATGTCGATGATATGGTTTTGGTTCCCCTTACGGATATTGAACTTGCTCCCAATTGTTGCACTGGTACCAATGTTGATGCTGCCGCTACTCACAATGAGCCTGCTCTCGCACTTTGTGCTGCTGTTATTCAGCCTGAGACAGCAATGCAGCCTACGACCGGGATGTCTTCTGCGCCAACCACTCCTCGACGAGGAATTACACCGGGTGGTTCAGATAGACGCTCTGACGGCAAAGACCCAGTGGCGACGCCGAAATCAACTGCGGGCTCAACGGGTTCCAGTAAGCGCCGCTGTAGTTGGTGTCACCAAAAACACCATCTTCGGCAATGCGGGCGTTTTAAGAGGCTCAGCTTGGATAAGAAGATCCGAACCGTGGTCAAGCACTTGTGCTGTTCCAATTGTTTGGACTCGGACCACTTACTTCGTGATTGCCGCAAAGATCCAGGCTGCAAGCAATGCAAGGGCAAGCATCACAACCTGCTCCATCCTTCTGCCCAACTTTCCCAACAAAATAATAATTACAATAAAAACAATTATAATAAAGATAATAATAATAATAAAAATGCAAATAATAAAAATACCAATAATAATATTAATAAAAATAATATTAATAATAATGGTCCGTCTACGTCTTCACGTAGCAACAAACGTCCGTCCGTACAAAGTACTCCGTCCGCTTTCTCGTCGCAGGTAACTACGTTACATAGCATGGCAATCCAACCTATTATCACAATAGGGCCAACTATCGTCGCTCAATTGGTTTCCCACACAAAAATAATACCAGTCCGAGCAATGCTGGACCCGTGTGCAGGTAGTAGTCAAATCTGCAATTCGCTGGTCAAGTCGTTGCGACTGAATACCACCCCAGTCGGGTCCGACCGGTTTGCCCAATTTACACTGGTCTCGACCTTCGACTCCGCCCAACGATTGTTGGTATCCGCCCGGGTTACAAATTTAACCCATCGTTTGTCCCCAAACCAATCTGCCTCGGAATCGATAAAGGAGCACTACCAAGGTATGATGTTAGCGGATCCGCAATTTTTTAAATCGTCCCGAGTAGCCGTGGTGTTGGGTGCCGAAGTGTACCCTAAAGTGATGAAGACCCAGGTATACTCGAGCCCTGGATTCCCATGGGCCCAACTTACCATCTTTGGATGGGTTTTGTCGGGTCCATGCCCAATGTGATTTCTTGCTGGGACACTTTCGCCAGAAGAGCTCGCCCGTGCCAATCGATCATTTTTATTGCGCGGCAATGTGCCGCTTGCTCTGCGAGCGCAATATTACCAATACAAAGAAAAAATGAATAATAAAATTGAAATTTGAATTTTAAATAAGAAAAAATGTAAAATGAATTTATAATTTATGTACTTAATTTAAATTGCAACATAGCAAGATGTTGCAAGGCTGGCGGCAATGTTTACACTAGAATATATTCATTTAAATGTCTACTCCGTTTTCAAATTTGTAACGGACTTTCGTGTACGACTGTGTGATATTCATCATACAGTCGTACTGTCAAATTATAACGAGTGACATTTTTTAAAAACGCCACTTGCGACATCTTCGCTTGCTCGTTGTTGTTTGACACTTACTTGTTTTTTGGATTACGTCCTAACAGTTTAAAAAGGCAGCAACATTTTAAAAAGGTAAGAATATTGTTCTACAACAATATTCAATTAAATAAAACTATCCAATATTTCTATTGGACAAAATACTAAAAATTGTTTGTTTCTTTTCCTATATTTTTTGGTGCTATTTCCACTTTTCCCCTTTGCTACGCAAACAAAGTCCTTTAAACTTTATTCTTTAAAAATCCGTAAATAAGGTTCTTGGAATTTGATCCTTTTGCACCTTGAACCTCGATGTTTAAAAAAAAAATTACGAACGGTAGTCCCTTGTAAACATATTCTTTAAAAATCCACTTTCTGTAGTTCATAAAAAAAATATTTTTTTTAAAAAAATCACGTCTTTTATTCCTTTAAAAAAAGTATTCTTTAAAAAATCCACGTCTTGCGATCCTTTGAAAAAAAATTCTTAAAAAAATTCACGTCCTGTATTTACTTAAAAAAAACATTCTGTAAAAAATCCACGTCCTGTAGTCACTTAAAAAAATATGCTTTAAAAAATCCACGTCCTGCGATCCTTTGAAAAATTCTTTAAAAAATCCAGATCATCCTGTGATCTTTTCAAAAAATATTATTTTCAAAAAATCCTCGTCTTGTGATCCTTTGAACAATATTCATTAACAAATCAAGGTCTATTTTTCCTTGAAAAAATATTCTCAACAAAAAATCCTCGTCCGGTGATCCTTCGAAAAAATATTCTTTATAAAATCCAGGTATGTTTGTCGTTGAAAAAATTTCTTTAAAAAATCCAGATCTGTTTGTTCTTGAAAAAAAAATCTTTAAAAAAGCCTTGAAATAATATTCTTTAAAAAACCCACGATTTGCGATCTTTTGAAAAATAAATCTTTAAAAAATCCAGGTCTGTTTGTCCTATAATTTTTTTTTAAATCCACGTCCTTTGATCCTTTGAAAAAATATTTATTTCAAAAATCCTCTTCTTGTGATCTTTTGAAAAAATATTCTTTACAAAATCCAGGTCTGTTTGTACTTTAATTTTTTTTAATCCACGTCCTGTGATTCTTTCAAAAAATTCTCGTCTTGTGGTCCTCTGAAAAAATATTCTTTGAAAAAATATTCTTCAAAAAATCAAGGTCTATTTGTCCTTGAAAAAAAATTTTAACAAAAAATCCTCGTCCGGTGATCCTTCGAAAAAATATTCTATATAAAATCCAGGTATGTTTGTACTTTAAATTTTTTTTAAATCCACGTCCTGTGATCCTTTCAAAAAATATTATTTTCAAAAAATCCTCGTCTTGTGATCCTTTGAAAAAAATATTCTTTTAAAAAAACAAGGTCTATTTGTCTTTAAAGAATATTCTTTACAAAAAAATCCTCGTCTGGTCTCTTGTTCTTGAAAAAACAAAAATTCTTTAAAATCCTTAAAAAAACATTTTTTAAAAAAATCCACGTCCGGTGATCCTTTGAGAAAATATTCTTTACAAAAACCTCGTCCTGTGCTTCTTTGAAAAAATATTCCAAAAAAAAAGCAATGTCCGTTGGTCTCTTGAAAAAATATTCTAAAAAAGCAATGTCCTTTGGTCCTTTGAAAAAATATTCTAAAAAAAGCAATGTCTTTTGGTCCTTTGAAAATATATTCTTAAAAAAATCTACGTCCTTTAAAAGAATATTCTTAAAAAACTATCTCCTTTAAAAGAATATTCTTAAAAAAATCTACGTCCTATAAAAGAATATTCTTAAAAAATCCCCGTCCTTTAGTTCTTTTAAAAGATATCCTTTAAAAAATCCACGTTTGCTGGTCATAGAAAAACTATTCTTTCAAAGGTCCACGTCTGTCGGTTCTTCGAAAAAATATTCTTAAAAAAAATCCTCGTCCTTTGGCCATTTGAAAAATATTATATATTTGAAAAAATATACTTTAAAAAATCTACGTCCTCCTTTGAGAATATATTCTTTAAGAAACTGACGTCCTGTAGTCCTTTAGAAAATTTCTCTTAAAAATCCAAGTCTGTCCCTTTAAAAAAAAATCGTTAATGAATCTACGTCTGTTAGTCCTTAGTCCTGTTTAATTAAATCCACATCTCTTGGTCATTTAAAAAAGTATTATTTTAAAACCCACGTCATTTTATCCTTAAAAGTTATTTTCATCAAATCCAATTTCGAAGGTCCTTGGAGAAATTGTTTAAAAAATCCCCATTTTTTGGCCATCGAAAATATTTGTTTGGTCCTCGAAACATATTTTTCCTTTCACTGTCCCCCAAAACTCTCCTTCTTCCCCCATTATGGTTATCATCCAACTGCTGCTGCTTATAGCCATATTTTCATATGGTAACTAACTGACTGACAGACAGTTTTTTCTGTCTTTCCATCTCCTCTGACTTTAATATAAAGTCTCGATGCTGCTGCTGCTGCCTCCAATTTTCAGGAGGCATAAAAATTCCCATAAAACGTTTTATTATGTGTCCTTAGTGTTCTGGATAAATGGGAATGGGGTACGTCCTTGTCCAATGGACGGGGGGCTAAGAAGCAGATATGTATGGCATTGGTGCGCTTTATTGCTTTTCCACATGGATGTGTGTGTGTGTGAGGGTGCACAGGAAGACCCATAAACGTCCAATGTGTGTAACATAATATTGTCATGAATATTTTTCGGGGTAACCATTTGCCTGTCAGAGTTTTCTTTTTATTGTTCCTGTACTTGGGGGGAAAGGAGCTATGCTGATGGTCAGCCTCGTTGTTGGTTGTAGCTGGGCCTTTGTTTTTGTTTCTGAATTTGTATTTGTATTTTTTCTATTGCTTCAAGGCATTTGAAATAATTTGTTGAAAATTTGACAAGCGTATTTGTTTAATTGTTTATGCCGCAGACAACTGTCATGGAATATTAATAAGGAATACAATGGGATGTTTGGGGACAGACCGACTATTATTTGAGGGAAAGATGACCATTTCTGGGAAAAGCTAGTCCTTTTGAAAAAATATTCTTTAAAAAATCCACGTTTCTTGGTCCTTTGAAAAAATATTCTTTAAAAAATCCACGTTTCTTGGTCCTTTGAAAAAATCTTCTTTAAAAAATCCACGTTTCTTGGTCCTTTGAAAAAATATTCTTTAAAAAATCCACCTCCTGTGGTCCTTTGAAAAAATACTCTTTAAAAATCCACGTTTCTTGGTCCTTTGAAAAAATATTCTTTAAAAAATCCACGTTTCTTGGTCCTTTGAAAAAATATTCTTTAAAAAATCCGCCGTTCTTGGTCCTTTGAAAAAATATCCTTTAAAAAATCCACGTCTCATGGTCCTTTGAAAAATTATTTTTAAAACAATCGACGTTTCTTTTTCCTTTGAAAAAATATTCTTTAAAAAATCCACGTTTCTTGGTCCTTTGAAAAAATATTCTTTAAAAAAACCACGTTTCTTGGACCTTTGAAAAAAATATTCTTTAAAAATCCACGTTTCTTGGACCTTTGAAAAAAATATTCTTTAAAAAAACCACGTTTCTTGGACCTTTGAAAAAAATATTCTTTAAAAATCCACGTTTCTTGGACCTTTGAAAAAATATTCTATAAAAAATCCACGTTTCTTGGTCCTTTGAAAAAATATTCTTTAAAAAATCCACGTTTCTTGGTCCTTTGAAAAAATATTCTTTAAAAAATCCACGTTTCGTGGTCCTTTGAAAAAATATTCTTTAAAAAATCCACATTTCTTGGTCCTTTTAAAAAATATTCTTTAAAAAACCCACGTTTCTTGGTCCTTTGAAAAAATAATCTTTAAAAAATCGACGTTCCTTGGTCCTTTGAAAAAATATTCTTTAAAAAATTCACGTTTCTTGGTTCTTTGAAAAAATATTCTTTAAAAAAGCCACGTGGCTTGGTCCTTCTGAAAAAATATTCTTTAAAAAATCCACGTTTCTTGGTCCTTTAAAAAACATTTTTTAAGAAATCCATGTTTATTGGTCCTTGAAAAAATATTTTTTAAAAAATCCACGTTTCTTGGTCCCTTGAAAAATATTGTTTAAAAAATCCACGTTTCTTGGTCCTCTAAAAAGATATTCTTTAATAAATCCACGTTTCTTGCTCCTTTGAAAAAATATTCTTTAAAAAATCCACGTTTCTTGGTCCTTTGACAACTTTCTTTAAAAATCCTCGTTTTAAATCGGCTGCGGCTTTTCACTTTCCTTCGTATAATATTTAAAAATCCAGCCCAACGATTTATTGCATTTAATTTATTCCACCCAATATTAGCCTAACCTTAACCCCTTTTCACCCCCCGCTCTCTTTGCTCAAGAAGCTAATTTATTATTCAAGAATATTCAATAGCCCTGCTCATAATGTTTTGCCGCCAATAATTCATAAATTTTAATCAATTTTTGCAATCTCATAATTTTCCTTAGGAAAATCGTCACAAAAAGTCGAAGGCGATGAAAAAGCAGTGCAGATTTTATTAAAATTGCAATGCAGTTTTCCTTGGCACTTCTAGGGAGCTGGGAGAAAAGGACGATAATAACAATAGAAATGAAGATAATGATGATGGTGAGCATCATCATCATCATCATGTTGTTGTGCATGCTACTGTAGCTCAAGTTGTTGTAGTTGCTGTAAAAAATATTTTCATTATTATTCATTGCCACAAATAAAGTAGAAAAACTGTCAACGACAGCACTTTTGTTGCTGAAACAGCGACCAGAGAAAGCAGCGGAAAATTCCATGTCATGCCCTTCATCACACCCCCATCCCCCCTTCAATACTTTTATCATTTTTGTTTTTAGTTAGTAAACGTTCTACTGGACGCACTGTGTAACCCTGGGGAGGGGATTGGGGGAGTTAAATGTCTAGCAGAAACATGACTTTTTTACTGCCTTCTGTGGTTTGGCCAGTAGCAGAGGCAGCAGGAGCCACCGCCGCCGTAGTCCTGGATGTGGGCGAAGTAAATGAAGTAGAAAAGACATTTTATGACTACATTGCATAAAAGTTGCACAAATGAAAATGAATAAAATGTCATAACATCCTGCCATGGGTTGGTTGGTTGGTTGGGTGCGAGGCAAGCCGAATGCAACACGCAGCCACACCAACCACCCACGCCGCTATCCTGCAGCAGGAGTGAAAAAAAACAACAACACCAACAATGCACACACAAAAAGCCAACATTATAATAATGTGGACATAAATTAATGTAACAGTTTGCCGTTTATGCCACTAAAACTCTTCTCAGATAGGCCATAGTTAACGAGGTACAAGTGGAAGTTTTTGTTTTTTTGTGCAAGCAGCGCTCTCTCCCTCTCTCCAACTCTCTGGGCAAGAGGGATGCATAAAAAAGGTGGTGGCTAAAGTCCCATAAAAACTTTATGAATACTAAAGCGAAAACCACAGTGTTTCGAAACAAGGAAAATAAGAGACTCAATTGTGGACGTTTAAAAAAATTGAAAAATCCACGTTTTATGGTCTTTTGAAAAATTTATTTAAAAAATCCACGTTTTTTTGGTCTTTTGAAAATTTTCTTTAAAAAATCCAGGTTTCATGGTCTTTTTATGGTCTTTTGAAAATTTTCTTTAAAAAATCCACGTTTTATGGTCTTTTGAAAATTTACTTTAAAAAATCCACGTTTTTTGATCTTTTGTAAAATTTATTTAAAAAATCCACGTTTTTTTGGTCTTTTGAAAATTTTCTTTAAAAAATCCAGGTTTCATGGTCTTTTTATGGTCTTTTGAAAATTTTCTTTAAAAAATCCACGTTTTATGGTCTTTTGAAAATTTACTTTAAAAAATCCACGTTTTTTGATCTTTTGTAAAATTTCCTTGAAAAATCCACGTTTCTTGGTCTTTTGAAAACTGCCTTTAAAAAATCCACGCTTCTTGGTCCTTTGAAAGTTTTTTTTTTTTTAAATCCATGTGTCTTTGTCCCTTGGAAAAATATTCTTTAAAAATCCATGTGTCTTGGTCCTTTGGAAAAATATTCTTTAAAAAAATGCATCCAGACATTTCTTTGTATTTTGGCACATTTCTTTCAAAAATCCACGATTCTTGGTCTTTTGGAAAAATATTCTTAAAAAAATCTATTCAGACATTTCTTTGTCTTTTGACACATTTCTGTCAAAAATCCACGCTTCCTGGTCTTTTGAAAATTTTCTTTAAAAAATCCACGTTTGTTGGTCTTTGATCTCTTGAAAAATTTCTTTAAAAAAATCGACATTTGTTCGCCTTTGATCTTTTGAAAAATTTCTTTAAAAAATCCACGTTTCTTGGTCCCTTGAAAAATTTCTTTAAAGAATTCACGTTTGTTTGTCTTTGATCTTTTGAAAATTGTCCTTAAAAAATCGACGTTTTTTGGTCTTTTGATCTATTGAAAATTTTCTTTAAAAAATCCACGATTCTTGGTCTTTTGAAAATTTTCTTTAATAAGTCCACATTTCTTTGTCCTTTGAAAAATCCACGTTTCTTGGTATTTTGGTCGTTCGAAAAATTTCTTTAAGAATCCACGTTTCTTGGTCCTTTGAAATTTCTTTAAAAAATCTAAGTTTATTAGTCTTTTGAAAAATTTCTTTTAAAAAGGCAAGTTTCTTGGTCCTTTAAAGAATTTATTAAAAAATTAATGCTTCACGAACCTCCTGTGCCTCAAATTTGAATGTTTTTATGAATATTTTTTTGAGGATCGCATGTCCTACAAAAGTGAAATTTTTAAGGATATTTTTCCCTACTCTTGGGCCTAATATTTATTTTTGAAAGCAGAGTTTTTCAACGAACTCCAGTACAACAAAATTGAATATTTAGGGTTCTTAAAATTGACTTTTCAAGGATAATTTTTTCGAAACCTATAACGGCAATTTTTCAAGAACCAATAGTGCCTAAATTATAATTTTTCAATGACTACTAGTGTTTCAAACTTAAATCTTCTTGAAATATTACCAACGACCACCAGTGATATGAACATTCCAGGAGCATCAGTGCCCAATACTTCTAGGATCACCTCATACGCTGATGTTAAGGACAATTTTCCCAGGACCATCAGCACATTAAACGTGGATTTTTGGAGATATAATAAATCAGTGCCTCAAACATGGATTCTTTAATAATAATAGGATATTAATAGGTTTTATAAAAATTTTATTTTTTTGGTATAATTTTTCCAAGACATGCTGTAGGTCTAATCATCTATGGATCATTTTTAATAACTATCACTTTAAAAAATATAATTTTTAAAAAACAATTTTTATGGAATTTTTAAGGGTAAAGGACTTGCAGTGCCACAACCTTGAATTTGCTCGGATATTAACATGTTTTATATTGTTATTATTATTATTATTATTATTATTATTATTATTATTATTATTATTATTATTATTATTATTATTATTATTATTATTATTATTATTATTATTATTATTATTATTATTATTATTATTATTATTATTATTATTATTATTATTATTATTATTATTATTATTATTATTATTATTATTATTATTATTATTATTATTATTATTATTATTATTATTATTATTATTATTATTATTATTATTATTATTATTATTATTATTATTATTGTTATTATTATTATTATTATTATTATTATTATTATTATTATTATTATTATTATTATTATTATTATTATTATTATTATTATTATTATTATTATTATTATTATTATTATTAGTATTATTATTATTATTATTATTATTATTATTATTAATATTATTATTATTATTATTATTATTAATATTATGATATTTTTTTTTTTTTTTTAACCAACAGAATGTTTCCAGACGTCGATTTGGGCCTTAAGACGTAGATCTTTACGGATTTATATTCGTAGATTTTTAATGAGTTTTTCTGAAACAGTCAGAACTTAAAAACGCAAATTAAAAAATCTATGAAGGAACAAATGTTGATTTTTTTAAGATTTTTTCACAATTTCCTGGAAGCATCAATGCGTTTATTTAAAATAATTTGAGGATTTGGGCTTAAAGGAAATTTCTGGACTCAAGATCTTATCTTTTTCCATAAATTTTTGCAAGGACAATCCAAACCTCAAAACGTGATTTTTTTACAAATTTTACTGGGGCAACGTGGATCTTTCTATATACTATTTTTTCAATGAACAATAGAGGTTTTTTATGAATATTTTCCAAAGACCAAGGTGTCTCAAAATGTAGATTTTTAAAGTTTTTTTCTAGGATGATACCAGATTTAGATCGTTGATTTTTCAAGCACTAATGTGCTTCAAAGCAAAGAACGTTTTTATACCCTCCACCATGGTATCGAGGGTATATTAAGTTTTTCATTCCGTTTATAACATCTCGAACTATACCTTTTACACCCCACAAAGTATATATATTCCTGACCTGAGCATAAAATTCTATGACAATATTGCTATGTCTGTATGTCTGTTGAAATCACTTTAGCTTCCTAACAAAACGAAGTAGGTTGCTAAAATTTTACTCTAATATATATTATGTCTGCAGGGCTTTTGGTATTGAAAATGGGCCATGTAGTAGGTCCACGTTTTGGTATAGTCCCCCATATAATGGTACCTCTCTTTTTTCGGTATATAACGGCATTTTGATGATTTTAGCGACATTATTCACCGGTATAGTTTCAAATGTGGTATTTGAGGTTCCTAATGGCCTATGACAGAAAATTGTCTGTGCAGGTTCACGACTTTGTATAGGCCCCCGTATAGGTAGCTCCCGATATTCGATATTTAGATGATTTTAGCGACATTATTCACCGATTTTTTTAAGTTTCGCATTTGAATATTGTAATGGCTTATGATAAAAGCTGCATATGCAGGACCACGCCGTAGATTAGACCCAGCCCAGCTACATTCGGTATTTTTAAGGTTTTAACAGAATTTTTAACGGATTTAATTTTTTTGAAATTTGCAAAATTCGTCCCAAATGGTGGGGTATTCAAAGTTCCGCCCGGTCATACTTACAGCATTTGTACTTGTTGGCTTTAAACTTTCCTTAACTTTTGGATTTTCAAAATTTTTATAGATTTTTCAAAAGAACGAACCGGTTTTTAGAATCTCTGTGAAGGACATCTCTTTACTCATTTTTTTTAAATGACGATCCGAGCTTAAAACATGGATTTTGAAGAATTTCTGTAATTTCAAATTATTCTTTGTCAATTTCAATCCGAGCCTCAATTTTTTTTCTCAATATTTTATTTTTTCAATATTTATGTAAACGACATTTTTTTACAGATTTTGGATTTTTGTGATTGATTTTAGATTTTTTTTTTTTTTTAAATTGCTGTGAATGACATCCCCTTAAAACATATATGTTTAAATATTTTTGTAAAGAATATTCTAAGCCTCTAGTTAATCTTTTGATCTGAGCCTAACTTATGTTTCCTCAATATTGTTTTAGGGAGAATTCCGAGCCTTAAAACACATTTTTTTTCAATTTTTTGAGGTATATAAACGAGGATTTTTTAAAGATTTTGAATTTATTTAAATTCTTTCAAGGACGATTCCAACCAAATAGTATGTAGATACTTAATAATGTTAGTGTTCTCAAGAGGAGTTTTTATGAAACTTTTTAATATTACTTTTTATGTATAAAAAATGTTTTAAAATTTTAGTTTTCAAAAATGTTTCTCTAAAGAAATTTTTAAAATTAGAATTTTAAAAACTGGATTTTCAAAATTTTTTTTTTGGCCATAAAATGCTTAAAAATTGGCATTTCAAGATAATTTTTTTTTCTTAGGAACGTTTTAACCTGGTGTGATTTAATCCAATGTATCTGATTTCTAATATCCTGGTTCCTACACACTAACCTTATATTCGTAGCCCTTGCAGTAAATATTCCTTCCCTCTCCCCTTGTTCTGTTACAGAATTTTCATTCAAAAACTTTTGTGCAACATAAAGAGTATCTCTTCCCCTTCCTCCTCGCTCGCTTTCTTGGCGTAAATCTTACATCTTGCCTACAATTGCAACCAACATTAAACCTACCACCGCCCTGCAAACCCTTCTTCTAACCAGAATTGCCTCTCCATTTTCTTATGATTTGTTATTTTGCCGTCAGTGCCAAGTTTTTGCTGAACAAAACAACTACGGCAACAACAACAACATTAGGAATGAAAAGTTCTTTAAGTGCAAATTTTTACGCCTTATCGAATTACTATCCCACGGCAGTGGTTTGTTTCTTTCGTTGGTTCTATACTTTTTATGATTGGGTGCGTAAATATTTGCCATAGACACCGCCACAGCCACAGCCATGGCCACTGCCACATAGCCCTGTGGCCAGGTAGGTAACACCACCGGCAGATCATTATGACACCTTGTCCGCCACGCCGGCATGCCCTTGTGGTCAAAGCAATGGTGTTCAATTTTTCAAACAAAAGTTCCAAGAATTTCCCTTATTATGACCACATTTACGGCGAATTGTTAGTTGAGGAGGAGCGAAAAAAGTGTTAACGGCCTGGAAATTGTAACCATTAGAAGGTAGAGGGGACAAAACGAAGAAAAAACAATTTGAAGTTATATGAAATTTATTTCGAATTTCCAGGACATTAAACAATTTTTCGCTGTGGAGGGGAGGAGGAAGAGGTGATTGGCTAATGCATGGTCCGATTGGGATTTTGGCTGAAAAGTAGCATGAAGGATATATAATTTGAAAACTCATTCTGAGTAGCTCAGGAGAATTATGAGTTGTTGAAACTTCTTCTCATAACAAATGTTTTGGTCATTGGAGGCCCAAAATACAAAATTACAGACATATCAAAGGTTGAGGTATGCGGAACCGGCACAAGTGCTGAAGTGCCAAAACTTTGAATTTAAAGACCAAAACGTGGACAAAAAATTAAAAAAAATGTAAGTTCAGCCGGACCGAACTTTGAATACCCAACATTTGGAAAGAATTTGGAAATTTTCAAAAAAGAAAATCCGGTAAAAATTCTGTAAAAATCTTAAATAAATCAAATATAGCCTTCGTATTAGGGCCTAAATGACGACGTGGGGGTTGTACCAAAACGTAGACCTAACAAATAACAAATTTGAAACAATTCCGGTGAATAATGTCGCTAAAATCATCGAAATACCGAATATCGGGAGGTACAGTTATATGGGGGCTATACAAAGACGTGACCTGCACAGACAATTTTCTGCCTGAAGCTGCGGTATTCATTACGAACTTTAAACACCCAATTTGAAACATTTCTGGTGAATAATGTCGCTAAAATCATCAAAATACCGAAAATAGGGTGGTACCCTTATATGGAGGCTATACGAAGACGTGGACCTGCCCAGACAATTTTTTGTCATAGGCTGTGGTTTTCATTACGAACTTCAAATACCAAATTTGAAACAATTCCGATGAATAATGTCACTAAAATCATCAAAATACCGAATTTCGGGAGGTACCGTTGTATGGCGGCCTATACGAAGGTGTGGACTTACATGGCCAATTTTCAGTACCAAAAGACATAATATACCTTTGAGTAAAATTTTATCAATCTACTTCATTTCGTTCGAAAGCTAGAGTGATTTCTACAGACGGACGGACTGCCCTAAATCGACATAGAATCTTATGCTGATCAAGAATATATACTTTGTGGGGTCTAAAATGTATATTTCGAGGTGTTACAAACGGAATGACAAACTTGATCTACCCTTCATTCTATGGTGGAGGATATAAAAATTATCCTCAATAAGGCTGGAATGACACATGTGGACAACAATAAAAAATGCTAGGTTTCCTGGCTATCAAAAAAAGTATTTTATCTGGCCAGTACCCACTTGCCCTTGCAAAACTCTATTTCAAAAGTCATCAACATTGCCAATTCATTTCAAGAACTTTTCCTTATGGAAATTATCCTTAAATTTTGTTGACAACACAAATTGCTGTTAATTGTTAAGTGTTTACGAGACAATTGTTGGATTTCATCTGAACCATTGATTATTCATAAAGTTGTGTCGTGTTGTGCCGTGGATGATGATTCTGCTGCTGCTGCTGTTGACTGCTAGCAACAGCTTCACAACCAATCGAATTATTATTGCTGTTTTGGAAATTTTGAACAGTTTGTTGTGAAAGTATTTCAACACTTCTAAGAATTGCACTCATACTGCGAACGATAGAAGTGATGGCAATGACAATGGTTCCACCGTCATTATCGTCATCAGCATTAACATCATCATCATTATCGCCATCATCATCGATGTCATCCCTATTCATATTCATATGGCGCATCGTCAGCACGTGCTGTTCCTCAGTTATTGCCGCTGCTGTTGCTGCCATGGTTTGATAATTGTTCATTCAAACCCTATTTGCTGAACACAGTCGTTGTCGTTGTTGTTGCTGCTGACTTTTGTGTAAATTGTTACGAAATTGATACATTTAATCGTATTAAAATCCAAAATTGAAATTACAAAACAAATACTTAGAAATGCGTGCGGTATTTCAGCACTTGCCTTGTCAGTCAATCCGAACATTTCTGTCCACACTCCATTTTGTGTGTGTGTGTGTGACAATTTTGATTGTTACCAGCACACATTAAGAGGAGACATTTTCCATATTTTTACAATGATATTGTGTGATGTACGATTAACCCATGGCACGGCTATGGGGTACAATGAAGACAGACTTACAAAGGATCAAAAACGTGGATTGAAAAAAGTTTTTTTAAATGATCAAACAAGTGGATAATTTAAATAAACAAAATTTTCAAAGGATAAGGAAATTTGAAGTTATTCAATTTTTTTAAGGGTTAAAAATAAATTTTTTAAAAAAATATTTTTTTTAAGATCAAACGAACATGGATGTTTTACAAATATTTTTCAAATAAACAAAAAGAAAGTGGATTCTTTAAAATATATTTTTTTTAAGTATCGAAAATTTAAGATTTAAAAAAAAAAAACAATTTCATAAATATCAACTAACACGAAGAAAAATAGTTTTTCAAAGAATCAAAAGAAATGAATTAAAATAAAAAAACTTTTTTTTCAACCAAAAAGACTCGGAATTTTTAAGAAAAACTTTTCAATGATTCAAAACAAAATCTAAATCTTTAAAAAAATATTTTTTCAGAGGATCGTTTGATGTATTAAGAAAAAATATTTTCCAAAAGATCTAAAAACCATAGATTTTTTAGAAAATATTTTTTTAAGTATAAATAATCGTGGATTGTTTAAAAAATATTTTTTTAGAAGTTTTTTCTTTTTTTTTTTCGAAGAAATTTTTTTGCAAAATATTTTTTAAATAACCTTTTTAAAGTGGACCTGCCTAAAGTGGATTTTTAAAAAATACTTTTATCAAACACGTGCATTTTTTTAAAGAATATTTTTCAAAACAAAGGAAAGTGGATTTTTTAAAAAATAATTTTTTCAAAGGACGAAGAATCGTAGATGTTTTATACAATGTTTTTTTTTCAAATGACAAATAAACGTAACTTTCTTATACAATGTTTTCTTTTTTAAAGGACAAAGAAACGGAAATTTCTTATAGCATGTTTTTTTTTTTTTTTTTAAGAAAAACGTCAAAGGATAAAACAGTGGATTTTTTCAAAGATTAAAAAAGAGCCTTGACCTAAAAAAGAATATTTTGTCCAAGGGAACTAAAAATATTTTTTCAAAGAATCAAAAACTTGGATTTAAAAATATATGTGTTCAAAGTATAAAAAACCGTAGATTAAAAAAAATATTTTCAAAAAAAAAAAAAAAAATAGTGGATTTAAAAACAAAATATTTTCATAGGATAAAAAATCGTAGATTTAAAAAAAATATAATTTTTTTAAAAGAATAGAAAAAACTCAATTTTTTAAAAAATATGTTTTTAAACGTAGATTTAAAAAATTAAAAAATCTAACAAAATAACCTGTATTTTAAAATAATCAAAAAACGTGGATTTTAACAAAAAAATGTATTTCCAATAGATAAAATGCCGTAAATTTAAATCCAGTAAAAATTCAGACGGGGCCGACTATATTATGCCCTACACCACTATGCATATTTAGTAGAGCTCCCGTAACAAAGGAATTTATTTGAAAGGTATCATACCACCTATCATTATTTGGCTTTCGACCAGTGATAGTTTGGTTTCAGAGGGAACTAAGATATGGGAGGCATATCCAATTCTGAATCGATTTTAACTAAATTTAACGGGGACTGGAAAGGCATGTCCCGAAATTCACTCCATTTGGGCTGATATTAGCCATTATTTGCACAATAAATCTGAAATCACAATTAGGATATATATGGGAGCTATATCCAAATCTGAGCCGTTCTCGATAAAATGTGGCAAAGGTATTTTCGAGATCTATAAGATATCTGGTAACAAATATCTTTGGTACCATATGAGGGACTTAAAACCCCAAATGGAATGAAACATATATATGGGAGCTATAGGTATATCTGAACCAATTTTGAAATTAATTTGAAAATTAGACTGAATTCTGTTGCCTGTGCCAAAATGCAGGTCATTTGGGCTTATATTGGCCATTTGGTGCACAATTAACACGAAATCGGTTGAAAATACCGTAACTATATCCAAATCTGAACCGATCTTGCTTAAATTTAGCAGATGTATTTTTGGGCTGTATCTGATATCCGGTACCAAAATATCCTTTTTCTGGAGTGCATATTACGAATGTGAGGGACTTAAACACCAAATCGGATGAAATATATGTATATATATAGCTATAGCTATATCTGAACCGATTTTCTCCAAATTTGACGTAATTACTTCTAGACAGAATTCGGTTAGATGTACAAAAATTTACAATTTGGACTGATATTGGCCATTTAGTTCACAATTAACCCGAAATCGGTTATAGATATAAATGGGAGCTATATCTGAATTTGAGCCGAATCTCACCAATTTTAATAGGGTTCGTCGTTTGGCCAAACAAATATTGTTTGGAAAATTTTATCTCAATCGGATAAAAAATGCGACCTTTGTTTTGTTCAGAAGAATGCATGGACAGTCGGACGGACTGACATGCATAAATCGATTCAGAAAAAGATTCTATTAATATCCTCAAAACTTTCTATGGGTCTATGTTACAAACAAATGAATAAGGCATTTAGACCTGCGAAAAGTGGAGTTTTCAAGGAATAATTCTTTCAAAGGACCTGCAGTAGACTTTTTTCGTTTAAAAATTCACCTTAGTTCACCGATGACAGATTTTTTTTTTGATAGAAACAATCATTAAGACCCCAAAGACAAATTGTTCTACTAAAAAAGCCTCAGGTCCCCGTGGCCAGATTTTTTATGCTTTCTGAGACCTGAGAAGCCAACAGAGGTGGAATTTTGGTAATAACTCTATATCTATATTTAAAAAACTATATATATTTTAAAAAACTAAGTAATTATGGATAATGTGGAATAATAATTTTTCAAAGAATCAAAAATTATTGATTGAAAAAAACAATTTTAATAATGAAACATTGATTTTTTCAAAAAAAATTTTCAGAGGATAAAAAACATGGAATTTTTTTAAAAAAATATTTTCTTAAGAATTAAAAAAATTGGATTTTTTCAAAGGTTAAAATAAATTATTTTTTAAAGTATAATAGTTTAGAAAATATATTATAAATAGTTTAAAAAATATATTATATATATAACAGGACGGGATTTTAGACAAATTTTTCTACTGAAAAAGCCACAGGTCCCCAAAGGCCAGATTTTTTATGCCTTCAGAGACATGAGAAGGCAACCGAGGTGGACTTTTGGAAATAATTTTTTTTTAAAGCATAATAGTTTAAAAAAATATTATAAATAGTTTAAAAAAATATATTTTTTCGAAGGTTAAAAAAATTCTCAAGTGGCCTGCAAAAAATTGATTTTTAAAAGAATATTTACTTCAAAGGATTTTTATCTAGATTTTTCAAGTTCCTCAGGTCCCTATTGAAAAACTTCCTCAGCTAGTACAGGATAATTGCTTTTACTGAAAATAATATGTATACCCCTGCTGACAGATTTTTCTATAGAAAAAATCCTTTTATTACCGAGACCAGAGGAGATGAATTTTTTGATAAAAATTTTAGAAAATATTTTTTTAAATGGCCACTAAAATGGATTTTAAAGCAGTATTTTTGCAATACGATTTGAAGTTTGTTTTGAGGGTTTTGATATTTTTAAAGGAATTATTTTTATTTTTTTAAACGGACACTAAAAGGGTTGTTTTAGGAGTATTTTTCCAAATGGATTTCATGTTCGTTTGCGGGATTTAGATATTTTGTTTAAAATGATTTGTATTTGTTAAAAATGATTTCATGGGCAAACTTTTATTTTCTAAAACCTCATTTAAAGCAATTGTCTCAGAAATTATATATTTTCTTGAAATGTATATTCTTCCGGAGAAGGTTAAAATGACTACTTCTTGGTCAGCAGGTAAACGATATAGTTATGTGCATATATAAGTATGTCCATATGACATTTCCCAAATATAGGCATTAAATCTGAAAATCCTAGTTTTGTCACATACAGCCTTCTCGTCTTGTGTGTATCTCTTTCTTCAAAATTCTTTCCTGCAGTCATTTTGTCATGTTTTCTTTGACATTTGTTTACCAAATTCATATTGATCTCTCTCTCTCTCTCACTCTCTGCCTATCTCTCTTTGTATATGTGTGTGTGCAGTTGTTGTTGTTGTATTTGTGGTGATTTTTGTCTATGCACATTTTTATTGAATACTTATACTTTTCGGCCAACATTGCAAGTGTCCTTTCTATGAATTCGTCCTGTTTGTCGACCATCCGGCCTGCTATTTTTGAATGATATGTCATGTGTTTCTTTGAATGTATATGTGCACAAAATGTGTGTGTGTATGTGTGTGTGTTTGTTTTGAGATGTCTGGTGTTTTAGTAAATTTGATAAGTGCTTTTTAAAACACTCAACACACTCATTCATTCGGTCATAAGCAATTTTTGTTTGATTACCTATTCATTTGCCAGAGATTGCCATGAAAAATGCATGTGAATGGTAGATTTTATTAGGCCTTAAATAGCTGACACATGAAAGGACATGAAATGACACTTGGAGTCAGGTGACAAAAATGGATTGATGAAGTTTACAAAAGAGAAGATATGATTCATTATTCCTGTCCATTGACAAATACGGACCAGGATCCATGGTCTTTAAGTCCTTGAAGGAAAATATATAAAAATCCTTGAATCGTGGTCCATAAATCCTTGAAGAAAATTATTTGAAAATCCATATTTCATGGTCATAAGTTATGAAGGATATATTTTTAAATTTGCCATTCCGTCTGTAACACCTCGAAACATACATTTTGGACCCCACAAAGTAAATATATATTCTTGATTAGCATAAAATTCTATGTCGATTTAGCGACGTCCGTCCGTCTGTGGAAATCACTCTAGCTTCCGAACGAAATAAAGTAGGTCGATAAAATTTTACTCAATTGCATATCATGTCTGCAGGACTTTTGGTACTGAAAATGGGCCATGTAGGTCCACTTTTTCGTATAGCCCCCATATAACGGTATCCCCCGATATTCGGCATTTTTATGATTTTTGCGACAATATTCATCGGAATTCACTCAAATTTGGTATTTAAAGTTCGAAATTTATGCTACAGCCTATGCCAGGAGATTGTCTGTACAGGTCCACGTCTTCGTATAGCCCCCATATTCGGTAGTTTGATGATTTTATCGACATTATTCATCGGAATTGTATCAAATTTGGCATTTGAAGTTGGAAATGGATACTACAGCCGATGACAGAAAATTGTCTGTGCAGGTCCACGTCTTCGTATAGCCTCCATATAACTGTACCTCCCGATATTCGGTATTTTGATGATTTTTGCGACAATATTCATCGGAATTGTTTCAAAATTGGTATTTAAAGTTCGAAACTGATGCTACAGCCTAAGATAGAAAATTGTCTGTGAAAGTCCGCGACTTCGTATAGCCCCTATATAACGCTACCTACCGATATTCAGTATTTTGATGATTTAAGCGACATTATTCACCGGAATTCTTTCAGATTTGGTATTTAAAGTTGGAAATGGATACTACAGCCTAAGACAGAAAATTGTCAGTGCATGTTCGCTTCTTCGTATAGCCCCCATATATCGGCACCTGTCGATATTCAGTTTTTTTGTAATTTTAGCGACATTATTTACCGGAATTGTTTCAAATGTGGTATTTGAAGTTCATAATGGATACTACAGCCTAAGACAGAAAATTGTCTGTGCAGGTTCACGTCTTCGTATAGCCCCCATATAATGGTACCTCCCGATATTCGGTATTTTTGTGATTTTAGCGACATTATTCACCGGAATTGTTTCAAATTTGGTATTTAAAGTTCGTAATGGATACTACAGCCTATGACAGGAAATTGTCTATGCGGGACCTCGCCTTCGTATAGCCCCCATATAACGGCACCTGCCGATATTCGGTATTTTGATGATTTTATCGACATTATTCACCGGAATTGCTTCAAATTTGGTATTTGAAGTTCGAAATAGATACTACAGCCTAAGACAGAAAATTGTCGGTGCAGGTTCACGTCTTCGTATAGCCCCCATATAACAGTGCCTCCCGATATTCGGCATTTTGATGATTTAAGCGACATTATTCACCGGAATTGTTTCAAATTTGGTATTTGAAGTTCATAGTGGATACTACAGCCTAAGAAAGAAAATTGTCTTTGCAGGTCCACGTCTTCGTATAACTGTACCTCCCGATATTCGGTTCTTTGTTGATTTTAGCGACATTATTCAGCCGAATTCTTGCAAATTTGATATTTGAAGTTCGTAATGGATGCTACAGCCTATGACAGAAAATTGTCAGTGCAGGTTCACTTCTTCATATAGCCCCCATATAACTGTACCTCCAAATATTCGGTATTTTGATGATTGAAGCGACATTATTTACCGGAATTGTTTCAAATTTGGTATTTGAAGTTCGTAATAGATGCTGCAGCCTATGACAAAAAATTGTCTGTACAGGTTCTCGTCTTCGTATAGCACCCATATAACTATACCTCCCAATATTCGGCTCTCTGTTGATTTTAGCGACATTATTTACCGACCATAATATAACAGCTACATACATTCGGTACAAAATAGATGGCGATGAGGCTCAGGGTATAAAAATTATGTGTCTTAAAACTTTGAAAATTTTTCTTTAAAACGCCCACATTTTTTAAGTCGTCCTCATTTCTAACGAATTTTAAATTTCTTCCTTTTTCTTCATACCTCCTCTTCCCTTATTCGAAATTTTCCATGGCACCTTGTCAATTTTCCCAGTACAATTCTAAGGTTAATACATTCCCATCAATTCTCTGGCTCTTTATTATCAACAATATCGACAATCAACAGTATTTCATGTCTATTTAATGTCTTTTAACGCCATTACTTTTGTTGTTGCTACTACTGCTGCTTGTTGTTGTTGTTGTTGTTGTTGTTCTTGTGACTGTCTGATAATTTTTATTTATTTGCCTTGTCGTCGTCTATCTTCCAATGAAATACAATTGAGGCTAATACTTTAATTTCAAGAGCTTTCATTCATTTCAATTGACAATGTGAACAGCAGTGGAAGAATATGGGCCAGCCGGGCTTCCGAAGCTTTGTGTTGGGAAATTTTTCTTCTTCTCTATACCACACACACACACATTCATTTATACCATTTCTATGCAGAGAGCATTTTGTTAATACTTTAAATAAACGAAACCACAAAAGTGGTTACTGACACCGCACTGACCACAAATCCTCTTTGAGGTGACCCAAACGCTGCTGCCGCACTCGCCTGAGATATGAGTACTTGGCCAGAGCAAAAATATTTCAATTTATTAAATGGACAATGTGTGCAGAAGCTTGGACAGGGATAAGGTAATTTTATGAATTGGAGAAGATATATTTTGAGATATGTGTGCCGGGGGTCAAGGCTGGAGTGGTCAACAGTGGTTGGAGTAATATTAATAATATAATACGTGGATTTTTTGAAAAAATATATTTTCCACAACGTGGGTTTTTTAAAAAATATTTTTTCGAAGATTTATAAAAAAATAATTTTTATAAAAGGACCAAGACACCTGGATTTATTAAAAAAATATTTTTCAATGGACCAATTGACGTGAATTTTTTAAATAAAATTTTTTCCATGGACCAATGAACGAGGATTTTTTAAAAAAAATATTTTTTCAAAGGACCAAGAGACGTAAGGATCAAGATACGAGGGTTTATTAATTTTTTTTCAAATATACAACAGACGTGGATTTTTTTTTTAATATTTTTTCAAGGGAACACAACACGTGGATGTTTGAAAAAATATTTTTTCAAAGGACCAATACACGTGGATTTATTAAAAAAATATTTTTTTTAAAAGGAACAAGATACGTGGATTCTTAAAAAAAAATATTTTTTCAAAGGACCAAAACACATGGATTTATAAAAAAATATTTTTCGAAGGATCAAGACACGTTGATTTATAAACAAAATATTTTTTCAAAGGACCAACACACATGGATTTTTTCAAAAATATTTTTTTCAAATTACAAACAAACGTGGATTTTTTAAAAAGTATTTTTTCAAAAGAACAAGACACGTGGATTTTTAAAAAAAAAATATTTTTTCAAAGCACCAGCAGACGTAGATTTTATAAAAAAAAATATTTTTTCAAAGGAACCAAGACACGTGGATTTTTAAAAAAAAATATTTTTTCAAAGCACCAGCAGACGTAGATTTTATAAAAAAATATTTTTTCAAAGGAGCCAAGACACGTGGATTTTTAAAAAAAAATATTTTTTCAAAGCACCAGCAGACGTAGATTTTATAAAAAAATATTTTTTCAAAGGAGCCAAGACACGTGGATTTTTAAAAAAAAAATTTTTCAAACGAGCAAAGACACGTGGATTTATTAAAAAATATTTTTTGAAGGACCAAAAGACGCGAATTTTTTAAAAATATTTTTTCAAAGGAGCCAAGACTCGTGGATTTTTAAAAAAAATATTTTTTCAAAGAATATGCAAACGTAGATTTTCTCAAAAAATATTTTTTCGAATAAACAAAAAAAAAATGTGGGTTTTTTAAAAAATATTTTTTCGAATAAACAAAAAAACGTGGTCTTTTAAAAAAAATATGTTTTGGAAGGACCAACAGTCGTGGATTTTTTCAAAAAATATTTTTTCAGTGAATATACAAACTTGGATTGTTTAAAAAATATTTTTCAAAGAACAAACGAACGTGGATTTTTTTAAAAATATTTTTTCAAAGGATAATCAAACGTGGAATTTTTTTAAAAATATTTTTTCAAAGGATAATCAAACGTGGAATTTTTTTAAAAATATTTTTTCAAAGGATAATCAAACGTGGAATTTTTTAAAAAAATATGTTTTGAAGGGCCAACAGATGTGGATTTTTTCAAAAAATATTTTTTCAATGAATATACAAACTTGGATTTTTTTCAAAGTATTTTTCAAAGAACAAACGAACTTGGATTTTTTTTTAAATATTTTTCAAAGGATAAGCAAAAGTGGAATAAAAAAAAAATCAAGGAATATGCAAGCGTGGATTTTTTTAAAAAAATTTTTTTTTAAAAAATAATCTAACGTGGACCTTTTAAAAAATATTTTCTCCAAGGACAAAGAAGCGACGGTTTTTTAATAAAAATATATTTTCAAAGAATGGACAAACGTAGATTTTTTAAAGAATATTTTTTTTTTCAAGAATAATCAAACGTGATTTTTTTTTAAATATTTTTTTAAAAAATAATCAAAAGTGGATTTTTAAAGAACATTTTTTCCAACAATAATCAAACGTGGATTTTTTAAAATATTTTTTCAAAAAATAATCAAACGTAGATTTTTTTAAAAATATTTTTTCAAAAAATTATGAAACGTGGATTTTTTAAAAATATTTTTTCAAAAAATTATGAAACGTGGATTTTTTTAAAAATATTTTTTCAAAAAATTATGAAACGTGGATTTTTTAAAAATATTTTTTCAAAAAATTATGAAACGTGGATTTTTTTAAAAATATTTTTTCAAAAAATTATGAAACGTGGATTTTTTTAAAAATATTTTTTCAAAAAATTATGAAACGTGGATTTTTTAAAAATATTTTTTCAAAAAAATTATGAAACGTGGATTTTTTTAAAAATATTTTTTCAAAAAATTATGAAACGTGGATTTTTTTAAAAATATTTTTTCAAAAAATAATCAAGCGCTGGATAATGAACGTTTTCCAAAAAAAATTCGGCAGTTCACAAATTTCGGCCAAGCGCTTGCACTTTTTGGAATTTCAATGGCTTTACCCCGAGCTCATTTTTCAACATTTGACGAATGGAATATTGCGATACGTTCGGCTCAGCCATTTTTCGGCCACTGCGACGCGGATTTCGATAAAGTCGCTTCTTTATTTTTCGAACCATTTTTGTTGATGTTGCTGTTTTCTTCTTGCCGTTCACTTCCTTGACGTCGTGCTATGCTTTCAGTATCACGGTAATGAGCCATTGTACGAGACACAAAGGATTTATTCATATTTAAATCCTGGAGTGCTCTAACGATAGCCACTTGTGATTTTCCAGCCTAATATAAAGAAATCAATCTCTCACGCTTGAATTCCATCACGAATAACTTCTGTTCTGGGAAATTCTCACCAAAATGCTTTTGTACGCTTGTAAACAATATGATGAGTTGTCACTAAAAATAATTTTAACAGCTGTCGGACGAGTGGCTTAGCGCTTCATTGGAGATTTTTGCACAAAATCACAAAAAGTACGATTTAACCCTAAAATATGATTTTTTATATACATATAAGAATTTCTGACGTTTAGGTAGGATTTAGACTTTTAATGTCATCTAGGACCTATAGTGGAATTTCATGCCAATTAATTTTGTGGAATATTCTGACTTGCTGCGAACCCATTTTAAGGGCGTTTTAACAATATTTTAGAAAGAAAGTCAAAAGCCATTTGTGGGTCTTTGAGTATTAAAATTGTACGAAGAGCATACTTCGTTTCTGATCTGCAATATTGCCAAAGACACTTTACAGCAAACATGCATGAATTAGGTTACTTTGCGATGTAAGCTTTCAAAACGCCAATACACCTGTCTGCCATTTTTAGCTCCATTTTCATAACCTGTTGATATTTTCCCTGTAATTATTTTTTTTGTGTTCCACAGTATAATTACCTTTTACAGATCATTCAAGTTTAGATTTTTCAATTGCTTTTCACAGGTCTCCCCCTCAAAAAAGAAAAAAACCAAGCATAAATCATCAAAGAGATTTGACTCAATTCTAAGGAAATTTATGACTTTATTTCCCTCCAGCAAATATTGTAGAGGGCGGAACAACAGTCTCAAAGCTTTGATGTTTCCATCATGTGCTCATCAACTATGTCCGTGTGTGTGTGTGTGTGTGTGATTGTCCAAAAACATATTCTTTCTTTGAGTGAGAAAGTGACTAAATCAATGACTAACATCCTGTTTATGGATCAGTACACAAATCCATTGCGCTTTGGTCCAGTTTTGTTCCCTTCATAAATTCCTTTGAAGCTCTAAAGAGGAGGAGGGAGATGCGAAGGGAAAATGGCCAAGTCATTTAACTCTTGTTTGCTGTGTGATAAATATCATGGTGAAAGAAGAGCAAGGGACCACAGAGGGGGAGCGGGAGGGGATAAATGTGTTGCTGCTGCACTATCATCTTTCAAATGTACAAAACGCTGAAAAGGCTTAAGGATAAATTGTGAACAATCACAGACTCAGACATATACACTCGCTGGAACACACACATTTTCTCTTACACACACACACTCTCTCTCTCTCACACACACACATACACACAACAAAATCGCAGTAAAAGTCAAAACTACAATGGAAATGAATGAATGGCGAACAAATACACACACATGGAAACTAATACCACAACAAACATTACAACAAAACCAAGCAGCTAGCCATTCAACATCCCAAGATCCCCGGTCTCATGGTCCTCCATGCAATGATTTTTAGAAATGGCCGGTCATTTTTAGATCTCCCCAACTGTGTGGTGGTGGTGGTGTGTGTGCGTGTATGAGTCCTTTTGTTTTCCCTTAAAATGTATGTATGTAACTATTTTGTTGTTGCTGTAACGTCGAAAATGTAAATATGTCTGCTTGCCAAGTCATTCGTCAGTCACTGGCATTCAATTGCAAAATGATTTATTTGGGTCACTTGGGTATTTTATGGCTTTGGTCGATGTTACAGCCAGTCTTCGTCAGCAGCAACAACAACAACAACAGCAGCACGTATGTTTTGGACTAACAACATGGACACGATGATGCAGATGTAGAAGAAGAACAAAGCAACAACAACAATGGCTACAGCTACACTGTAGCCAGGATAAAATCCAAATCAGCCAAAGCTGTAGCTGAAGCCCAAGCAGAAGTAGCAGCAAAAACCACAAGTCTTAGGGGGCTTAACACGCACAATAAGCCCACACAACTACACTCACGCATAGTAGAAAGGCTATGTGACGGGACATTTGCTAATGACACTGAGAGGAATTTAGTTTCGGTAGAAAATGTTGAAAAAATATTCGTTTAAAAATCCACGCTTACTGGCCCTAATGATCCTTGAAGAAATATTTATTTTAAAGTCCTTCAAATCCTTGAAAAAAATATTCTTTAAAAGTCCTTGAAATCCTTGAAAAATATTCTTTAAAAATCCACGCTTATTGGTCCTTATGATTCTTTGAAAAAATATTCTTTAAAAGTCCTTGAAATCCTTGAAAAATATTCATTAAAAATCCACGCTTATTGGTCCTTATGATTCTTTGAAAAAATATTCTTTAAAAGTCCTTGAAATCCTTGAAAAATATTCTTTAAAAATCCACGCTTATTGGTCCTTATGATTCTTTGAAAAAATATTCTTTAAAAGTCCTTGAAATCCTTGAAAAATATTCATTAAAAATCCACGCTTATTGGTCCTTATGATTCTTTGAAAAAATATTCTTTAAAAGTCCTTGAAATCCTTGAAAAATATTCTTTAAAAATCCACGCTTATTGGTCCTTATGATTCTTTGAAAAAATATTCTTTAAAAGTCCTTGAAATCCTTGAAAAATATTCATTAAAAATCCACGCTTATTGGTCCTTATGATTCTTTGAAAAAATATTCTTTAAAAGTCCTTGAAATCCTTGAAAAATATTCTTTAAAAATCCACGCTTATTGGTCCTTATGATTCTTTGAAAAAATATTCTTTAAAAGTCCTTGAGATCCTTGAAAAAATATTCTTTAAAAATCCACGCTTATTGGTCCTTATGATTCTTTGAAAAAATATTCTTTAAAAGTCCTTGAAATCCTTGAAAAATATTCTTTAAAAATCCACGCTTATTGGTCCTTATGATTCTTTGAAAAAATATTCTTTAAAAGTCCTTGAGATCCTTGAAAAAATATTCTTTAAAAATCCACGCTTATTGGTCCTTACGTTCCTTTGAAAAAAAAAATCTTTAAAAGTCCTTGAAATCGTTGAAAAAATATTCTTCAAATATTCTCTTTATGCTCCTTAAAGAATATTCTTTAAAATTCCTTGAAATCCTTGAAAAAATATTCTTTAAAAGTCCTTGAGATCCTTGAAAAAATATTCTTCAAATATTCTCTTTATGCTCCTTAAAAAATATTCTTTAAAATTCCTTGAAATCCTTGAAAAAATATTCTTTAAAAATCCACGCTTATTGGTCCTTATGATTCTTTGAAAAAATATTCTTTAAAAGTCCTTGAGATCCTTGAAAAAATATTCTTCAAATATTCTCTTTATGCTCCTTAAAAAATATTCTTTAAAATTCCTTGAAATCCTTGAAAAAATATTCTTTAAAAATCCACGCTTATTGGTCCTTATGATTCTTTGAAAAAATATTCTTTAAAAGTCCTTGAAATCTTTGAAAAAATATTCTTTAAAATCCACGCTTATTGGTCCTTATGATTCTTTGAAAAAATATTCTTTAAAAGTACTGGAAATATTCTCTAAAAGTCCTTGAGATCCTTAAAAAAATATTCTTTAAAAATCCACGCTTATTGGTCCCTATGCTCCTTAAAAAATATTCTTTAAAAGTCCTTGAGATCCTTGAAAAAATATATTCTTTAAAATTCCTTGATATCCTTGAAAAAATATTCTTTAAAAGTCCTTGAAATCCTTGATAAAATATTCGTTTAAAAATCCAGGATTATTGGTTCTTTTGATCCTTGAAAAAATATTCTTTAAAAGTCCTTGAAATCCTTGATAAAATATTTGTTTAAAAATCCAGGATTATTGGTTCTTTTGATCCTTGAAAAAATATTCTTTAAAAGTCCTTGAAATCCTTGATTAAATATTCGTTTAAAAATCCAGGATTATTGGTTCTTTTGATCTTTGAAAAAATATTCTTTAAAAGTCCTTGAAATCCTTGATAAAATATTCGTTTAAAAATCCACTCCTATTGGTACTTATGATCCTTGAAAAAAATTTCATTTAATAATCCACGCTTATTTGGTCCTTACGATCCCAAAAAAAAAATTCGTTTAAAAATCCTTTAAAAATATATTCGTTTAAAAATCTACGCTTATTGGTCCTTATGATCCTTGATCAAATATTCGTTTAAAAATCTACGCTTATTTGGTCTTTATGATCCTTGAAAAAATATTCATTTAAAAATCTACGCTTATTGGTCCTTATGATCCTTAAAAAATATTCGTTTAAAAATCCACGCCTATAGGTCCTTATGATCCTTGAAAAAATATTGGTTTAAAAATCCACGCCTATAGGTCCTTATGATCCTTGAAAATATGTTCGTTTAAAAATCCACGCTTTTTGGTACTTATGATCCTTGGAAAAAATTCTTTAAAAATCCGCGTTTATTTACCCTTGAAAAAATATCCTTTAAACATTTTCTATTATTGGTCCTTATGATCCTTGAAAAAAAAAATCGTTTAAAAATCCTCGACATTGGTCTGATAAGGTCTCTTTCAAAAATTCTATTTTCTTTTTGTGTCCACTATTGAACTAATTTGCCTGCCACTTGCTGAGATGTCATGTCCCGATGATTTATGTCCGAACATTAAACCTTTGAGGTATACATTTTCAGTTCCCCAGAAGATTCTCCTTCATTGTGGTTATTGTCCGTTTTTGTAACAAAACTAGTTATGGTCAATGAGATTGTAAAGCTTTTTCGGCCAGCATTTAATGTTGAAGGTCTGAGTTCCTGGCAAAGGCTATGGGATGTTGGACTATTCCAATTAACTGGACAAGATTTGTGTAGAACGAAATCATAATCAGGGCTAAGCCATTGTGTCTACAATAATGTTTTCCCTTTCCATGTTAAGGAAGGAAGAAAATGAAAACAACCACACACACACACACACATAGACACAAAGAAGCTCAAAATCTGTGTGTGTGTGTGTGAGGGTGGGAAGGTAATGAGCTAGGAAGCTCCAAATCCTTTGTTGTTTTCCATTTGGGCCACAATGGGAAAGGTCAGTGATGAACATTAAATTCCATGAAAAATGCATTAAAGATTGAAGAAAATTTGGAAATTTAAAGAAAACTCAAAATTCCAGCAAATTTTTAAATTTAAAACTCAAATTTTATGACTGAGAGTAAATGGCTCCAAAGTCAAATCTCCCGAATTTGACCTTTTTATCCGATGATAAGTCAAGGCACCATAATTTATGGTGCTCTCTTTCTTTTTTGCACAAAGATTTCCAATTTGATTTTTGTTCCAGCTCCCAGCTCATTTGTTATGCAGCCAAGGGCCTACAGGAGTAACACCAAAAACCATCAACAAAACCTGCCACTGCAAAAGACTCCCAAAGGACATTGGAAACGTCAAAGCGTTCAAGATTTGGAAAATACTTCACTTTGGCATGTTTCTTTATTTTTTGGTGGCCAAAAAAACAGACAACACAAATTTTTTATTCTCGCCATCGCCATTTAAGACCATAAAACGTTCCATTTCCATTTTCCCGCTCCATGGGCCATAACAACCGAACTCACACAGCCACACAGTCACATATCATGTTTGGTTAGCATCGATGAATAGTCACTTGAATTTACCTTTTTTGCCCCGGTAGCAATCAGCTTCGGTGACTCCGGCAATTGTCCTGTCGGCAAGTGCTCGAGGAGTTATCCAGCTCCAGGGAGAGAGTCACACACACACATCCACACAAAAATACCTGAAATCATGGCTGGTGTCTCGTTTTGCAAATGTCTATTTGTAAATGTTGTTTCGCCTTTTTCTTGGTCTTCATTTAGCAACGACAAGGAGGATAATTTATAACGCTGCCAGTCCAAAGGGGAGCAGAAAACCAAAAAAACTGTGCCAAAGAATCGCCGAATTTCACTACGTGCAGAAAATTGCAAAACAGCTGGGCGAAATGGGAATAAACAGAAGTAAAGAACAGGGACGTGGTAGCAGAAAAAATCCACGTTTGTTGGTCCTTTGAAAAACATTCTTTAAAAAAATCCAAGTTTTTTGGTCCTTTGAAAAAATATTCTTTAAAAAATCCACGTTTCTTGGTCCTCTGAAAAAATATTCTTTAAAAAATCCACGTTTCTTGGTCCTCTGAAAAAATATTCTTTAAAAAATCCACGTTTCTGTTGGTCATTGAAAAAATATTCTTTAAAAATCCACGTTTCTTCGTCCTCTGAAAAAATATTCTTTAAAAAATCCACGTTTGTTGGTCCTTTGAAAAATATTCTTTAAAAAATCCACGTTTGTTGGTCCTTTGAAAAATATTCTTTAAAAAATCCACGTTTGTTGGTCCTTTGAAAAACATTCTTTAAAAAAATCCACGTTTCTTGGTTTGCCCTTGAAAAAATATCCTTTAAAAAATCCACGTTTCTTGGTTTGTCCTTGAAAAAACATTATTTACAAAAAATCCACGTTTCTTGGTTTGCCATTGAAAAAATATTCTTTAAAAAAACCCAAGTTTCTTGGTTTGTCCTTGAAAAAATATTCTTTAAAAAATCCACGTTTCTTTGTTAGTCCTTGAAAAATATTCCTTAAAAATCCACGTTTCTTGGTTTGTCCTTGAAAAAATATTCTTCAAAAAATCCACGTTTCTTGGTTAGTCCTTGAAAAATATTCCATAAAAATCCACGTTTCTTGGTTTGTCCTTGAAAAAATATTCTTTAAAAAATCCACGTTTCTTGTTCCTTTGGAAAAATATTCTTTAAAAAATCCACGTTTGTTGGTCCTTTGAAACATATTCTTTTAAAAAGTCCACGTTTGGTGGTCCTTGAAAAAATATTCTTTAAAAAATCCACGTTTCCTGGTCCTTGAAAAGAATATTCTGGTCCTTGAAAAAAATATTCTTTAAAAAATCCACGTTTCTGTTGGTCGTTGAAAAAATATTCTTTAAAAAAATCTACGTTTCTTGGTTCTTTGAAAAAATATTCTTTAAAAAGTCCACGTTTCCTGGTCCTTGGAAAAATATTTTTAAAAAGTCCACGTTTCTTGGTCCTTGAAAAAATATTTTTAAAAAGTCCGCGTTTCTTGGTCCTTGAAAAAATATTTTTAAAAAGTTCACGTTTCTTGGTCCTTGAAAAAATATTCTTTAAAAAGTCCACGTTTCCTGGTCCTTGGAAAAATATTTTTAAAAAGTCCACGTTTCTTGGTCCTTGAAAAAATATTTTTAAAAAGTCCGCGTTTCTTGGTCCTTGAAAAAATATTTTTAAAAAGTTCACGTTTCTTGGTCCTTGAAAAAATATTTTTAAAAAGTCCACGTTTCTTGGTCCTTGCAAAAATATTCTTTAAAAAATCCACGTTTATTGGTTCTTTGAAAAAATATTCTTTAAAAAATCCACGTTTATTGGTTCTTTGAAAAAATATTCTTTAAAAAATCCACGTTTCTTGGTCCTTTGAAAAAAAATTCTTTAAAAAATCCACGTTTCTTGGTCCTTTGAAAAAATATTCTTTAAAAAGTCCACGTTTCTTGGTCCTTGAAAAAATATTTTTAAAAAGTCCACGTTTCTTGGTCCTTGAAAAAATATTTTTAAAAAGTTCACGTTTCTTGGTCCTTGAAAAAATATTTTTAAAAAGTACACGTTTCTTGGTCCTTGAAAAAAATATTCTTTAAAAAATCCGTGTTCTTTTTCCTTGAAAAAATATTCTTTCTTGGTCCTTCAAAAAATATTCTTTAAAAAATCCACGTTTCTTGGTCCTTCAAAAAATATTCTTTAAAAAATCCACGTTTCTTGGTCCTTCAAAAAATATTCTTTAAAAAATCCACGTTTCTTGGCCCTTGAGAAAATGTTCATTAAAAAATCTAGGTTTCTTGGTCCTTTGTCGTCCACTCTCTTTAAAAAAATTCAAGTTTGAAGGTCTTGTGGTTCTCAAAAATGTTCTTAAAAAAGTCTACGATTAAAGGCAATTTGGTCCTTGGAAAATATCCTTTAAAATCCATGACTCTTTGGTCTTTGAGCAAATTTTCTCTGAACGTCTTTGAGAAAAAATATTGTGTGCTCCCATGCCCCTACATTCTGCTCCATTGAGACATCCCGTACTGTTTTCTTTTGGCTCCGCAAAGGTATGAAATGTGATACGTTAACGTTTCGCATAAAATTGCTAAAGCAAAATTTATGCAAATCGGAAGCAAACATTAATCAAAGTTTTTTTCCTCCCAAGTTTTTTGTTGGTCATATCTTCATTGAGAGCGAGTTTTTAGCTTTTGCTTGAATTTATTTTTGCCAGTGGCTAGGTTGTTTTTTTTTTTTTTGGCCCGTTTCGCTTGTCGCTTGTCTTCTCATCCATATTTCTTTGGTGGGTTGTGTAAATTTGAGGCCATCTAAAATGCCGTCGTGACCAAATCGAGCATGAAAAAGTAGACAAATATTCTCACACGTTTTTGTCATAACGGTGTCCTTGCGGTGGGGTGAGTTGAATTCTTGCAACTTTTTTTTTGTTGTTGGCGAAGAGGTTGAAATGTAGCGCATAATTGATGGGATACCTTTGCTAAAGAAGCAACAAAACAAGACAATTTGTGAAGGTTATGAAAGATAGGTGTAGGGTTTATATTGAGGGAATGATTTCCTTGATTTCAACATCAGATAATGGGCACATTCGTCCGCGAAAAACAAAAAATTCCTTCTATCCGTCTGTGGAAATCACTCTAGCTTCCGAACGAAATCAAGTAGATTGATATATATTATGTTTGCAGGACTTTTGGTATTGAAAATGGGCCATGTAGGTCCACGTCTTCGTATACCCCCCATATAACGGTACCTCCCGATATTCGGTATTTTGATGATTTTAACGAAATTAATCATCGGAATTGTTTCATATTTGATATTTCAGGTTCGTAATAGATACTACAGTCTATGATAGAAAATTTTCTGTGCAGGTTCGCGTTTTGGTAAAGGCCCCATACAATGTTACCTCCCTATATTCAGTATTTTGATGATTATAGCTACATCATTCACCGATTTGTTTAAAGTTTCCCATTTGAATAGTGTAACCGCTTATGACAAAAGTTGCCTATGCAGGTCCACGTCTTCGTAAAACTCCAATATAAGGGCAACATACGGTATTTTTGGGATTTTAACAGAATTTTTAACGGATTTTACGTCAGTAAATTTGTTTAAAAAATCAACGTCTACTGATTGTTAAAAAAAATATTTTTTAAAAACTCCATACTAACTGATTAGTTGAAAACTATTTTTTAAAAAATCAACGTTAACTGATTGTTAAAAAAAATATTTTTTAAAAACTCCATACTAACTGATTAGTTGAAAACTATTTTTTAAAAAATCAACGTTAACTGATTGTTAAAAAAAAATATTTTTTAAAAACTCCAAATTAACTGATTGGTTGAAATTTTTTTTTTAAATATCCACGTTAACTGATTGTTAAAAAAATATTTTTTAAAAAATCCACGTTAACTGGTTGTTAAAAAAATATTTTTTTTTTTAAATCCACGTTAACTGATTGTTAAATTTTTTTTAAATCCACGTTAACTGATTGTTAAGAAAAATATTTTTTAAGAAATCCACGTTAATTGTTTGTTAAAAAAACTATTTTTTTAAAAATCCACGTTAACTGGTTGATAAAAAAATATTTTTTTTTAAATCCACGTCAACCGATTGTTAATTTTTTTTTGAATCCACGTTAACTGATTGTTAAAAAAAATATTTTTTAAGAAATCCACGTTAACTGTTTGTTAAAAAAACTATTTTTAAAAAATCGACGTTTACTGATTGTAAAGTTGACGGATTGTTAAAAAATGCATTTTTAAAAATCCACGTTTGTGAATTTGTTGAAGAAATATTTTTTTAAGAAATCCACATTTGAAAATTTGTTTAAAAAATATTTTTTAAAAGTCCACATTTGTAAATATGTTTTAAAAAATCCACGTTTGTAAATTTGTTAAAAAAATATTTTTTTAAAAATACACAGTTGTAAATATTTTTAAAAAATATGCTTTAAAAAATCCACGTTTGTAAATTAGTTTAAAAAATATTTTTTAAAAAATCAACATTTGTAAATACATTTAAAAAATATTTTTTTTAAAAATCCACATTTGAAAATATTTAAAAAAAAATTTTTTTTTAAATCCACGTATGTAAATTTTTGTTTAAAAAATATATATTTTTTAAAAAATTCTCTATTGTAAATTTGTTTAAAAAATATTATTTAAAAAATCCCCATTTGTAAATTTGTTCAAAAAATATTTTTTTAAAAAATCCACGTTTGTAAATTTGTGGAAAAAATATTTTTTTTAAAAAATCCACGTTTATTGTTTGTAAAAAAATATATTATTAAAAAATCCACGTTTGTAAATTTGTGGAAAATATATTTTTTTAAAAAATCCACGTTTGTAAATTTGTGGAAAAAAATATTTTTTTAAAAAATCCACGTTTATTGTTTGTAAAAAAATATATTATTAAAAAATCCACGTTTGTAAATTTGTGGAAAAAAATATTTTTTTAAAAAATGCACGTTTATTGTTTGTAAAAAAATATTTTATTAAAAAATCCACGTTTGTTAATTTTGTTGAAAAAATATATATTTTTTAAAAAATTCACGATTATTGGTCGTTTAAAAATATATATTTTTTTTAAAAAAATCCACCATTATTGGTCGTTTAAAAATATATATTTTTAAAAAAATCCACGATTATTGGTCGTTTAAAAATTTATATTTAAGAAAAAACAACGTTTATTGGATACTTTAATTAAGTTTAAAAATCCATGTTTATACATTTATTGAAAACAACAGTTTTAAACAAATCCGCGTTTTGTTAAATTTGATTAAAAATCCACATTTTGGTTCTTTCAAAAACTATTTTTTTTTAAATCAATTTTTGTAAATTTTCGTTGGTATTAATAAAATTGTCTTCATATTTTATTAATACCCACGATTTTTTGTCGTTATTTTTTTAAGTCTGCGTTTATTTTTCGCTTAAAACAACACTTTTTTTAATCCATGTTCATTGGTCCTTTAAAAAAGTATTTTTTAATTCAAAATTATTGGTCCTTTAAAAAACATTTTTTTTTAAATCCACATTTATTTGTGTTTTCAAAATTATTTTTTTTTTTAAATCCACCTTTATTGGTCTGCTCAAGTAACATTTTTACAAATGCACATTTATTGGTCGATTAAAATTTTTTTTTAATCCACATCTATTAATTCTATAAAACATTACTTTTTTAAAAGTTCATCTATTGGTCCTTACAAAAATATTTTTTAAAAATCTACGATATTTGCTCATTAAAAAAAGTAAATAAACATTATTTGTTTCTTCAAAAAAAAATATTTAACAGAATCCTTTGGAAAAATATTTTTTAGAAGGTTAGTTTCTAAAAAAAAAATCTAAAAAATCTTTAGAAACATTTTTTAATTAATTTTTTTATATTTATTTATCAGAAAATATTCTGAGGTCTTTCGCAAATCTTCTTGAAAAAATCCACGTTGTCATCGCTCTTTAAAAATAGTCTTTAAAAATCTCTTTAAAAATATTTCGTATTATTTGTATTAATCAAAATACTTCTGTTTTCTCTTTCAGGTATGTAATGCTTCATTTCCTGGTGTCCGTATAAAAATTATGGTATGTAAACAAAAAATGGCAAAACTTTAAGAAAACAATCAGAACTTTTTCGCGTAACAACAATAGAACCATTTCATTAAAAATAAAAACAATAAAACATTTTTTTTTTGAAAGCTATTGACAAATAAACAAACGGCCAATGGCTGTCAAACTTTATTTTCGAATTAATTATTGAAACTTTGGAAATCTTCAGTGAGCCTTTAAATGAGTTCGAAAGTAATTTATGGACGACTCAAGGGAAAGCCATACAACTTCCAAGGATCAAAATGCTGAAGCATGGAGGTCATTTTTTAAATCACCAACAATATTTCTTGGATGTTGTTGGTGGTAGTGGTGGTGGAGGTGGTGGAGGTGGTGTGGAAACCATTTATTTAACTCATTCCTCCGCAGAAGGGCTTCATTAAACATTAATTAGAAATATTCACCTGTTCGTTAGAGATGGTGGGGGGATTGGTGGAGTGCCAAAATAAAATCTCGTGCCGAATGATGTTCATTGCCAAATGTCTGGCCAACAAATCAAAGGATATCCAAACCACATACGCAAATGCTATCTCAGGCTATGCTCCCCGCAATTTCTCTCCGCCGATCTTAAGACAATTTCTTTAGCTTCTTCTTCTTGCTGTTCTTCATGATCTATATGCTGATGAACGAACTTTTTGGCGCAGAGCACACGCCAACCCATCACCTTCCTCATCATTCGCATAACCATGTCATGTTCAAGGTTATTTTCTTCTTCATTCATGCATTCATTCGAAAAGGGCAAAGTTTTAAGCCTCAAGCTTTATAGACATTAATTTATATATCTTTCATTTATATGTCTAAATATAAATATGTATGTGTGTGTATGTGTATGTACATCAGTACTTAACCTAACGTTAGACCATAATATAAATCAAAGTGAAAATGATTTGGCAAATTTCATTAAAAATACTCAATCTAGGATGGAGGTGAGTCAAAGGACTTCCACGAGCAAGGATGGCAGCTGAAAGGAAGCACCGCAAACGGTGCTGGCAAAAAAATTTTAATCTCAATTTTATTTTTTTTTATTTGAAACTCATTTTTATACCCTACACCATAGTATGGAGTATATTCTTGATCAGCATAAAATTCTATGTCGATTTATCAATGTCCGTCCGTCTGTCCGTCTATCCGTCTGTGGAAATCACTCTAGCTTCCGAACCAAATGAAGTAGGTTGATAAAATTTTTCTCAAATGTATATTATGTCTGCAGGACTTTTGATATTGAAAATGGGCCATGTAGGTCCACATCTTTGTATAGCCCCCATATAACGGTACCTCCCGATATGCGGTATTTTGACGATTTTAGCGACATTATTTACCGGGATTGTTTCAAATTTGGTATTTGAAGTTCGTAATAGATACTACAGCCTATGACAGAAAATTGTCTGGGCAGGTCCATTTATAACCCCCATGGTACCTCCAGATATTCGGTATTTTGAAGATTTTAGCGACATTATTTATCGGAATTGTTTCAAATTTGGTATTTGAAGTTCGTTATAGATGCTACAGCACAAAACAAAAAATGGGTCATGTAGGTCCACTTCTTCGTATAGCCCCCATATAACGGTACCTCCAGATTTTCGGTATTTTGATGATTTTAGCGGCATTATTTACCGGAATTGTTTCAACTTTGGTATTTGAAGTTCGTAATACATGCTACAGCCTATGACAGAAAATTGTCTGTGCAGGTCCACGTCTTCGTATAGCCCCCATATAACGGTACCACCCGATATTCGGTATTCTGATGATTTTAGCGACATTATTTACCGGAATTGTTTCAAATTTGGTATTTGTAGTTCGTAATGGATACTACAGCCTATGACAGAAAATTGTCTGTGCAGATCCACGTCTTCGTATAGCACCCATATAATGGTACCCCCCGATATGCGGTATTTTGATGATTCTAGCGACATTTTTTACCGGAATTGTTTCAAAATTAATATTTAAAGTTTGTAATAGATGCTACGGCTTAAGACAGAAAATGGGTCATGTAGGTCCACGTCTTCATATAGCACCCATATAACGGTACCTCCAGATATTCGGTATTTTGAGGATTTTATCGACATTATTCACCGGAATTCTTTCAAATTTGGTATTTAAAGTTGGTAATAGATACCACAGCATAAAACAGAAAATGGGTCATGTAGGTCCACGTCTTCGTACAGTCCCCATATAACGGTACCTCCCGATATCCGGTTTTTGATAATTTTGGCGGTATTATTCACCGGAATTGTTTCAAATTTGGTATTTGTAGTTCGTAATGGATACTACAGCCTATGACAGAAAATCGTCTGTGCAGGTCCACGTCTTCGTATAGCCCCCATATAATGGTACCCCCCATTATTCGGTATTCTGATGATTTTAGCGACACTATTTACCGGAATTATTTCAAATTTGGTATTTGAAGTTCGTAATAGATATGCAGCATAAAACAGAAAATGGGCCATGTTGGTCAACGTCTTCGTATAGCCCCCATATAACGGTACCTCCAGATATTCGGTATTTTGATGATTTTAGCGACATTACTTACCGGAATTGTTTCAAATTTGGTATTTGTAGTTCGTAATGAATACTACAGCCTATGACAGAAAATCGTCTGTGCAGGTCCACGTCTTCGTATAGCCCCCATATAACGGTACCCCCCATTATTCGGTATTCTGATGATTTTAGCGACATTATTTACCGGAATTGTTTCAACTTTGGTATTTGAAGTTCGTAATAGATGCTACAGCCTATGACAGAAAATTGTCTATGCAGGTCCACGTCATCGTATAGCCCCCATATAACGGTACCTCCAGATATTCGGTATTTTGATAATTTTGGCGGCATTATTCACCGGAATTGTTTCAATTTTGGTATTTGAAGTTCGTAATGAATACTACAGCCTATGACAGAAAATTGTCTGTGCAGATACACGTCTTCGTATAGCTTCCATATAACGGTACCTCCAGATATTCGGTATTTTGATGATTTTAGTGACATTATTTACCGGAATTGTTTCAAATTTGGTACTACAGTCTATGACAGAAAATTGTCTTTGCAGGTCCAGGTCTTCGTAAAGACTCCGGAATAACGTGTACTCCCCATATTCGACTTTTTTTTAAGAATTTTACAGAATTTCTAACGGATTCTATTTTTTATTTTATTTTGAAAATTTCCAAATTCGCTCCAAATGGTGCAGGGTATTTAAAGTTCAGCCGAACTTACTGCTTTTTAACTTGTTTAATTTCCCGGTTTGAGGCTTGGTTTAGAAAAAATTTTTTTTCAAAATATTACTGTGCTCAGGTTCTCTTCTGATGGCATTTGTTCCGCTCAAGAGACGATTAAAAATCGCAGTTTGAAGCTCTGTTGGTCCATTGAACGCTAGCCTTCATTTTGGGCCTTTTGGTTCTCAAAATTAATTTTGTTTTTTTTTTTTTTTTGGTGTCCTGTAGCTGTAGCATATTTAAGGATATTTCTTTAAGGACCATCTTGTAGAAATATCCTTAAAAATGCACCTTGGTAGCAGACAGACAAAAAAAAGATAAAAAACTTGCAGGAAATATTTTATATATCCACATTGGTATTAGATATGGACTTTAGAAAAATACCCAGAAAAATGCAAGAAAAAATATTTAAAAAGTTTGTGGCTCAAACGATATTAAAAAAAATCTTTTAAAAATTCCAAATTTTTAAAGGAGAATGGCTCCATTATTGCAAAATGTTAATATTTTTAAAAGTATTTCTTTAAAATTTCGATATTTTGACTATTTTAAAAATATTTTTTTTTTCCAAATTTGAGTGTAGTTTCTTAAAATTTTTTAAGAGTGCATTTCTTGAAAAATATTTTTAAAAATATTTTTTATTAATTTTTTTCTATTATTTCCATCATTTAAAATTTTTTTTTTCAAAATTCTATATTTTTAAGAGAGAAAGACCAAAAACAATTTTTTTTGTAAAAGCATATTTTTTTAAAAATTTGTATATTTAAGCTGTTTTAAAAATATTTTTCTAAATTTGGGTGTAGTATCTTAAGATTATTAAAGTGGATTTTTGGGCCTTTTGGTTCTCAAAATAAATTTTGTTTTTTTGGTGTCCTGTAGCTGTAGCATATTTAAGGATATTTCTTTAAGGACCATCTTGAAGAAATATCCTTAAAAATGCACGTTTGTAGCAGACAGACAAAAAAAAAGATAAAAAATCTTGCAGGAAATATTTTAGATATCCACATTGGTAATAGATATGGACTTTAGAAAAATACCCAGAAAATGCAAGAAAAAAATTTTTTAAAAGTTTGTGGCTCAAACGATATTAAAAAAAAAATCTTTTAAAAATTCAAAATTTTTAAGGGGAATGGCTCCATTATTGCTAAATGTGAATATTTTTAAAAGAATTTCTTTAAAATTTGGATATTTTGACTATTTTAAAAATATTTTTTTCTCCAAATTTGGGTATTGTTTTTTCAGGTTTTTAAAAGTGGATTTCTTGAAAAATATTTTTAAAAATATTTTTTATTAATTTTTTTTCTCTTATTTCCATCTTTTAAAAAAATCTTTTCAAAATTCTATATTTTTAAGAAAGAAGGACCCCAAACGGCTTTGTCTTTTGCAAAAGCATATTTTTTCAAAATTTGAATATTTAAACTATTTCAAAAATATTTTTCTAAATTTGGGTGTAGTATCTTAAGATTATTAAAGTGGATTTTTGGGCCTTTTTGTTCTCAAAATTAATTTTTTTTGGTGTCCTATAGCTGTAGCATATTTAAGGATATTTCTTTAAGGACCATCTTGAAGAAATATCCTTAAAAATGCACCTAGGTAGCAGACAGACAAAAAAGGCAAAAAATTCTTGCAGGAAATATTTTAGATATCCACATTGGTAATAGATATGGACTTTAGAAAAATACCCAGAAATCTGGAGGAAAAAATATTTAAAAAGTTTGTGGCTCAAACGATATTTAAAAAAAAAAATCTTTTAAAAATTCAAAATTTTCAAGGGAGAATGGCTCCATTATTGCTAAATGTGAATATTTTTAAAAGTATTTTTTTTTTAAATTTGGATATTTTGACTATTCTAAAACTAGTTTTTTCCAAATTTGGGTGTAGTTTCTTGAAATTTTTTAATTTCTTGAAAAATATTTTTATTAATTTTTTTCTATTATTTCCATCTTTAAAAAAATCCTTTCCAAACTCTATATTTTTAAGAGAGAATGACCCCAAACATTTTTCTTCCAAAAGCATATTTTTTTTTCAAAATTTAGATATTTAAGCTTATTTAAAAATATTTTTCTAAATTTGGGTGTAGTATCTTAAGATTATTAAAGTGGATTTTTGGGCCTTTTGGTTCTCAAAATTATTTTTTTTTTGTGTTCTTTAGCATTTTTAAGGATATTTCTTCAAGGACCATCTTGAAGACCATCTTGAAGGACCATCTCTTTTAAAAATTCAAAATTTTTAAAGGAGAATGGCGCCATTATTGCAATATGTGAATATTTCTAAAATATTTCTTTTAAATTTGGATATTTTGACTATTTTAAAAATATTTTTTTTCCAAATTTGGGTGTAGTTTCCTTAAATTTTTTTAAAGTGGATTTCTTGAAAAATATTTTTAAAAATATTTTTTTATTATTTTTTTCTATTATTTCTATCTTTAAAAAAAAATATTTTCAAAATTCAAAGACAAAATATTTTAGATATCCACATTGGTAATAGATATGGACTTTAGAAAAATACCCAGAAAAATGCATGAAAAAATATTTAAAAAATTTGTGGCTCAGACGATATTAAAAAAAAATCTTTTAAAAATTCAAAAATTTTAAAAGAGAATGGCTCCATTATTGCGAAATGTGTGAATATTTTTAAAAGCAATTTTGTAAAAGATTTGGATATTGTGACTATTTTAAAAATATTTTTTTTCTCCAAATTTGGGTGTAGTTTCCTAAAATTTTTTAAAGTGGATTTTTTGAAAAATATTTTTAAAAATATTTTTTATTAATTTTTTCTATTATTTCAATCTTTAAAAAAATCCTTTCCAAATTCTATATTTTTAAGAGAGAAAGACCATAAACAGTTTTTTTTTGCAAAAGCATATTTTTCAAAATTTGGATATTTAAGCTTTTTTAAAAATATTTTTCTGAATTTGGGTGTAGTATCTTAAGATTTTTGAAGTGGATTTTTGGGCCTTTTGGTTCTCAAAATTAATTTTGTTTTTTTTTTTTTTGGTGTCCTGTAGATGTAGCATTTTTAAGAATATATCTTCAAGGACCATCTTCAAGAAATATCCTTAAAAATGCACCTTGGTAGCAGACGCAAGCCTTCATTTTGGGTCTTTTGGTTTTCAAAATTAATATTTTTAAAAGTATTTCTTAAAAATTTGGATATTTTGACCATTTTAAAAATATTTATTTTTTTCCAAATTTGGGTGTAGTCTCTTAAAATTTTTTAAAGTGGATTTCTTGAAAAATATTTTTAAAAATATTTTTTATTCATATTTTTTTTATTATTCACATCTTTTAAAAAAAATTCCTTTCAAAATTCTATATTTTTAAGAGAGAAGAACCCCAAACAGTTTTGTTTTTTGCAAAAGCATATTTTTTTTAAAAATTTGGATATTTAAACTATTTTAAAAATATTTTTCTAAATTTGGGTGTAGTATCTTAAGATTATTAAAGGGGATTTTTGGGCCTTTTTGTTCTCAGAATTAATTTTTTTTGGTGTCCTATAGCTGTAGCATATTTAAGGATATTTCTTTAAGGACCATCTTGAATAAATATCCTTAAAAATGCACGTTGGTAGCAGAAAGACAAAAAAAGAAAAAAAATCTTGCAGGAAATATTTTAGATATCCACATTGATAATAGATATGGACTTTAGAAAAATATCCAGAAAAATGCAAGAAGAAATATTTATAAAATTTGTGGCTCAAACGATATTTAAAAAAAAATCTTTTATAAATTCAAAATTTTCAAGGGAAAATGGCTCCATTATTGCGAAATGTGTGAATATTTTTAAAAGCAATTTTGTAAAAGATTTGGATATTGTGACTATTTTAAAAATATTTTTTTTTCCAAATTTGGGTGTAGTTTCTTAAAATTTTTTAAAGTGGTTTTCTCGAAAAATATTTTTAAAAATATTTTTTGTTAATTTTTTTCTATTATTTTCATCTTTAAAAAAAATCCTTTCCAAATACTATATTTTTAAGAGAGAAAGACCATAAACAGTTTTTTTTGCAAAAGCATATTTTTTCAAAATTTGAATATTTAAACTATTTCAAAAATATTTTTCTAAATTTGGGTGTAGTATCTTAAGATTATTAAAGTGGATTTTTGGCCTTTTGGTTCTCAAAATTAATTTTGTTTTTTTTTTTTTTGGTGTCCTGTAGATGTAGCATTTTTAAGAATATATCTTCAAGGACCATCTTCAAGAAATATCCTTAAAAATGCACCTTGGTAGCAGACAGACAATAAAAAAGGATAAAAAATCTTGCAGAAAATATTTTAGATATTCACATTGGTAATAGATATGGACTTTAGAAAAATACCCAGAATTTCCAAAAAAATCAAGGGAGAATGGCTCCATTGTTGCAAAATGTGAATATTTTTAAAAGTATTTCTTTAAAATTTGGATATCTTGACCATTTTAAGAATATTTGTTTTTTTCCAAATTTGGGTGTAGTTTCCTAAAATTTTTTAAAGTGGATTTCTTGAAACGTATTTTTAAAAATATTTTTTATTAATTTTTTTTCTATTATTTCCATCTTTTAAAATTCTATATTTTTAAGAAAGAAGGACCCTAAACTGTTTTTTTTTTTGCAAAAGCATATTTTTTTTTAAAATTTGGATATTTAAACTATTTTAAAAATATTTCTTTTTCTTAAGATTTTTGAAGTGGATTCAAAAAAAAAAAAAAAATAAATAAATAAATAAATAAAATGTAAAAATATGTTTTTTCAATTTTTTTTTCAAATGTTCCTATCCAATCAAATATTTCAATTTAGCCAATGTTCGCCAAAAAAAAAAAAAAAAAAAAGAATTCGTACAAAAATTATGACAGGACATTTTTTTATTAATTTTTTTTCTATTATTTCCATCTTTTAAAAAAATCTTTTCAAAATACTATATTTTTAGGAGAGAAAGATCATAAACAGTTTTTTTTTTTTTTGCAAAAGCATATTTTTTTTTAAATTTGGATATTAAAACTGTTTTAAAAATATTTTTCTAAATTTGGGTGTAGTATTTTAAGATTTTTTAAAGTGGATTTGTGGGCCTTTTGGTTCGCAAAATTAATTTTGTTTTTTTTTTTTTGGTGTTCTATAGCTAAATAGGGAATAGAATATTTAAAAAAAAATTTTTAAAAATTCAACATTTTTAAGGCAGAATGGCTCCATTATTGCTAAATGTGAATATTTTTAAAAACATTTTTTTAAAGATATGGATATTTTGACTATTTTAAAAATACTTTTTTTTCCAAATTTGGGTGTAGTTTCCTAAAATTTTTTAAAGTGGATTTCATGAAAAATATTTTTTATTAATTTTTTTTATTATTTTTTTTTTTCTATTATTTCCATAATTTATTTTTTTTTCAAAACTCTATATTTTTAAGAGAGAAAGACTCCAATTTTTTTGCAAAATTTGGGTATTTAAACTATTTTCAATTTTTTTTTCTAAATTGGGGTGTAGTTTCTTAAAATTTTTAAAGTGGATTTTTTGAAAAAAAAATTTAAAAATATGTTTTATTAATTTTTTTTCCAAATTTTCCTTTTTAATCAAACATTTCAATTTAGCCAATGTTCCCCAAAAAAAAAAAAAAAAAAAGGAATTCGTACAAAAATTATGACAGGACATGGAAAATCCCAAAGAAAAACAAAAGAAAACTTTTCGTAGGAAACAGGCAAGAGAAATAAACTTGTGTTTGTTTTAAGTCTATAATATTTTCATGATAGCCAATGGATACGGACCGGAATAGTACCAGCACCCAATGGCCACCTTGAAAAAATTGCTTTATTAAGTTACCATTTCTTTTTTTTTTTTTTTTTGTAGATGGGGTATGTGTGTATGTAAATAATAATATATATTACCAAAAACAAAAACAAAAAAACATATCCTCCTCAACAAAGTCAGGAAAAGTTTTGTTTTCTTTTTAAGAAAAAAGAAAGTTTTGTTTTCTTTTTAAGGAAAAAAAACAAAACTTTTGATGTGTTTCCTTGTAGTTTTTGTTAGGAAAATCTTTTAGAAAATTTCAAAATTTTTTTTTCGGACCAGAAATCATATTTCTTTTCTGCTACAGCTTTGTTCCTCATCCATGTTGTGTCTGTCGACTGTCATGTCTCGTGGCAGTCAAACTAAACAAATGACCAACGATTTTATGTCAAAACTTTGTCCATACCCCATACGATTTCGGCTGGAGACCTAAAAAAATGGCCAATAACCTTAGGAACTTTTAAAGAAATTGAAAACCTGGCCATGTAATAAGGGAAGAATATGAATATATGTATGTGTGGATGTTTAGGCTAAAATTAGATAGAATCATAAGAAGTGCTGAGAACAAAAAAAAAAAAAAAAAAAAAAACAACAAATTATAAATGACCAAAGTTTAATATCAAGGGATCGTGATGCAAAAGAAAAATACTATTCCACTTTTCTTTTGTTTCCCATGGAAAATTAAGAATTCCTATATTTTTTTTCAGGATAATAGCTATTAATAATATTCTTCCTCTTCAAAATGTGTTTTTATCACAAAAGGACATCTTACATCATTTAATAATCAATCACATTCTCTCTGTGGCATCCTTTATCTACACTTACGCCAGAGTCATTGCATAAAGAGAATATCTAACCAACATTATTAACACTTCAGGCATTAATTTGCCAATTTAAGTTCATGCTATTGACAGAATTTTCCAAATTTTCCAGAGATTTCAAGTATTTTATTATTTATTCATTAATTAATTTTAAAATATATTTCTGAGTTATGACAGATAGTCATATTTTTGTATTCAGTGGCCACTTGACTTTTAAAGCCATAGATGTTAATGACTTATCAGGAATAAACATTTCAATTGTCTTGGGAGAATTTTTTCTGGGTGGGTATGGAAATTATTGGGAAGGAAGAAAAGGAAAATAATTATAAATTTTAGCTGATCAGACATTTTTAAAAACCTCCTTTAAAACTTAATCTTAATGAATGAAAAAATAAAACCCATTTGGGCACCATAAAGCAATAAGAGACACAAAAAAAAACTCCCTTTCTAATTGGGCGCCAAAATTATAGGCCTTCTGTGACATTATTTCCCAAAAAGAATTGATCTTCTTCTATTATTAGTCCTGTATTCTTAAAAGTTCCGTGGACATGTTGCCCTTTTTTTAATTTTTTCTTTGAATAAAACCTCTTTAAAATCTTTGAGTCTATATATCTATATAAGGATATAAATTAAGAAAAAAAAACTTAAAACTCCACTGTTAAGGCACTCTTGGTTCTGGAAATAATAAAGTAACCCATTATGATTTAGTCTCCATTGTTTTTTTTTTTTTTTTAATGCACATTTGAGGCTTGTTTGTTTTAGAAAAAATATTTATTAATAATTACAGTGCTGCTCTTCATTAAAAACTAGTTCTGAAGGTCCTCGCCTGATGTCATTTGGTCCGTTTAAAAGGCAAACAAACAAACACATGGTTTGATGTTCTGTTGATACGTTGAACGATGGCCTTGCCCCTGGGCCTGTTGGTCCTCAAAAAAAATTGTTTGGATCCCTGTAGCTGATGTGGTCCATGAAGAAATATCCTTCAAAAGTAACGTTGTCAGACAAAAAAAAAAAAAAAGAGAAAAAAGGAAAATCTTTAGATGTCGACATTGGTAGCAGATATAGACCTTAGAAAATACCCAGAAAAATGGTGAAATAAATATTTTAAAATCCCAGTCGGGGTGAATCGATTTCCTAAAACATCTTTAAAAACATCAAATTTTTGAGAGAGCAAGACTCCAAATATATAGCTTAACAAGTAAAAAAAGGTGTAAGTTCGGCCGGGCCGATCTTGGAAGACCCTCCACCATTTGGAAAGAATTTGGCGATTTTCAAAAAAATAAAATCCGTAAAAATTCTATTTAAATCTTTAAAATACTGATTTTAGTCGTTATATTAGGGTCTATACGACGACGAGGACCTGCACAGACAATTTTCTGCCTTATGCTGCAGTATCCACTACGAACTTCTAATACCAAATTTGAAATTTGAAGCAATTCCGGTGAATAATGTCGCTAAAGTCATCAAAATACCGACTATAGGGAGGTACCGTTACATGGGGGCTATACGAAGACGTGGACCTGTACAGACAATTTTCTGTCCTAGGCTGTAGTATCCACTTCGAACTTCAAATACCAAATTTGAAACAATTCCGGAGAATTATGTCGCTAAAATCATTAAAATACCAAATATCGGGAGGTACCGATATATGGGACTATACCAATACGTGGACCTATATGGCCCATTTGCCATACCAAAAGTCCAGTGGATATAATATGCATTTGTGTAAAATTGTATCTATCTATTTATTTCGTTTGGGAGCTAGAGTGACAAACGGATAGACGGACGGACATCGTTCAATCGGCATAGAATTTTATCCTGATCAAGAATATATACTCATACTTTTTGGGGTCTAACATGTATATTTCGAGGTGTTACAAACGGAATATACCCTCCATAGAAAAGGCCAGTTTGTCATTGAAAAAACTAGAAAAGAAAGTCTTAAAGTCGGGCGGGTCCGACTTTGTGATACCCTACACCACTATGCTAATTTAGTAGAGCTCCGCATAAAAATTAAAAGTTTTTATGGAAGAATTCAATCATACACGCTATGATTATAATTTAAAAATCAAAGGACTAAATATGCCGAAGCATTTGTATCTTTTAAATTCGGACTTGTATTGCCCATTTGGTGCAAAATTAATTTGAAATCGGATAAAGAAATATGAGGTAGCTATATCCAAATCTGAACCGATCTCGATAAAATTTGGCAAAGATATTTCTGAGCTGTATTTGATATATTTCCCCAAATATCGTTGTTACGGAGTGCATATTACGGTTGTGGTTAACAAATATAACAAATCGGATGAACAATATATATGGGAGCTATAGCTATATCTGAACCGATCTTCACCAAATTTGACATACTATCTTCTAGACTCAATTCGGTTGTAAGTGCCAAATTTCATTCCATTTGAGCAAATATTAGACGTTTGGTGCACAATAAAAGGAAAATCGGACGAAGTTATATATGGGAGCTATATCCAAGTCTGAACCGATCTCGAAAAAATTTAGCAAAGTTATTCCTGAGCTGTATTTGATATATTTCCCCAAATATCGTTGTAACAGAGTGCATATTACGGCTGCGAAGGACAAAACTAACAAATCGGGTGAACAATATATATGGGAGCTATAGCTATATCTGAACCGATTTCGATCAAATTGGCATACTTATTTTCAGGCCCAATTCGGTCGTATGTGCAAAATTCCATACTATTTAGGCTGATATTACACGTTTGTTGGTCAATAACAAGCAAATCGGACGAAAATATATATGGGAGCTATATCAAAGCTATATCTAGCTTCCAAACAAATTGAGGTAGATTGATAAAATTTTACTCCAATATGTGTACTATGTCTGCAGAATTTTTGGTGTTAAAAATAGGTTACATAAGTCGACGTTTTGGTACAGCCCCCATAAAACTATACCGTTCCCATTATGTAAGATACATCCTTGCTTAGAACTGTCAATGTAGGTCAAGTTTTGATATAGTCCTCATATAACTTCCAAATATTCGGTATTTTTGTTTCACACTTATTCACCGGAAATATTTCGAATTTGCAATTTGAACAATTTGGGTCCCATGCCGGAAATTCCTCAAACAGGGTACGGCATTGTATACCCTCCATATAACTGTACCTCCCTATATTTTCATGATTTTAGCTACATAATTCACCGGAATTGTTTCAAATTTCGTATTTGAAGTTCCTAATGGGTGCTACAGCCTTTGACAGAAAGTTATCTATGCAGGCCTACGTCTTCGTATAGCATGTCCAGGTCTTGGTGAAGCCCCCATGTAATGGTAGCCCCATTTATTCGGTACTTTGATAATGTTAGCCACATTATTCTTGCGAAATGTTTCGAATTTCGTATTTGTATTTCCTAAAGGGTACTACCATCTGAGACAAAAAAAAAACTGCCAATGCAGGTTCACATCTTCGTAGGTCCTTATATTACGGTAACTCCCTATGTTCGATATATTTATGATTTAACAGTTTTTCTGATTTTTTTTTTGTTTTTTTGTTTTTTTTTTTTTGAAATATAAAAATTCGAAAATGGTGGAGAGTATTAAAATATCGGTCCGGCCGAACTTACTGTGTGTGTTTTTTTTTTTCTATTTTTTTTTTTTTTTTTTTGAATTTTTCTCATTAAGATCATTTATGTCCTGTGAAGAGGATTCTTAGAAATCTACATCTGAATTTTTGAGAAGATTTATACCAGAGATTCTCTTGCTTTATACTTTTCTAGAAAAATGGATGGTTAAAGCTCTCTTAGTCCTTTAAAATGTGAATTTAATAAAAAAAGTTTGCACCAGTATAAAATTTGGGGAGGCATGATAAGGAGTGGACCGATATACCGCATCTTTACAGCCGATCTTGTGTTAGTAGGAAAAAATGGGATATGAGAAAGATAAAGAGAAGCGGATGCTCATTTCGGATTTTGTGATCGTTGCGGTCATTCAAAATGTTGATGCTTTGGTGAGGTCCATCTTCATCACATTTTATACCTGACCCTCTGTGGCGGAGTTACTTGATGGAGTGTACCGACATTGTCCATTTTGGCACCTGACCTAGTACTGATGCTAATATTAGGATTTCACGTGTTGGAGCAAAATCGGGTTATCATATTTCTGTGCAGTAAAATATTTTTTTGAAAATATCGACCTTTTGTGGGGGAGGTACCAGAAGGAGTGGACCGATTTTGCCCATTTCCGAACTCAATCTAAGTTTAACAATAATATCACGATAAACAAGTGTGGACTAAATCGGATACTCCCTTCGAGAGTTATCGTGCCCACCAGCCAGACGGAAGGACATCGCTAGATCGACTCCATATATACTGAAATGGATTTGGTCCAAAGAGACCTAAGGTTTAAAACCACATTTTGATGAAGCACGTTTTGGGCGTATCAAACGATACACAGGGTGCGATAAAAACTGCATCAAAGTTAAACGCCATAATTTGTACATTTTTTTTTTAAATTTTATTCAATGAAAGCTAAAAATGTCGGAAATAGCATCAAATTTTAGAATAAATTTAGATTTGGTCGAATTAGTAACCTTTGGCACGAATTACGGTCTTCAAATGGCCAATGAAACTGTCACAAGTAGCCCGAATGTTTCTCAGCGGTACTTTGGCTCATTCCCGGCGAAGCGCTTGGTTGAGGTGATCGACACTTTGGTATTTTTTAGTGCCAACCTTGCTTTCCAAAATTCTCCAGACACAAAGTCCAACGGATTGATATCCGAAGATTTTGGTGGCCATTGGTGGCTGGGAATGAAGCGAGGAACCTCATTTTGCAACCATTCTTGGGTGACGAGTGTTGAGTGCAAGGCTGCTGAGTCCTGTTGGAATGTCCAAGGTCTGCTGCGGCCAAACTGTTTGCGTGCCCAAGGCTTCAATACAACCTCCAGAATATTTTCGCGATAATATTCGGCATTCATTCTGATGTCTACGAGCGGAGAGCGACCATCGGCTGTTATGGCGGGCCACAGCATCACCATCACCATGGCCGGCGCTTGAGTTCTGGTGGCCAACCGGAGGTGCACATTTTCAGCTGATCTCTTTGGCAAGTAAACATTCGATCATTTTCTTTGTTTACAAACTGCTGGACAACGAATGTTTTCTCATCGGAGAAAACCAAATTCGGTCGTTCACAACTTTCGGCCAAGTGAAGCAAAACTTTAGCTCTTTTGAGTCTATTTTCTTTCTGTTGCGGTGTAAGTTCTTGCACTTTGTGGAATTTCAATGGCTTTACCCCGAGCTCATTTTTCAATATTTGCCGAATGGTATATCGCGATATGTTCAGCTCATGAGCCCTTCTTCGGTTACTGCGACGCGGATTTCGATCAAGTCGCTTCTTTCCTTTTCGAACCATTTCTGCTGAGGTGGCTGTTTTCATCGTCCACTTCCTTGACGTCGGGCTACGCTACCAGTGTCATGGTATCGAGCGATGGTACGAGACACATAAAATTTATTCACATTTAAATGCTGGAGTGCTTTGGCGATAGCCACTTGCGGTTTTCCAGCCAAATATAAAGAAATCACACTATCACGCTTGAATTCGATCACGAATAACTTTTTCTGGATAATTCTCACCAAAATGCTTTGGTACGCTTGTAAACAATATAATGAGCTATCACTGGAATAATTTTAACAGCTGTCGGACGAGTGGCTTAGAAATGACAGCAGTCTGATTTTTTCTCTTTGCAATTTTTTCATCTAACCTTGTATACCCTCACCCAGAGGGTATAAAAAGTCTCTGTTGGACATTTGACACCCAGCCCTGTCCGTTCGCCTTATACCAAATTGTACCATTGTAGAAGTTTAGTACCAGTTTGAAACTGGCCACATCAACTGCAATCCATCAGTAGCTCCGTATGTCCACTATCACGCGCCTATGTACCAAGACTGACGCTCGTTCCAAATTTCAAGATTCTATCTTTAATCGTTTCATTTGTTCGAAAAAAAAAATATTTTATAAATTTACATCCTTAAAAAAATATCCTTGAAAAATCTCACCTTGTAATTTTGCTAGTTCTTGAAAAAAACATAAAATATTTAATTTCAGAAAACTGGTCAAGTCAAAATTTGGGGTTAAAAAAATACGTAATTGGCCTAAGTAGACTTCGAAAGAATACATGTTTGGGAATTGTTGGTCCTTTATAAAATTGCCTCAGAATTTCTAGTTTTAAGTTTTTTTTTGTGGTTATTAGGCTCTGTTGGCCTATATTCTGCAATGAAATTGTATCGTAAATCGGATTATGCCTGAAATTTTTAAAATAATTATAATTGGAGACACAAATATATATGAGTGGAGGGTTACCATTCGAGTAAGGTTGTTGTATTTGGATTCGGCTTATAACCATACTAAAGTGTCCATACGGATATGTTTCTCTTGCCTCGACAAGGTTGTCAGGTTGTTTATAATTAGCCAAATTATATAATGAATATTTTTTTATCGCTTTCAAAATCGGAAATTATAAAAATGACTTCCAAAGAGACAACGTACTTCCTGTTCCGAAAAATTTTTGTTATTTAAATTATTGTGCATAGGCAAAATTTTTTTCCCAACATTTTCTAAAAATATCCGGAAATTAATATCCGGAAAAATTATACCCAATATATTTTTATATAATAATTTGTCCATCATTATTGTTGTGTGTGTGTGTGTTTAACTGCTTTTGACATAATCAAATACATTCGAATCATTATCATAATTATCGCCTTCATCATCATCATCATTCATGGCCAAATCACTGTCATCGCACAAACATAGATTTAACATTAGCCAAAAGGACCAATACAACACATGGCTCAGATTAGACATGTTAAGATTTCAAATCATATTTATTTTCCTTACACTCGTCTACAACCACAAACACAACCACCCACACATGAGAGCGCACTTACTTATCAACTGCTTGTCATAAATCTTGTGATGAATTAGTCTGAAGGAGGGAAAGAAAGTCATTTTAATTACCTCGTAGAAAGCATTAACAACAGCAACAACTAATCTTGGTATTAGTTGATGATATAAATATTTTTAACTTGATTTTTATGTTTATATGTGGGATTGGAAGTTTCTTTTTTTGTTTTTTTTTTTTTTTTTTTTTTTTTTGAAGGAATATGAGAAATTCCAAGACAAATAAGACTTTTTTGAAAAATTAACAGGCATCGAAAATTATTTTTTTATGCATATATATTTTTAAGTATTAATGTAATTTCAAAGGAGGATTAGTTACAGGAAATATTTCTACAAGGACCAAATATTTAAAAAGAAATCGTTTCTGAAATAATTTTTCAATTATTAACATGAATTCTTAAAGGATGTTTGTTTGGGGATCAAAGATCCTAAAACTTGCATTTTTTTAAAGGACATTTTTATAGAAATCGTCTCAGCTACAAACGTGTATTCTATGGAGGATGATTTTTCAGGGACCATCTCTGCGAAAAACAAAGGTTTTTAAGGATATTCTTCCAGGGACAATCTCAGCTACAAATCTCTATGTTTACACGAAATTTTTGGAGGAACAATCCATTTTAGCCTGAAATTTGCAAAATATAATCTTTTAAAGAATATTATCCACTGATATGAAATTTTAATAACATTAAGACTAAATTTTAAGAATATTTTTAAGGGCCGCAAGCGGGAACTTTGTAGGGTATTTTGTAAAGGGTGTAAACGTAAAAGTTCATTTTTTTTTCAGGGACTACATACAAGGATTTTAAAGAACATTCCTTAAGGGGCTAAGATTTAAATTTTTTTAAGTGGATTATAAAAGGATGAATTACCTCTCTTCAAAAGCCTGTTTGAAAGGATTAAAAACTTGGTTCTCTGGATTATTATTGGATGTTGTGCTCAGGACAGAAAAAGTGGGTTTTATAAGGATAAAGGATATTTCTTCAAAAATCGATTTGAAAGGACTAATAACTTAGTTTCTGCGTTGGCTCTTGAGAATATACTTTAAAATCCACCTGTGAAGCAGTGGATGTCCTAAGTTAAGCAAAAATACCCTTTCTGAATCAAGGATTATTAAATGATATTGTGTTAAGGACATTAAAAGTGGATTTTAATAGGATGAAGGATATTTCTTCTTGATTATTAAATAATAGAAAATGTGGATTTTTAAAGGATAAAGGATAATTCTTCAAAAGCCTTTTGAAAGGACTACAAAATTGGTTGCTTTTTTCAAGGACGACAAAGACAATTTTAAAGATCCATCTTTTCAGGAATTACAAACGGGTATTTTAAGTAGATATTTTTCAAAGGATTAACTGTCAGCTCAGTTTCCTCTGAAAGGATAGTTTTTCAAAGGAATGAAGCAAAGGACTTAAAAAAACTCAACATTCTGAAAGCACCAAGGATATTCTCTTAAGGAAGATAAAGAAGTCATTATTTGTTCAAGGACTATCGTTACATTTTATGTTTTTTTTTTTTTTATCAAAATTGAATGGGTTTAATTTTCAAGGACGTATGTGGATTTTTGAGATTTTTAAGAACGAAGGGGGATTTTTGAGGTTAGTAATTTTTAAGAATTCTAAAAATAAATTTTAAGAATATTTTTCAAGGACCTCAAACGGGATCTTTTTAGGGATATTTTTCAAGGGGTTTAAACGTGAAACGTTATTTTCCAGAGACTACAAACTGGGTATTTTTAAAGGGTATTTTTTTTTTTTTTTTTGGATGGAAAGTTGATTTTAAAAGGATAAAGGATATTTCATCAAAAGTCGATTTGAAAGGACTAAAAACCTGGTCTTCTGGATTATTTAAGGATATTTTGTTAAGGATAGAAAAAGCGGATTTTAAAAAGATGGAGGATATTTTTTTCGAAAATCGATTGATAAGGTCTAAAAACTAAGTTTCTTCTAAGTATCTGGGTCTCAGAAAAAAAAATAATTTTAAAATATACGACTATGGATAAGGCGATTTTAGAGAAGGTATTCTTTTAAAACTACGAATTTGTAGCTGAAATAGACCTTGAGAAAATTCCCTTAAAAAATCGTGTATGGAGATGGTATTGTTTTTACAGAAATATCCCTTTGAATCCAGGTATGGAGCTGCGTTGGTCACCACCGAACCTAGAACCCATTATGACCTACAAATACCAATTCTTAGACAAATCCGTGCAAAAATGTGGCAAAAATGATCAAAATACCGAATACAAAATGCCGAATATCGGGAAGTACCGTTGTATGGCGGCTATACCAAAACGTGGACTCATTTCCAGTACCAACCATTCTAGGCACAATATAAATTTTTCTGCCAATTGTTCTGATTTCTACAGACAGACAGATGGATGGACATCATTGAATCGATGTAGAATTTTATGCTGATCATGCATAACTAACAATAACATAACAATAGTAACGACGAATATTTAGGGATATTAAAAACGGAATGACAACGTTAATATTCCCTCCTTTTCAAGGTAGAGGGTATAAAAATATCTATCCGAAATCAAGGATTATTAAAGAATATTTTTTTAAGGATTGAAGAATTTGATTTTTTATGGATGTTGCTCCAAATGCCTATTTGAAAGGGCTAAAAACAAGGACACCAAAATGGATTTTTTAAAAAGTATTTTCTCAAGGACTCCACATTGGTCCTTTTTGAAAAGTATTTTTTTAGGAACCAACATGGACTTTTTTGAAAATATTTTTTTAAGGATGAATGTGGTTTTCTTATAAAGAATTTTTTTAAGTACCAACATGGATTTTCTAGAAAGCATTCCTTCAAGGACCAACGTGGATTTTCTAGAAAGCATTACTTCAAGGACCAACGTGGATGTTTTTAAAAAGTAATTTTACAAGGACCAACGTCGATTTTTTAGAAAGTATTTTTTCAAGGACCGACGTAAACTTTTTAAAGAAAACTTTTTCGAGAACCAACGTTGATTTTTTTTGGAAATTATTTTTTCAAGGACCAGACTGGAGTTTTAAAGAAGTACTTTTTCGAAGACCAACTTGGATTTTTTAAAAAGTATTTTTTTCAAGATAAAGACCAACTTGGATTTTTTAAAGGGTATTTTTAAGATAAGGACCAACGTGGATCTTTTAAAAAGTATTTTTAAGATAAGGACCAAGGCGGATTTTTTAAAGAGTATTTTTTTAAGATAAGGACCAAGGTGGATTTTTTAAAGAATATTTTTTTAAGATAAGGATCAATGTGGATTATTTAAAGAGTATTTTATCAAATACCAACTTGGATACTTTAAATATTAATTATCAAAGACACATGTGGATATTTAGAAAGTGTTTTTTAAGGACAAATGTTGATGTGGATTTTTTAGAAAATATTTTTTTAAAGACCAACGTGGATTTTTTAGAAATTAATCTTTTTTAAGGACCAATGTGGATTTTTTAAAAAATATTTTTTTCAAAGACCAACGTAAATTTTTAGGAATTAATTTTTTTAAGGACCAATGTGGATTTTTTAAAAAATATTTTTTTCAAAGACCAACTTATATTTTTAGGAAAGTGTTTCTTGAAGGACCAACGTGAATTTTTTAGAAAATACTTTTTTAAGGACTAATGTTGGTATTTAGAAAGTATTTTTTCAAGGACCAACTTGGATTTTTTTAAGAATATTTTTTTTCGAGGACTAATGTTGTTTTTTTAGAAAGTATTTTTTCAAGGACCAATCTGGATTTTTCAAAAAATTATTTTTTAAGATATAATTTTTTCAAGGTCCAATTTCGATTTTTTTGAAGTACTTTTTCTAGGACTAACATTGTTGTTGTTGTTTAATTTAAAATAAATTGTAATTTTACTTTAAACGTATTCAAGGACTTCATAAGACTTAATAAATTTGGAGAAGTTTTAACTAAATATTTTTATGGTTGCATATTAAAATAAATATTTCTGTGAAAACTATTTTGTTTTTTTTTTTAGATTTTGTACAGGAATATTTTACAAAAAATGTTACCAAGACTATCGCAGATGATATCGTCGGATTATAACAAATGTTCTAAAGACTCCATTGTTATTTTTCAAAGACTAGTTGGGATCTTGAATTTTTAAATGAACTTCTCTCAATGGCTATTAAAGTCAAAGTCGTTGAGTTTTTATTTTATAGTTTGCAAAGGCTCTCTTGGATATTTCATTAACAGTTTTCTGAGGAATTTAAAAAAAAAAAAACTTTTTAAGCAGGTCGTAATTGTTTAAAATTCAATGCTGCCGTTCGCAGTTCATGAGTTTGACCGGCATCTCAAAGTTTTTCTCTTCATAGAAATCCTCTGAAATTGCTACTTTCTTCCCTGACTCACTCGTATTCGTATCACTGACATTGTTTGCTATGATTTCTGTATTGAATGACAAAAAGTCATATTAACTTTCCAAATGATTGTTTTTTCCCCTCCCCTCCGCACTTTCCAATAAATACATGTCCTGCATGTTTGTGTGTGTGTGTTGGTGTCCGTTTTGAGTTTGAATGTGTAATTAATTGCTTGCATAAGTGTTACCAATTATTGCCACATTAAGTTCAAACAACAACCCGAACATGATTGATTATGAATGATGATTACTGGCTATTGTTGTTGTTATTGCTGTTGTTGATGCTAGTTTATTTTTCATATTCAAGTATTAAATTTGCTACTTAATCATAATTCGTCCAATATCCTTATAGCTATTTATATCCTTAAAATTCATTGTAATTTTGTGGTTGCACAGATTTCAATGTAAAGTGGCGATGATGACGATGACGACGACGTCGATGATGATCAGGATGATGATAATGATTAATTATTACGATTGTTAATAGTGATTATGATATCATAATTACTCATTATCCTTACTAATATCCTTTTTATGCATTAGATTAAATTGTTGTTCAACACAATGGATTTCCATACATTTTTGTGGCATTGATTCGAATAAAAGAACAATTCAAGTGGAAAACTTTCCATAGTTCAATCTCTGTACAAAATTGAATGAAATATTTTCGTAATTAAATTTTTGGGGTAATCGATGATTTCTATTAACCCATTGAGGGAGGGCTGGTTAGTATTCAGAGAAGACATAAAAGGGAGACATGGTCAAATAAGTGGAGAATTTTCGAAGAATATTTTTTTTGATTGTATATTTCCTTAAGATGATGCGATTTTTCAAAAATGAAGGTCATTGAACCTTGGATTCATTTTTGAAGTTTTTTTTTCAAAGACCAATAGACAAAGAAACGTGTAAAATTTTTTTAGAGATACTTTAATTTTTTTAAGAACATTATTTCAAGGCATTCGAACATGGATTGGAAAAAAATATATTTTTTATGAAACGTAACCTAAATTTCTTCAAATCGGGATTTTATAAAAAAATATGTCTTCAAAGACCAAAGGCCAAGAATCGTCGATTTTTTAATTTAAAAAAAAAAGATGTTTAAGTGCCAATATTTTTCTGCAGCGTTTAAAGAATATTTTTCTAAGTACTGGGATTTCTAAAAATATTTTGTCAAGGACCAACAGGCCAAGACACGTGAAAATTTTTAAGGTATATTTTTCTAGGACCAACAATGATTTTTTAAAAAATAGTTTTCAAGGACCAACGTTCTATAAATACGTGGGTATTTAAAAATTATTTTTTCAAAGTGGATTTTCTAAAGGACCAACATTTTTTAAGAACCATTTTTTCAAGTGCCAACTTGGATTTTTTAAAAATATTTTTTCAAGGACCACCGTGGATCATCTGCAGGCCAACGTGGCTCTTTTAAAAAGTCCTTTTTTATTCAAGAATCAACTTGGACTTTTCAAACGTATGTTTTTAAGGACTGTCGTGGATTTTTAAAACCTATATCTTCAAGGACATTCGTGATTTTTTAGAATATTATTTTTTTAAGGATCAACGTCGATTTTTCAGGATATATTTTTTCAAGGACTAACGTGGTTTTTTTCAAAAGTGTTTTTTCAGGGAGCAATTTGGATTTTTTGTGAAGTGTATATTCTTAAAAGAATATTTTTTAAAGGATATTTTCAAGGTCCTATTTGGATTTTAAAGAATATTTTTTTCATGGTCCTAAGGACCACGAAACGTGTTTTTTTTTAAATAATATTTTTTCAAGGACCTACTTGGATTTTAAAGAATATTCTTTTATAGTCCTAAGGACCAAGAAAACTGGATTTTTTTTTATATAATGTTCAAGGACCTACGTGGATTTTAAAGAATATTTGTTCAAGGTCATAAGGACAATGGAACGTGAATTTAAAAAAAAAATATTTGTTAAGGTCATAAGGATCATGAAACGAGGATTTTTTAAGGAATATTTTTTTAAGGACCTATCTACCAAGAAACGTGGATTTTTTAAAGAATATTTTTTCAAGGTCCTAAGGACCAAGAAACGTGGATTTTTTAAAGAATATTTTTTCAAGGTCCTAAGGACCAAGAAACGTGGATTTTTTGAAGAATATTTTTTCAAGGTCCTATGGACCAAGAAACGTGGATTTTTTAAAGAATATTTTTCATGCTCTTAAGGACCAAGAAACGTGGATTTTTTAAAGAATATTTTTTCAAGGTCCTAAGGACCAAGAAACGTGGATTTTTTAAAGAATATTTTTTCAATGTCCTAAGGACCAAGAAACGTGGATTTTTTAAAGAATATTTTTTCAATGTCCTAAGGACCAAGAAACGTGGATTTTTTAAAGAATTTTTTTTCAAGGTCCTAAGGACCAAGAAACGTGGATTTTTTTAAGAATATTTTTTCCATGCCCTAAGGACCAAGAAACGTGGATTTTTTAAAGAATATTTTTTCAATGTCCTAAGGACCAAGAAACGTGGATTTTTTAAAGAATATTTTTTCCATGCCCTAAGGACCAAGAAACGTGGATTTTTTAAAGAATATTTTTTCAATGTCCTAAGGACCAAGAAACGTGGATTTTTTAAAGAATATTTTTTCCATGCCCTAAGGACCAAGAAACGTGGATTTTTTAAAGAATATTTTTTCAAGGACCAAGAAACGTGGATTTTTTAAAGAATATTTTTTCAAGGTCCTAAGGACCAAGAAACGTGGATTTTTTAAAGAATATTTTTTCAAGGACCAAGAAACGTGGATTTTTTAAAGAATATTTTTTCAAGGACCAAGAAACGTGGATTTTTTAAAGAATATTTTTTCAAGGACCAAGAAACGTGGATTTTTTAAAGAATATTTTTTCCATGCCCTAAGGACCAAGAAACGTGGATTTTTTAAAGAATATTTTTTCCATGCCCTAAGGACCAAGAAACGTGGATTTTTTAAAGAATATTTTTTCAAGGACCAAGAAACGTGGATTTTTTAAAGAATATTTTTTCAAGGACCAAGAAACGTGGATTTTTTAAAGAATATTTTTTCCATGCCCTAAGGACCAAGAAACGTGGATTTTTTAAAGAATATTTTTTCAAGGACCAAGAAACGTGGATTTTTTAAAGAATATTTTTTCAAGGACCAAGAAACGTGGATTTTTTAAAGAATATTTTTTCAAGGACCAAGAAACGTGGATTTTTTAAAGAATATTTTTTCAAGGACCAAGAAACGTGGATTTTTTAAAGAATATTTTTTCAAGGTCCTAAGGACCAAGAAACGTGGATTTTTTAAAGAATATTTTTTCAAGGACCAAGAAACTTGGATTTTTTAAAGAATATTTTTTCAAGGACCAAGAAACGTGGATTTTTTAAAGAATATTTTTTCAAGGTCCTAAGGACCAAGAAACGTGGATTTTTTTAAGAATATTTTTTCCATGCCCTAAGGACCAAGAAACGTGGATTTTTTTAAGAATATTTTTTCCATGCCCTAAGGACCAAGAAACTTGGATTTTTTTAAAAATATTTTTTCCATGCCGTAAGGACCAAGAAACGTGGATTTTTTTAAGAATATTTTGCAATGTCCTAATGTGATTTTTTTCAAGATCTAATAGGCCTTTAGTCGTGTATTTTAGAAGAAATATTTATTAAGGACCATCAAACTTGGATATTTCGAAAAATATTTTTAAAGATCTTCAAACGAGAATTTAAAAAAAAAAATTAAGGACTAACAAACGTGACTTTTTTTGGAGACTAACATGGGTTCAGTCTTGAATTTTTGAAAACCTTGAAATTTGGCTCTTCTAAAAAATTTTTTTAAGTACCTTACGCATTTAAAACTGGATCCTTGTTGAAATATTTTTAAGGATTTTCAGCCTTTAAATAGGAATTTTTGAAGAAAAATTGTTGAAGGACTTTCGACATTTAAACATGAATCCTTGATTAAATATGTGTTTCGAATCTGCGACCCTCAAACTTGGATTTTTGGAAAAATATTGTTAAGGATTTTCGATGGCAAAGATTGGATTCTTGATCACATGTATAAAGGACATTCGACATTTAAACATGAATCCTTGTTGAAATATTTTTGAGGATTTTCAGCCTTTAAACTGGAATTTTTAATTTTTGATCTTTGACCTTCAAATTTAGATTTTTGAAGAATTGGGTTTTAAGGACCCTGGACCTCAAACTTGGATTTTTGGAAAAATATTTTTAAGGACTTTCGACGGTAAACCTTGGATTCATGATCACATGTATGAAGGACATTCGACATTTAAGCCTAAATCCTTGTTGAAATATTTTTAAGGACTTTCAGCCCTTAGACTAGATTTTCTGAAGAAATATTGTTGAAGAACTTTTGACATTTAAACATGAATCCTTCATTAAATATTTGTTTGAAGAATTGCGTTTTAAGGACCATCGACCTTGAAATTTCAATTTAAGGATTTTCGACCCTCAAACATGGATTTTTGAAACAAATATCAGACTTTAAATGTTGATTAAAAAAATATTTTTTGCAAGGACCAACAAACGTGATATTTTTTTCTTAAAAAAAGACTTCAGTTTTGAATATTTTAAAAACCTTAAACTGTGGATCTTCTGAAAAATATTTGTAAGCATCTTTCGCATTTAAAACTGGATCCTTGCTGAATTTCTTTTAAGGATTTTTAATTTCAAACTTCGATTTTTAAAGAAATATTGTTGAAGGACTTTCGACATTTTTTAAGGACATTCGATCGTAAAACTTGGATTTTTGATAACAATGTATAAAGGGCATTCGACATTTAAACATGAATCCTATTTGAAATATTTAAAGGGACTTTTAAGCTTTAAACTTAGATTTTTGAAGAAATGTTTAAGAATTTCCTTAAAACTATGTTTCAAGGGCCTTCAGCTCTAAAATTTCAATTTAAAGATATTTGACTCTCAAACGTGAATTAAAAAAATATATATAATAATAAGGCCTTCAACCTTAAAGCTTGGACTCTTGTTCACATATATAAAGAGCCTGAACCTTGTTAAAATATTTTAGGAACCTTCAATATATAAACAGGGATTTTTGGAGGAGGGAGGAGGAGGGTTTTCGACTTCTATATTTGAATCCTGATTAAATATTTGTTAGGGATATTTCACCTTTAAATTTAAATTTATGAAGGATCATGTTGTTAGGACCTTCGACCTTAAAATTTCGATTTATGTAAGTAAGACAATCAATCGTGGATTTTTGAAACAAATATCAGACCTTAAATGTGGATTTAAAAAAATATTTTTTTTTTCAACGGTCAACAAACGTGAATTTTTTGACAACGTTAAATTTGGATATTTTGAAAAAAAAATTTGTCCGCATATATAAAAAACCTTCCGTATTTCAAACTTGTTGAATTTTTTTAAGGATTTTCAACCTTTAGGCGTGGATTGTTTAAGAAATACCTTTTTAAATTTTTGCAGAATTATGTTTTAAGGACCTTCGACCACGTAATTTCGATGTAAGGATCTTCGACCCTCAAACTTGGATTTTTGAAGAAATGTTGTTAAAGAACTTTCGACATTTAAACCTTGATTATGCATTTGTTTGGGATTCTTGACCTTCAAATTTAGATTTTTGAAGTATTACCTCTTAAGGACATTCGACATTTTCTTTCGAAATGTTTCTTTAAGGACCTTCGACATTTAAGCTTGAATCTTTTATGATTTTTAAGGGATCATCGGACTTCAATTTTATTTTTTCAAATAAATTTTTTTTTTTTTTATATCGACATTAAAATTTGGATTTTGGAAAAAAAAATATTTTTAAGGACCTTCGAACTTCAATCGTCGATATAACAAATCATTAACTGTTTTCAGACTCGAATTTTAGAAGATTTATTCCATTAGGTATCTTCGACATTCAAACGTGAAACCTTTAATTTTGGATTTAGTAAAAATTAATTTTCAGTTATTTAAGCTATCCCCAAAGTAAAATTATCCTTTATCTTCCTTTTTTGCCTTTATTTTTTTGGTCCTCTTAGTTTCCATTTTTGGCCAGGATGTAACCAATTTTCCAATATGCTGTTACCAGCTCCACACCGTAGCATAAATTAAAAACTCCAGCTGCAAATGCCTTCAATTTGAAATGACAGCAAAAGAAAAGTTATAACTGTGCATTGTTGAGAAAAATATGATTTTTGTTATAGCTTTTGGATTTTTTTTATTGTTGTTGCTGTTGTTCTTTTATTTTCCTCAGTTTAGTATTATTGCCCTCCGGTTACATCTTTCGCCAGGAAAAATATTAGCAGCAAACACCTGCTTGCGTAAAATTTTCACAATACAATTGTATGCCACCCCGACCCCCATCTCCCGGTCTCGCCTCTTTGAAGTTAGTTGCAAATTTAGCATTTCCTTGGAATTGATAATGGACGGGGGATTTTTGCGGTGATAACCCAGCAAAGATTGTGGGAAGTAAATTGCGGTCCCATAGAACATAAGAAGGGTATAATTTAAGCATAAAATATCCTTCAAAATTCCACTCTCTGCAGAGGTCTTGGGAAAGGTCTCCGAGATCTTTGAAAGGTCTTCGTGGTCTAAATGACCTCTAAAGGAAATTCAACCTTTGAATTGCCGACAAGAAGATCTTCATTCTAAAAATGTTCTGGGAAATGATTTTCAGTTCAGATTGAAATTTCAAATGCATTCTATCCTTAGAATTCCCCTGGAAATGTTTGCTGGACATTTTTCATTCCGTTTCCATTTTTAATATGTTATACCTTAATTTGTTCACTGGGTAGCCCAAAATGCACACACTCACACTCGCACTCACACACACACACATTGAGCCATTTAACAAAATTCAAGTAAAACAAGGAGAAATAATTGTACCGAATTGTTTTCCACAGCAAACAACTTTTGCTTTGCAAATCTTCGGAACACATAAAAACCATTTGTGTGTCGGAATTTCATGAATAACAGGGATCCATAGTTTCCCAAAAACACAAAACTCAATGGAAAAACTATGGCATTCAGAAAAATCCAATAAAGATATGAGCATGTTTTTGGTGGTGGTGATGGTGATGGTGGCTCAAGCGGACGGACAGGTGTTTGAATGTATGTAATACATGCCAGGATGTTGTTGCTGAGAGGGGGACAAAAGAGAAGGAGAGAGATGGGGACGAAGGGAGAGAAAGAGTTGTTGGTTTTTACTCTTCCATGGTTAAGGTAATGCGTTAAAGTTTTAAAATCCAAAGAGGGACACACACACACAAACACTCACAGTCATGTTATCAAACACTTACACAGCCATTCACACACACACATACATACCCACACATGTACATTTCGAAATTTGTCAGTTTTAATTCAAATGCAGTTACCATATTTGAATGTTCGTGCCAGGTTGCGGTTGGTGTGTGATGTTTCAAATTTTGACGTCCTGTTTTAGTTGTTTTTTTTTTTTTTTTGTTTTGGTTCTAACAAAATTTGTGTAAGTGTGCGTGCGTGTGTGTATGTGTGTTTTATATATATTCATAAATATGCATATATGACACAAATTAAACACCATGGAATTGTGTGAGGCAGAAATAGAAGTAGTACTTTATGGAATAATTGAAGGTTCGACGGGGCCGAGGAGAGTTAAGGTTTTAAATTTTTAAATTAATGTAAATTAGAAAAATATAGAACTTATTTTTTGGTAATTAAAAAAATGAATTTTTACAGCGCTTGGACCTTTCTTCAAAATTTAAAATTATTGGCCTGTAGTGGTATTTGGAGAACTTTAAATATTCTCCAATAATTGATTCTTATAAAATTGAATGTCATGAGCTTTTCGCGATCCTCCTTTCAAATTCGATTCTTAAAAAACTCCCTAAAAATCCATAAGAAATTTATATTTAAAACTTTTTGTAATCCTTGAAGAGTCCATGATTTTGGCAACTTGTAAATTTGTAAGAATTTCTATAAATCTGTTTTCTTTTTCAGATTAAAAATGGGTTGTAATTGGATTCTAATCCAGATAAATTAATTCTGAAAATATGTTTTTAAAACTCGTAAAGAAATGAAAAATTTTCATTTTAACATGTTTTAAGAAAAGCTTCCAAATATCCCCCTTCTATCCTTTTAAAATTAAAGTACATAAAATGTTTAAAAAATCCATACTTTGTCCTTTAGAAATTGTTAAAAAAATCATTAAAAGTAGCGTTAAATATTTAAAAAAAAAATCTTTTTTCAAAGGACGTGGAATTTTTAAAAAATATATTTTCAAAGCACATAGATTTTTTTAACAAATATATTTTCGACGGACGTGGATTTTTTAAAATATATTTTTCCGAGGATGTGTATTTTTTAAAAAATATTTTCTGAAAGGACGTGGATTTTTCCCAAAGGACGTGGATTTTTAAAAAATATTTTTTGAAAGGACGTAATTTTTTTTCAAAATATTTTCCCAAAGGACGTGGGTTTTTTTTACAAATATTTTCCCAAAGGACGTGGATTTTTTAACAAATATTTCCCAAAGGACGTGGATTTTTTAACAAATATTTTCCCAAAGGACGTGGATTTTTAAAAAACATTTTCTGAAAGGAATTGGATTTTTTAAAAATATTTTCCCAAAGGACGTGGATTTTTAAAAAACATTTTCTGAAAGGAATTGGATTTTTTAAAAATATTTTCCTAAATGACTTGAATTTTTTTTTTAAAATATTTTCTGAAATGAAGTGGATTTTTAAAAAAGATTTTACCAAAGGACACGTATTTTTTAAAAAATATATTTTCTCAAAAGACCCGGGGTTTTTAAAAACATTTGTCAAAGGACGTGGATTTTTTAAAAAATATTTTCTTAAAGGCCGTGGATTTAAAAAAAAAAATATTTTTTTAAAGTGCGTGGATTTTTTAAAAAAATATTTTTTTAAATGACGTGGATTTTTTAAAATGTAAATTTTTCATAGGACGTGCGTTTTAAAAAAATATTTTTTTAAAGTGCGTGGATTTTTTAAAAAAATATTTTTTTAAAGGACCTGGATTTTTTAAAAAATATTTTCTCAATAGACGTGGATTCAAACAAAATATTATCTTAAAAGAAGTGGATTTAAAAAAATATTTTCTCAAAAGACGGGGATTTAAAAAAAAAAAATAATTTTTGTCAAAGGACGTGGATTTTTTAAAAAATATTTTTTCAAAAGGCTTGGTTTTTTTAAAAAATATTTTTTTAAAGAACGTAGATTTTTTAAGAAATATAATTTCAAAGGTCATGGATTTTTTAAAAATTATTTTCTCAAAGACGTGGATTTTAAAAGAAATATATTTTCAAAGGACATGGATTTTTTAAAAATTATTTTCTCAAAGGACGTGGATTTTTTAAAAAATATATTTTCAAAGAACCAAAAACGGGGATTTTCAAAAAATATATTTTCAAAGAACCAAAGGGCGGGGATTTTAAAAAAATTTTTTTTCAAAAAACTTGGATTTTTAAAAAAGTATTTTCTTAACGGACTTGAATTTTTTTAAAAATATTTTCTCAAAGGACGTGCATTTTTAAAAAGAATATTTTCTCAAAGGACGTGAATTAAAAAAAATCAAAGTACCAAATGTATGTGGATATTTAGAGAATATTTTCTTAAAGGGCCAAGAAGGCATACATTTTTAAGGAATATTATTTTTCAAACGACCAGGATGACGTGGATGTTTTAAGGAATATTTTCTTAAAGGACCAGGAAGACATGGATTTTTAAAGAATTTTTTTTAAAATATTTTTCCGAAAGGACGATTGTTTTTTAAATAATATTCTTTCAAAGACCCAAGAACATGATTTTTTTAAAAAAAACATTTTTTTCAGAAGACATGGATTTTTTAAAGAACACTTTTAAAGGACCAAAGAATATTTTTTCAAAGACCCAAGTACGTGGATTGTTTTAAGAACATTTTTTCAAGGACCTGGATATTTTTAAACAATAATTTTCAAAAAAAATTTCAAATGACGTGGATTACTTTAAGCAATACCTTTTCAAAGACCCAAGTACGTGGATTGTTTTAAGAACATTTTTTCAAGAACCTGGATATTTTTAAACAATAATTTTCAAAAAAATTTTCAAATGACGTGGATTACTTTAAGAAATACCTTTTCAAAAGACGTGCATTTTTTAAGAACATTTTTTCAAAATACCTTTTCAAAGGACGTGCTTTTTTAAGAACATTTTTTCAAAGGACCTGGATTTTTTTAAACAATAATTTTCAAAGATTTTTTCAAAGGACGTGGATTATTTTACAAAATACCTTTCAAAGGACGTGCATTTTTTAAGAAATATTTTTTCAAAGACCCAATTACATGGATTTTTTAAAGAACATTTTTTCAAAGGACCTGGATAAAAGATTAAAAAAATCGGAGGGCCAATTAACGTGGATTTTCTTCAAACATATTTTTCAAAGGAACTGGATTTAAAAAAAAATCGGAGAGTCAGTTGACGTGGATTTTTTTTTAAGAATATTTTTCAATGGAACTGGATTTAAAAAAAAATCGGAGGGTCAGTTGACGTGGGTTTTTGTTCAAGGATATTTTTCAAAGGACCAATGTACGTGAATTTTTTAAAGAATATTTTTCAAAGGACCAATGGATTTTTTAAAGAATATTTTTCTAAGGACCAAAAAGTCGTGGATTTTTCAGAGAATAGTTCTTCAAAGGACCAAAAGGACGAGGTTTTTTCAAAGAACATTTTTCTAAGGTCCAATGGACATGGATTTTTAAAAGAATATTTTTCAAAGGACCAAAAGGTCCTTCAAAGAATATTTCTTAAAGGACCATGGACGTGGATTTTAAAAGAATATTTTTTAAACGACCAAAGAATGACTAACAGAATATTCCTTCATAGGACAAACAATCAAAAATATGTTCAAAACATCTTCAAAGGACCAGCAAAGTTTGACAAGCGTAGATTTTTTGAAGAACAACACCGCCCACACCTTCAAACCAGTTTTTTTTATCTTAAATTATTTTAAAAAATTCAAGTTGGGTCCTTCAAAAACTGTCATTAAAAATCCGCAAAAAATATTCGTAAATATCCACAAAATATTTTTCAAAAAAAGTGCACATTTTAACCTTCAGATAATGTTCCTTAAAATCCATATTTGTTTTTTCAAAATCTTTTTTTCATCCTTAACATAATATTCAGAAAATTTTTCTCAGCCTTATTTCCTTTATCTTTTTTTTCCACTTATCTCAATCCTTTTCCCTTCCATCTTATGCCCTTAATTCTTTAAATAATTCCCCTAAATTCTGGTGGCATTATATTTTCCAAACTTAAGCTGCTTCCATTGGGGAATACATTTTCCCAACAAATCGTTTCGTTCTTAAATTTGGTATTCTAATCGGATTCTTGAAATCGTCTAACCCTCTCTAACATGAATTCAATTATTGTTTGTAATTAAATTTGTTAATTATTTTCCATGGTTGCGCACAGCAACAACAACAACAAAAACAAAAAACAATCCCTTACACTCACACACACACTTCCACTCGAAATACATTTAATATTCATAAACTTCCATTCACTGTAAAGTCTGGTGTCGGATTTTTGTTGCGGATTTCGGAATGTTCGCTACGCGGTCCCGGCCAGCCAGCCAGCCAGTCAAACGACGAAGGTTAAGTAAAAGTATTAAAAATGAATTAAAGCCAATTTGCAACACTTATAACTGATGTTGCTGCTGCTGCTGCCGTTGTTAGCTGACTGGCGTACGCAACTTGTCTAATGGATTCATATGAACTTTAAGTGAAATGCAACAGATTTGCTAGGGAAAGGGGGGTGTATCTGGGGTGGCTAGAAAGCCAAAGCATTCGCAGATAAAAATTATCCCAAAAATTACAAATAAAAAACAGCAGAATATTAACAAAATGCAAATTACTTTATTAACTTTTAGTCATATCAGTTACTGCAATCCGATGGCAGGCAAATGTCTGTGGAATTCGGCTGAAGCAACAGCATGCCAAGAGAACAATGTTCGAAATCTTAATTCAAACATAAAGGGGGATTTAAAAAGCATTTTCTCTTCAATTTAATATATTTAATTGATATTGAAAAAAAAAAATATTTTGTAAAAAAGTAGTCTCAGTTGGTCCTTAAAATATGATGCCACTTAAAAAAAACTAATAGTAATCGTCCTTGCAAAAATACATAAGGAAAATTACACTTTTTTGTCGTTTAGTCTAAGATATAAAAAATACAGGTTTATTGGTCTGCTAGTCCCTAAAAAATAATCTTTTGGTCAGTTGTCTTCAAAATGTTGATCCCTGAAAAATCATTAAGAATTCAAAGAATCCTCGTTTCTTGGGCTGTTGTTCCTTTAAAAAATACATATATTTTTAATAATCCTGATTTCACAAACAAGCTAGTATGAAGGTCAGATTCTTGGACTGAAAGTCCCTAAAATATTCTATAAAAAATTTGAACAACTGACAGACCTTAAATAATTTTTTTTTTAAATTCAGATTTGATGGACTGATTAACGTTTAAATTCAGGTTTGAAGGACAGTTACAGGTTTGAAGGACAGATACAGGTTTGAAGAACTGACGGTCTTCAAAAATAATATTATTTAAAAAATCCGATGAAATTATAGCCCTCGAAAGAATTCTTTAAGAATTTTGTCTTCAAAAATAACATTATTTACAAAAATCCGAAGATATTATAGCCCTCAAAAAAAATCTTTAAGAATTTTGTGGTCTTTGAAAAAATATTCCTTAAAAATTCTTTGTTTGAAGGTCTTGCCGGGCTGGTTCTTCAAAAACTCGATGCTTGTTGGGCCTATGAAAAACTAATTTTAAAAAGGCTTGTTTTTATTTGTCCTTTTAAAAAAATATTTTTTAAGACACGTCCTTGAAATAGTATATGACCAAAACTTTAGGTCCTTTGAAATAACATATGACTAAAAATTCAGTTCCTTTGAAAAGACATTTTATAGGAAATTGGCTTAAAATTGAGGTCTCTTGAAATAATATTTGATTAAAAATGCAGGTCCCTTGAAATAATATTTGGCTAAAAATTCATGTCCATTGAAAAATATTTCAAAAAAAAATGTACGTCCTTTTGTCCCTAGAAAATATATTAAAAAAAAAAAACATTTCCTGTGGACCTTTAACCAAGAAATAAGGCCCTTCGATTTTTTTTTAAATCGACGTCAACTGGTCCTTTAGCCAAAACAGAACCTTTGAAAAAATATTTTTTACAAAATCTACGCCAACAGGTCCTTTAGCCAAAAACGGATCTTTGAAAAAATATTTTTTTAAGAAATACATAAAAAATTCTTTAAAAAATCAACGTCCTCTAGTCCTTTCAAAATTTCTTTATTAAAAAAAATCAACGTCTTTTAGTCCCTTCAATTTTTTTTTCCTTACAAAATCTAGGTCTTGTGTTCCTTTCAAACATATATGCTGTAAAAAAATCCACGTCCTTTTGTGCTTCAAAGAAATATTCTTTTAAAATCCATGTCTTTTTGATCCTTTGAAAAAATATCTATGTCGCTTTGTCTTTGACTAATTTTAAAGTTCCTTAAAAAAATTCTTAGAAAAATATATGTCCTGTGGTCCGTAGAAAAAAAAAACAATTTTTTTATATCCTTTGTATTTTTTAAAAATATTCATTAAATAATTCACGTCCTTTAATCCTATAAAAAATATTCTTAAAAAATGCATGTTCTCTGTCCCTTTGAAGAAATACTCTTTAAACATTCACGTCCATTAGTACTTTAAAAGTATTATCCTTTGAAAAAAATCATTAAAAAAATTCACATCCTTTAAAAATCCTTGTCGCCTGGTTCCATGAAATTTTTTTAAAAAAAAAAATTACGTCTTTGGTCCTTTCAAAAGAAAAATCTTTAAAAAATGCATGTATTTGAAAAAGAATCTTTAAATCCCACGTCCTTGGTACTTTCAAAAATTATTCTTTAAAAAATCCAAGTCTTGGTCCATTCAAAAAAAAAAAAAAAAAAAAAAAATAATAATACTTTAAAAAAAATCTCGATCTTTAGACCTTTCAAAAAATTATACTTTAAAAACATCCACGCCTTGTGGTCCTTTCAAAAAAATATTTTTAAAAAAATTTACGTCCATTGGTGCTTTGAAAAATCTACGTCATTTAATCCCTTAAAAAAATATTCTTGACAAATCTTCGTCCTTTGAAAATATATTTTTTTAAAAATCCACGCTAGTTGCTCCTTTGAAAATATATTCTTTAAAAATCCACGCTATTTGCTCCTTTGAAAAATATTCTTTAAAAGTCCACGCTCTTTGGCCCTTTAAAAAATATTCTTAAAAATTCAAGCTATTTGGTCCTTTGAAAAATATTCTTAAAAATTCAAGCTATTTGCTCCTTTGAAAAATAGTCTTTAAAAATCCACGTTCTTTTACCCTTCGAAAAAATATCCTTTAAAAATCCAAGTACATTAATATTTTGAAAATTTTTCTTTAAAAATTCACGTCCTTTGATCCTTTGAAAATTTTTCTTTAAAAATTCACGTCCTTTGATCCTTTGAAAAAATATTCTTTAAAAAAATCCACGTCCTACGGCCCTTTAAAAATATATTCTCTTCAGAAACACAATACGTTGATCCTTTGAAAAAATATTCTTAGAAAACTTACGTTTGTTCGTCTTTTGAAAATATATTCTTTAAAAAATCCATGTCCAATGATCCTTTGAAAAACTATTCTTTAAAAATTCTTTAAAATCCACGTCCTTTAATCTTTTGAAAAAAAAAAAATATTCTTTAAATATTCTTTAAAATCCACGTCCTTTAATCTTTTGAAAAAAATATTCTTTAAAATCCACGTGTTTTAATCCTTTGAAAAAAATATTCTTTAAAAAATCCACGTCGCATAGTCCTAAGTATTCTATACAAAATTCACGCCTTCTTTGGTTCTTTGCAAAAATTTTCTTTAAAAATCCATGTTCTTTGGTCCTGTCAAAAAAAAAAAAAAAAAAAGAAATCCACATCTTTTATCCTTTCAAAAAATAATTAGAAATCCATGACCTTTAAAAAATATGCTTTTAAAAAATTCACGTCCATTGCTTCTTTAAAAAATATGCCTTAAAAAATTCTCATCCATTGCTTCTTTAAATAATATTCTTAAAAAAACACGTCCTATGGTCCTTAAAGTAAAATATCCTTAAAAAAAAATCCAATTCCTTTGGTCCTTTGAAAAAAAAAAACTGCTTTAAAATACGCGTCTTTTTGATGATTTGAAAAAGTGTTCTTTTAAAAATGCATATCTATTGGTCCATTGAAAAGATATTCTTTAACAATCCACATCTTTTTGGTCCCAAAAATATTCCTTAAAAAATCCACGTCGTTTAATTTTTTTTTTTTTTGAAAAATCCAAGTCTTTTGTTCCCTTGAAAAAAATACTCTTTAAAAATCCACGTCCTTTGGTCCTTTAAAAAAATATTTTTTTAAAAAATCCACGCCCTTTGATCCAGTGAAAATATGTTCTTAAAAAAATCACATTTATTGGTCCTTTGAAAAAATATTATTTAAAAAATCCACGCCCTTTGGTCCATTAAAAACATATTTTTAAAAAAACACGTCTTTTGGTCTTTTGAACAAATGTTCTTTTAAAAATCTATGAGTTCTTTGACCATAAATGCGGGTTCTTTGAAAGAATATTTTCCAAAAAACTACGTCCACATGTCCTTTGGCATTTTTTTTCTAAGCAATCTACGTCTATAGCTACTTTAAAAAAAACACGTCCATTGGCCCTTTGACAAAAAATTCTGGAACTCTGATAATCATTTTTTTAAAAAATCCAAAAAATCCTTTGAATAAAAATATATATTTTTCAAATTTTGGAATATTCTATTTGATGTCCTTTTAAAAAAATATCTAATTATTTTTGCTATTTTATTGCCCCTTAATGCCTTATCTATCCTGAACTGGTTATGCCTCGCCAAAAAGAAACAATTATTACTGTCATACAGCAGACAGGCAACAGTTCTTGCATGACAAACAGATCTCATAATCTTTTTGGGATTAACGACCTCATTTTTCTTCTTGGAATTCAATGCAATCTCACACGTACCGGCAACAAATTAAGGATAATTAGTAAAGTAACAAAGGAGGAAAGAAAAGTCCTCGTTATGAGGCGTAGTATAAGTTCATTGGAAATGAATGAAATTATGTTGAATTTTAATGTTTAAATTTATTTAATCTGATGTTTATATCAGCCAAGTTTCCATAAACTCCACCATTTGAGAAAATGTTCCTTTTGGCGAAATTTTTAAACTCGAAACTTAGTAGTAGATGGAATTCTTTGCAATCTGAAAATAAGTAACCTTAACATAAATAATAAATAGTTATCCTTAATATGATTGTCCTTCTTATAAAATCTAGCATTTGCTTTAAAAATTTCCTTAAAATTCCCAAAAAAATAAAGATATATTTTTTTGGATTTTCCTCCCTCCCTCGCTCCCTCCCTCTCTCAACAGCATTGCTCACCAGCCAACCAACTTTTGCTTATTAAAACTTATACGTAAAAATATCTGTGTTGCCTTAAGTTGCTTTCTTCTTTTAACTTAATGGACACCATTATGCTAATATTTACTTCAAATTATGTGAATTTTATAAACCATAATAAGAAGAAGAGAAAATATAAACTCTGTGCCGAGAGAGAAAAAAAACTAAAGTGCGGAAGCATTTCTAAGTGAAAAAGTAAATACCAGCTGAAGGAAAGTTTTTCACATTTTTTTCGGAGTTGAGAAAATAAAGTACTTGAAATGCATATATATTTTATTCAAATGGAAGGCATTATTTTTTAAGGAATTTTGGGGGAGGAAGTTGGATTTTTTTTTTTGTTTTTTTTTTTTAATTAAATAAAATTTTAATTTTATTCATTCACATTGTAATCAAAAAGTTTAAAGCAAAAAAAAAAAAAAAAACAAAGGATTAAGAGATTTTTAAAAATCCACGTCCATTGGTCCTTTGAAAAAATATAATTTAAAAAATCCTCGGTTATTGGTCCTTTGAAAAAATATTATTTAAAAAAATGCTCGGTTGTTGGTACCTTTGAAAAAATATTATTTAAAAAATCCACGTCCCTTGGTCCTTTGAAAAAATATTATTTATAAAATCCACGTCTATTGGTCCTTTGAAAAAAATATTATTTATTTTATTTAAAAAACCCACGTCTATCGGTCCTTTGAAAAAATATTATTTATAAAATCCACGTCTATTGGTCCTTTGAAAAAAACATTATTTATTTTATTTAAAAAACCCACGTCTATCGGTCCTTTGAAAAATATTATTTACAAAATCCACGTCTATTGGTTCTTTGAGAAAATATTATTTACAAAACCCACGTCTAACGGTCCTTTGAAAAAATATTATTTACAAAATCCACGTCTATTGGTTCTTTGAGAAAATATTATTTACAAAATGCACGTCTATTGGTCCTTTGAAAAAATATTATTTACAAAATCCACGTCTATTGGTTCTTTGAGAAAATATTGCTTACAAAATGCACGTCTATTGGTCCGTTGAAAAAATATTTTATACAAAATCCACGTCTATTGGTCCTTTGAAAAAAAATTATTTAGAAAATCCACGTCTATTGGTCCTTTGAAAAAATATTATTTAATAAATCCACATCCCTTGGTCCTTTGAAAAAATATTATTTACAAAATCCATGTCTATTGGTCCGTTGAAAAAATATTATTTACAAAATCCACGTCTATTGGTCCTTTGAAAAAATATTATTTAAAAATACACGTCTATTGGTCCTTTGAAAAAATATTATTTAAAAAATCCACATCCCTTGGTCCTTTGAAAAAATATTATTTATTTTATTAAAAAAACCCACGTCTATTGATCCTTTGAAAAAATAATATTTAAAAAATCCTCGGTTATTGGTCCTTTGAAAAAAATATTATTTTAAAAAATGCTCGGTTATTGGTCCTTTTGAGAAAATATTATTTAAAAATCCACGTCCAATGGTCCTTGAAAAAATATTATTTAAAAAACCCACGTCCATTGGTCCTTTGAAAAAATATTATTTAATAAATCCACGTCTATTGGACCTTTAAAAAAATTTTATTTCAAAAATCGACGCCTATTGGACCTTTAAAAAATTTCTATTTCAAAAATCCACGCCCATTGGTCCTTTGAAAAAAAAAATAATATTTAAAAAATCCAAGTCTATTGGTCCTTAGAAAAAATATTATTTAATAAATCCACGTCATTTCGTCCTTTGAAAAAATATTCTTTAAAAAATCCACGTCCTTTAACCAAAAATTTGGGTTCTTTTGAATGTCTTTCTATGTCGTTGGTCCTTTACAAAATATATTTTTTAATATGCCTCTGCAAGACCAATCGTGGATCCTAGGAATGTTTTTGGAGGATCAAATGCAGAATCTTTAAGCATATTTTTAAGAGAACATTTGTAAAAACTCCAGGAATATTTCGTGACTCTTTAGGGATATTTATCCAGAAAGGACTTAGAGGACTTATGGGGGAATTTTTAAGGATATAATTTTAGGGCAGTTGCGGAACATTTTTCAAAGACCCATTGTGGAATTTGGGAACATTTTTGGAGGATCCATTGTGAAATCTTTAGGGATATATTTGGGAAACCATTCGTGAACTCTTTTGGATATATTTTTCCAGGAATGTTTTAGGAGGACCAATTGTGGGCTTTCTAGGGAAATTCCTAGTGTTCCAATCATGGGATGTTTTTAGAATACCTACATGGGCTCTAGGGATTGTAGGAATATTTTTAGAGGACCAATTGTGAAAAACTTTGGGATATTTTCTGCAGGATCATTCGGGAGTCCACTTGTGGACTCTATGATTGTTATTGGAAGGGAATCCTTAAAGATTTGTTTAAGAACCAATAGTGGAGTCTTTAAGATTTTTTGGAGGTCCAAGGTTGAATCTCTAGAATTTTTCTTCAGTTTTTTGTTTTCATTTCTAAGATGTGGATGAATTTTGAAAATATCGTTGGAGAACTCACCGTGTACTCTGTAGGGATATTTCTAGGAGACTAGTCGTGGACTCCAGGAATGTTTTCGAGGACTTATTGTGTAATCTTTTGGGGGACTATTCGTGGACTCTACGGATATTTATTCAGGAATGTTTTGGGGGGAGCAGTTGTGGATTTTTAAGGATATTTTTGGGGGAGAAATTGTGGAACATTTTCGGAAAACCCACCCATTTTTGATTTTTTTTTTTTTGGAGCCCAATCATGGAGGAGTCCTAAGATTTTTTTTGTTTTTTTTTTTTTTTTGAAAGTCAATAGGAGTCTCCAGGTTTTTTCGGAGTCCAATCGTGCAATCTCCAGGATTTTTATTGGAAGGAAACTTTCGGGATTTTTTAACCTATAGTGGAGTCTCCAAGATTTTTTGTGAACTCTTCAGGGATTTTTTAGGGAGACAAATCGTAGGGTTTTCTCATTCATGGACTCTATAGTATTTTTTATTTATTTTATTTATTTATTTATTTATTTATTTATTTATTTATTTATTTTTATTTTTATTTATTTATTTTTTTATTTATTTATTTTTTTTTTTTTTTTTTTTGAATACCAGTTGTGGATTTTTTTGAGAGTTAATAGTGAAGTCTCGATGATTATTTTGGGGGTCCAATCGTGGAATCCCCAGGATTTTTTGGATACTCAATTGTGAACTCTTTAGATTTTTTTTGGTGCCTTCATTTTTAGGAATCTTGGGCCATAAAGACACCATAGGGACATTTTTGGAAGGCCAATTGTAGAATCTGGGACAATTTTTTGAAAAAAAAAAAAAAAACAAAATAAATTCCCAGTGTCCACGATTGGCCTTTTAAAAAAATGCCTCTAGTGGGTCCCGTTAAAGTATGGTAACTTTTTATGTTAATGATCTTTCGGATTTTTGGAGTTCCAATCGCGGATACTCCATAATTTCTCCATCGTGGACCATCTAGAGGCATTTTTGGAAGGCCAATCGTGGAGTCTAGGATTTTTTTTTTTGTAAAAACTATCAAAGAATTTAGGGATAGTGATTCTTTCCGGTGAAGAGTTGTCGGGACAGTGCCTTTTTGTGTAGAGCAGTTGTCGGTAAAGTATCTTATTTCATAGCGGGGATGGCGGGAAGGTAACTTTTTTCATAGAGGAGCAAATGCCCCATGGACTCATAGATAGAAAAGCTGGCGGCCAGGTACGCTTTGTTTGACAATGGCTCTTGGCAGGACAGTGGCTCTTTTCATGGAGGAGCTGGCAAGCCTCGAATTTTTGGATAGAGGTGCTGGCGTGCCAAGGATTTGTTCATGGATGAGCTGACGGGCCAGAAATTCTTCCGCTGACGGGAACTCCACTATGTGGGAGGTGGCAAGTCAGGAACTCTTTCAAGGAGAACTTAAGTAGCGAACTCTTCCATAAACAAATCAATAAGTCATGTACTCTTTCATAGAGAAGCTGCTTAGTCGGAGTCTCTACCAAAGATCAGGTGGTGAGTTGGTAAGTAACTTTCTTGCTAGGGAAGCTGATAAATGGAGTTTTTTTCCCTGACGAGTTCGCGGTGGGGAACACCTGCATAGGGTAGATGGAAAGTCGAAGACCATTTTCATAGATGAGTGGGTAAGTCGAAATCTCTTCAGTTTGCAAGCTGCAAGTCGGAGACACTTTCCAAGAGGAGGTGGAAATTTAGGGACAATTTACTTTTGTTTGAGGACAGGGTAAATCGAGGACTCATTCCCAAAGTAGTGGCAAGTCGGTAGGTAAGTCATTCGTATTGGAGCTAACATGAAGTGTACCCTTTGAGGAGAGATGATGAGAGAGAAACTGCCAAGCCATGAACTCAATCATAGAGCAGCTGACAAGTCGAGAAATCTTTTATGGAGGAGGTAATAAGTCGGATATGCATTCATGGAGAAGCTGGTGGGCCATGAACTTATTCATTGGTTAGATGGCAGAGCAGGGACCTTTTCGTAGAGAAGCTTGTAAATATGGGACTCCTTCGTATGGGAGCTAAGAAGTCGAAGACGACTTCATAAACATGCTGACAAGTCAGGGACACTTTCAAAGAAAATATGGCAAGTCAGTTAATCTTTAGTAGATCAGTTGACAAATGGGCGACCTTTTCATAGAGAAGTAAGGCAGGGATTCTTGCTTTCTGGTAGTCTTTCATAGAGAAACTGGAATTCCACCTTTCATAGATTTTAAAATATCCGAATAACTTTAATCATGTGACCTATTTCCTTAAATTTATTTAAGAATTTGAAGCTCCAAGCTGGGACACCTGCTCATGGAGAAATCCAAGCGAGAAAGATCGAAAAAAGCAAAACCACAGAAAAGCGTTTTTAATTAATAATTATACCATTGAAGACTTTCGCTTAATCCTCTTTCTTTTGTTTCCATTTGCTGTCGTTTTTTTTTTTTTTTTTTTTTTTGTCACAGCCTTTCAGTTTCTCATATCCTTTGGCAGACTTTATCTGCGTGCGAGCAACAGGCTGACTTCGTTTCATTCATTGTAATTGTGATGTGGCATAATAAATGAACAATTCGTATTTCACCACACACACACGCACACACATACATATACATATACGGAACCAATTATTGTGTGTTAAGTTTAAATTGTACTCTTTCGATTTTTTGTTGGTATTCCTTGCTCTCTTTAAAAAAAAAGTTCTGGGTGGCTCAGAATGAGTTGTGTGTTTCGGAGAAATTTTCTCATGTAATTTAAGTAAATTTTATTAAGGAGAAAAAATAAAGTTCAGCTTTTGGCAAGGTTTTGTTGAGTATTTCGTAGGGAAAATGATAGAGGATAATTGTAGAGATGTGGCAATGTGGAGGTATTTTTCGAATTCTTAGAAAGGCTTAAAAAAAAGTAGGAGTTTGGGAACAAAAAAAAAAAAGAAAAAAGAGTCTGAGATAAAAAAAACTGCAACAAAGTCAAACGCCATAATTTTTACATTTTTTGAATGAAAGGAAAAATTGTCGGAAATACCATTAAATTTTAGAATATTTCTCTAAAAAAAACGTATATTTAACACGTCTATTTCTTTTCAAAAAATATTTTTTTTTAAATCCACGTCTATTTCTTTTCAAAAAAATATATTTTTTTAAATCCACATCTATTTATCTTCGAAAAACATACATTTTTCAAATCCACGTCTATTTCTTTTCAAAAAAATACTTTTTAAATTCACGTCTATTTATCTTCGGAAAACATATTTTTTTATGAAATCCACGTCTATTTCTTCCAAAAAATGTTTGTTTTTAATCCACGTCTATTTTATTTAAAATATATTTTTTAAAAAAATCTACATCTATATACATTTGGAAAAAAATATTTTCTAAAATATTCACATATATTTATCGTCGGATAAAATATTTTTTAAACAAACCACGTTTATTTATCTTCGGAAAAATATTTTTTGAACAAAAAACGTCTATTTATCTGCAGAAAAAAATATTTTTAAAAACATCCACGTCTATTTCTTTCAGAAAAAATATTTCTTCAAAAATCCAAGTCAAATTATCCTCGGATAAAATATATTTTTAAAATATCTTTTCTAATTATCGTCGTATAAAATATTTTTTTTAATCCCCGTCTTATTGCCTTCAAATAAAATATTTAAAAAGAAACATCTACGTGTAATTATATTGGTGAGATAAAAAAACTCAACAAAGTCAAACGCCATATTTTTTAATTTTTTTTTTTTAGATTTTTTGAATGAAAGCAAAAAATGTTGGAAATATCATCAAATTTTAGAATAAGTTTAGATTTGTTCGAATTGCTCACCTTTGGCAAGAATTATGGCCTTCAAGCGGCCAATGAAACAGTCACACGCTGCCCGAATGTTGCTCAGCGGTAGTTTGGCCCATTTCCGGCCCGGCGAAGCGCTTGCTGGAGATGATCGACACTTTGGTATTTTTTAGTGCCAACCTTGCTTTCCAAAATACTCCAGACACAATAGTCCAAGGGATTGGTATCCGGAGATTTTGGTGGCTATTGTGAGCTGGAAATGAAGCGAGGAACCTCATTTTGTAACCACTCTTGTGTGGCGCGTGCTGAGTGCGATGGTGATCTCATGATCCTTGAAAAAATATTCTTTAAAAATCCACGTTTTTTAATCCTTAAAATATATATTTTTTTTAAAAAATCCTCGCTTTTAAAAATTATTCTTAAAAAAATATTATTTAAAAATTCTCGCTTTTAAAAATTATTCTTAAAAAAATATTCCTTAAAAATCCATGTTTTTTAATCCTTAAAAAATATATATTTTTTTTTTAATTCTCGCTTTTAAAAATTATTCTTTAAAAAATATTCTTTAAAAATCCACGTTTTTTAATCCTTAAGAATATTCTTTAATAATCCAAGTTTCTTAATTCTTAAAATAAATATTTTTTAAACATCCTCGTTTTTAAAAATTATTCTTAAAAAAATATTATTTAAAAATTCTCGCTTTTAAAAATTATTCTTAAAAAAAATATTCTTTAAAAATCCATGTTTTTTAATCCTTAAAAAATATTTTTTTTTAAATTCTCGCTTTTAAAAATTATTTTTAAAAGATATAATTAAAAAATTCTCGCTTTTAAAAAATATTCTTAAAAAAATATTCTTTAAAAATCCACGTTTTTTAATCCTTAAAAATATTCTTTAAAAATCCACGTTTTTTAATCCTTAAAAATATTCTTTAAAAATCCACGTTTTTTAATCCTTAAAATATATTTTTTTTTTTAAATTCTCGCTTTTAAAAATTATTCTTAAAAGATATTATTTAAAAATTCTCGCTTTTAAAAATTATTCTTAAAAAAAATATTCTTTAAAAATCCATTTTTTTAATCCTTAAAAAATATATATTTTTTTTTAAATTCTCGCTTTTAAAAATTATTCTTAAAAAATATTCTTTAAAAATCCACGTTTTTTAATCCTTAAAAATATTCTTTAATAATATAAGTTTTTTAATTCTTAAAAATATCCTTTAAGAATCCACGTTTTATAATCCTTAAAAATATTCTTTAAAAATTTACTTTGTTTAATCCTTAAAAATATTCTTTGAAAATCCACATTTTTTAATCCTTAAAAAATATTCTTTAAAAATCCACGTTTCTTGGTCTTTGAAAAAATATTCTCTAAAAATCCACGTTTCTTGGTCCTTGAAAAAATATTCTCTAAAAATCCACGTTTTTTTAATCCTTGAAAAAAATATTTTTTAAAAATCCACGTTTTTTAATCCTTGAAAAATATTCTTGAGGTGATCGACACTTTGGTATTTTTGAGTGCCAACCTTGCTTTCCGAAATACTTCAGACACAATAGTCCAACGGGGAAGCGGGGAACCTCATTTTGTAACCAATCTTGTGTGCGTGTGCGTGTGCGTGCTGAGTGTGATGGTGCTGAGTCCTGTTGGAATGTCCAAGGTCTGCGGTCAAAATGTTTGCGTGTACTAGGCTTTAATATACCCTTCAGAATATTTTCGCATTAATATTCGGCATTTATTCTGATGCCATGGTCGATTAATACCAGCGGAAAGGGATCATCGGCTGTTGTGGCGGCCCACACCATCACCATGGCCGGCGCTTGAGTTCTGGTGGCCAACCGAAGGTGCACTGCTGGCCATTGTGCGCTGCAAATGAAGCGAGGAACCTCAATTTGTAACCAATCTTGGGTGACGCGTGCTGAGTGCGATGGTGCTGAGTCCTGTTGGAATGTCCAAGGTCTGCGGTCAAAATGTTTGCGTGCCCAAGGCTTTAATACACCCTCCAGAATATATTCGGGATAATATTCGGCATTTATTCAAATGTAACGGTCGATGATTAATACGAGCGGAGAGCGACCATGGGCTGTTATGGCGGCCCACACCATCACCATGGCCGGCGCTTGACTTCTGGTGGCCAACCGAAGGTGCACATTTTCAGCTGACCTCTTCGATAGGTAAACACGATCATTTTGTTTGTTTACAAACTGCTGGACAACGAATGTTATCTCACCGGAGAAAACCAAAATCGGCAGTTCACCAAATTCTTCCAAGCGAAGCAACTCTTTAGCTCTTTTGAGTCTATTTTCTTTCGGTTGCGGTGTAAGTTCTTACACTTTTTGGAATTTCAATGGCTTTACCCCGAGCTCATTTTTCAATATTTGCCGAATGGAATATTGCGATATGTTCAGCTCACGAGCCATTTTTTGGCCACTGCGACGCGGATTGCGATCAAGTCGCTTCTTTACTTTTCGAACCATTTCTGCTGATGTTGCTGTTGTCTTCCGTCCACTTCCTTGACGTCGGGCTACGCTACCAGTATCACGATAAGGGTATTATGTATTTGTGCATTTGTTTGTAACAGGCAAAAGGAAACGAGATAGACCCATAGTTCTTTTTGATGATCTGCATAGAATCACTTTCTGAGTTGATTTATGCATGTCAGTCCGTCTGTCCGTCCGTCCGTCTGTCCATGCATTCTTGTGAACAAAATGCAGGTCGCATTTATTATCCGATTGAGATGAAATTTTGCAAACAACATTTGTTTGGCCCAAGGACGAACCCTATTGAAATTGGAGATAATCGGTAAAAATTTAGATATAGCTCCCATAGATATCTTCGTTCGATTTGCCTTTTCTTGTGCACCAAACGTGTAATATCAGCCCGAATAGTATGGAACTTTGCACATACAATCAAATTAGGTTTGAAAATAAGTATGTCAAATTTGATCGAAATCGGTTCAGATAGAGCTATAGCTCCCATATATATTGTACATCCGATTTTTTATTTTTGTCCTCCGCAGCCGTTATATGCACTCTGTAACAACAATATTTGGGGAAATATATCAAATACAGCTCAGAAATACCTTTGCTAAATTTTATCGAGATCGGTTCAGATTTCGATATAGCTCCCATATATAACTTCGTCCGATTTACATTTTATTGTGCACCAAACGTCTAATATTTGCCCAAATGGGATGGAATTTGGCACATACGACCGAATTGAGTCTAGAAGGTAGTATGCCAAATTTGGTGAAGATCGGTTCAGATATAGCTATAGCTCCCATATATATTGTTCATCCGATTTGTTGTATTTGTTACCCACACCCCTAATATGCACTCCGTAACAACGATATTCAGGGAAATATATCAAATACAGCTCAGAAATATCTGTGCCATATTTTATCGAGATCGGTTCAGATTTGGATATAGCTTCCATATATTTCTTTTATGATTTGAAATTAATTTTGCACCAAATGGGCAATACAAGTCCGAATTTAAAAGATACAAATGCTTCGGCATATTTAGTCCTTTGAATTTTAAATTATAATCATAGGTTGTATGATTGAATTCTCCCATAAAAACTTTTAATTTTTATGCGGAGCTCTACTAAATTAGCAAAGTGGTGTAGGGTATCATAAAGCCGGCCCAGCCCGACTTTAAGACTTTCTTTACTGGTTTTCTTTTAATTGCGGTTATTCCCTCCCATCTCTAAAAAATTCCAAAAAAAAAAAATATAAATAAATAAAAAATCCGCCTTGTAATATTCCAATCTTCTATCAATCTCTCCAAATTTCCCCCCCCCCCCCCCCTCCCTAATGTCCAAATACGACATTATGAGTGCCACCTTTTTCCAAGACAGCAACAACTGTCAGAGCAATAACATCAACAACATTATCATCATCAGCAGTTGCAGCGACAACAAGAAGATGAACTTTTGGAATCCTGTGAATTTAATATGTGAATATATGTAGGTGGGTGCAACTCATACATATGCATAAATTTATGATCACATACAGCCACATTTATGTGCACAGTAAATACAAGTGTATTTTTAACTTTCAACATTTTACAGCCTTTAGATGCAAACATGATAATGTGGCCGGTAGATAAATATGTGCTTATGTAGAGGTACGAGAGCAGCCAGGGCTTTTTTGCGGCGGAAATATGCAATGGGAAAATTTTCAGATAGAGGGGACACAAAGCATGGAGATATAGACTCCCATGAGAGAGTTTAAGAAGCATGATTTCTTCTAGGCTAGGAGAACTGTGCATAGATGGACTCGAAGGAGCCCATGGGCCAGGATGTCTACATAGACGGACCAGCGCCTCAATTCTTGTTCTAGGAAAATGGGAAATGCATTTTATAAAGGAAATAATTTTCATTTAAATATTTTCATAGAACAAGAATTCAGCCCCAGGAGGCTACAAAAATTGTAATTACAACAAATAAGACTACGGAAGGCATTGAAACGAACTTAAGCCCCTTGGAGACAAACCGTCTTCATCTTTTTATGTTATTAGTCATGTGGCTACAGAAGGTATAAATCATTTGATACAGCCAAAGCGATGGGGAAATACCAATTTTAGACCCTAGGTCTCTTTAGACCAAATCCGGGCATTTGGAGTCGATTTAGCGATGTCGGTCCGTCTGTATCTCTGGCTGGCTGGTGCACACGATAACTCTCAAAGGCAATATCGGATTTGATCCAAACTTGGTACATCGTAATATTATTATCAAACTTAGATCGAGGTCGGAGATGGGCAACATCGGTCCACTACTTCTGGTACCTCCCCCACAAAGGGTCAAAATTTTGAATAAATACAACTCTTATAAAATGTGATGTAAGAGTCCGATTGTCTTCAAATTTCACACACCCCAATAATTTTATTAACCCAAGGTCTGGTGCCAAGATGGAATATATCGGTCCACTCTTTCTGGTAGCTCCCCCACAAAATGTCCACATTTTCAAAGAAAAAATAATTTACTGCATAGAAAGAGAATGACTAATCCGATTTGGTTCCAACTTTGCAAATCCTAATATATGCTTCTGTACTACATCAGGTGCGAATATGGACAATATAGCTTCACTCCATCAAGTACCTCCCCCACAACTGTTCAACATTTTGAGTAATTATAGCTCTTATAAAATGTGAAGTAAGATTCCGATGATCTTCAAATTACATACATCACAATATTTTTATTAACTCAGAGTTTTGTGTGAAAATGGAATATATCGGTCCACACCTTGCGGAACCACCCCCCTACAAAGGTCAAAATTTTGAATATCCATGAAGCTCGTAAAACACGACATTTTAAAATCCGATTCCATTCAGACTTATCACATTTCAATATTTCTATCAACATGGGTCTACTCCTTCTGATGCCTTCCCCTGAAGGCTCAAAATTTTGAATGTCCATGAAGTTCATATAACCCGAAATTAACATCCGATTATAAAGATGGTAGAGATCGTGCCATTTTTTCTGGTACCTCCCACACATAAGGTTCAAGATTTTTTGAACTATTGATACTTGAAAAAATATACTCTAAAAATCCACGTTTTTTAATCCTTGAAAATATATTCTTTAAAAATCCGCGTTTTTTTTTTGAAAAAATATTGTTTAAAAATCCGCGTTTTTTTAATCTTGAAAAAATATCCTTTAAAAATCCACGTTTCTTGAACTTTGAAAAAATATCCTTTAAAAATCCACGTTTCTTGATCTTTGAAAAATATTGTTTAAAATCCACGTTTCTTGATCTTTGAAAAAATATCCTTTAAAAATCCACGTTTCTTGATCCTTTAAAAATATTCTTTAAAAATCCACGTTTCTTGATCCTTTAAAAATATTCTTTAAAAATCCACGTTTCTTGATCCTTGAAAAAATATTTTTTAAAAATCCACGTTTGTTGGCCCTTGAAAAAATATTTTTTAAAAATCCACGTTTCTTGGCCCTTGAAAAAATATTTTTTTTAAAAATCCACGTTTCTTGGCCCTTGAAAAAATATTTTTTTAAAAATCCTCATTTCTTGGCCCTTGAAAAAATATTTTTTTTAAAAATCCACGTTTCTTGGCCCTTGAAAAAATATTCTTTAAAAATCCACGTTTATTTGATCCTTGAAAAAATATTCTTTAAAAATCCACGTTTTTTAATCCTTAAAATAATACTCTTTAAAAATCCACGTTTCTTGATCCTTGAAAAAATATTCTTTAAAAATCCACGTTTCTTGATACTTGAAAAAATATTCTTTAAAAATCCACGTTTATTTGATCCTTGAAAAAATATTCTTTATAAATCCACGTTTTTTAATCCTTGAAAAAATTTTCTTTAAAAATCCACGTTTCATGATCCTTGAAAGATATCCTTTAAAAAATCCACGTTTCATGATCCTTGAATGATATCCTTTAAAAATCCACGTTTCATGATTTTTGAAAAAATATTTTTTAAAATTCCAAGTTTTTTGACCCTTGAAAAAATATCCTTTAAAAATCCACGTTTCTTGATCTTTGAAAAAATATCCTTCAAAAATCCACGTTTCTTGATCTTTGAAAAAATATCCTTTAAAAATCCACGTTTCTTGATCTTTGAAAAAATATCCTTTAAAAATCCACGTTTCCTGATCCTTGAAAAAATATTCTTTAAAAATCCACGCTTATTTAATCCTTGAAAAAATATCCTTTAAAAATCCACGTTTCTTGATCCTTGAAAAAATATCCTTTAAAAATCCACGTTTCTTGATCCTTGAAAAAATATTCTTTAAAAATCCACGTTTCTTGATCCTTGAAAAAATATTCTTTAAAAATCCACGTTTCTTGATCCTTGAAAAAATATTCTTTAAAAATCCACGTTTCTTGATCCTTGAAAAAATATTCTTTAAAAATCCACGTTTATTTGTTCTTTAAAAAAATATTCTTTAAAAATCCACGTTTATTTGTTCTTTAAAAAAATATTCTTTAAAAATCCACGTTTCTTGATCCTTGAAAAAATATTCTTTAAAAATCCACGTTTATTTGTTCTTTAAAAAAATATTCTTTAAAAATCCACGTTTTTTAATCCTTAAAATAATATTTTTTAAAAATCCACGTTTTTTAATCCTTAAAATAATATTCTTTAAAAATCCACGTTTCTTGATCCTTGAAAAAATATTCTTTAAAAAACAACGTTTCTTGATACTTGAAAAAATATTCTTTAAAAAACAACGTTTCTTGATACTTGAAAAAATATTCTTTAAAAATCCACGTTTTTTAATCCTTAAAATAATATTTTTTAAAAATCCACGTTTTTTAATCCCTAAAATAATATTCTTTAAAAAACCACGTTTCTTGATACTTGAAAAAATATTCTTTAAAAATCCACGTTTATTTGATCCTTGAAAAAATATTTTTTTAAAAATCTACGTTTGTGATCCTTGAAAAATATTTTTTTAAAAATCCACGTTTTTTAATCCTTGAAAAAAATATTCTTTAAAAATCCACGTTTCTCGATCCTTGAAAAAAATATTCTTTAAAAATCCATGTTTCTTGATCCTTGAAAAAATATATTTTTTTTTAATTCACGTTTCTTTATCCTTTAAAAAATATTCTTTAAAAATCCACGTTTCTTGATCCTTGAAAAAATATTCTTTAAAAATCCACGTTTCTTGATCCTTGAAAAAATATTCTTTAAAAATCCACGTTTCTTGATCCTTGAAAAAATATTCTTTAAAAATCCACGTTTATTTGTTCTTTAAAAAAATATTCTTTAAAAATCCACGTTTTTTAATCCTTAAAATAATATTTTTTAAAAATCCACGTTTTTTAATCCTTAAAATAATATTCTTTAAAAATCCACGTTTCTTGATCCTTGAAAAAATATTCTTTAAAAAACAACGTTTCTTGATACTTGAAAAAATATTCTTTAAAAATCCACGTTTTTTAATCCTTAAAATAATATTTTTTAAAAATCCACGTTTTTTAATCCCTAAAATAATATTCTTTAAAAATCCACGTTTCTTGATCCTTGAAAAAATATTCTTTAAAAAACCACGTTTCTTGATACTTGAAAAAATATTCTTTAAAAATCCACGTTTATTTGATCCTTGAAAAAATATTTTTTTAAAAATCTACGTTTGTGATCCTTGAAAAATATTTTTTTAAAAATCCACGTTTTTTAATCCTTGAAAAAAATATTCTTTAAAAATCCACGTTTCTCGATCCTTGAAAAAAATATTCTTTAAAAATCCATGTTTCTTGATCCTTGAAAAAATATATTTTTTTTAAATTCACGTTTCTTTATCCTTTAAAAAATATTCTTTAAAAATCCACGTTTCTTGATCCTTGAAAAAATATTCTTTAAAAATCCAAGTTTCTTGATCCTTGAAAAAATATTCTTTAAAAATCCACGTTTATTTGATCCTTGAAAAAATATTCTTTAAAAAATCCACGTTTCTTGGTCCTTGAAAAAATATTCTTTAAAAAATCCACGTTTCTTGATCCTTGAAAAAATATTCTTTAAAAATCCACGTTTCTTGATACTTGAAAAATATTCTTTAAAAATCCACGTTTATTTGATCCTTGAAAAAATATTCTTTAAAAAGAATATTCTTTATAAATCCACGTTTTTTAATCCTTGAAAAAATATTCTTTATAAATCCACGTTTTTTAATCCTTGAAAAAATATTCTTTATAAATCCACGTTTTTTAATCCTTGAAAAAATATTCTTTAAAAATCCACGTTTTTTAATCCTTGAAAAAATTTTCTTTAAAAATCCACGTTTCATGATCCTTGAAAGATATCCTTTAAAAAATCCACGTTTCATGATCCTTGAAAGATATCCTTTAAAAATCCACGTTTCATGATTTTTGAAAAAATATTTTTTAAAAATCCACGTTTCTTGATCCTTGAAAAAATACTCTTTAAAAATCCACGTTTCTTGATTCTTGAAAAAATATTCTTTAAAAATCCACGTTTATTGATCCTTTAAAATATATTCTTAAAAAATCCACGCTCTTTAATCCTTGAAAATATATTCTATAAAAATTCACATATTTTAATTCTTGAAATTTTTTTCTATAAAAATCCACGTTTTTTAATCCTTAAAAGTATTCCCTATAAATTCACATTTTTTAATCCTTGAAAATATGTTCTTTAAAAATCCTAGTTTTTTAATCCTTAAAAAATATTCTTTAAAATTTCTTGTTTTTTAATCCTTAAAAATATTCTTTAAAAATCCTAGTTTTTTAATCCTTAAAAAATATTCTTTAAAAATCCACGTCTCTTGATCCTTGAAAAAATATTCTTTAAAAATCCTAGTTTTTTAATCCTTAAAAAATATTCTTTAAAAATCCACGTCTCTTGATCCTTGAAAAAATATTCTTTAAAAATCCACGTTTCTTGATCCTTGAAAAAATATTCTTTAAAGATCCATGTTATTTTAACTCTTGATCCTTTAAATGACATTTGAAAATCCACGTATTTTTAACCCTTGATCCTATTATAATATATACTTTAAAAATCCATATTATTTTAGCTCTTGATCCTTGAAAAAATATCATTTCAAAATCCGCCTATTTTTTTACTCTCTCTCTACTAAAAATATTTCAAATGTATTTTTTACTCTTGATCTTTGAAAAACATCCTTTAAAAATACAATCTTTTTTAAATTTTGATAATTGAAAAACTAAACTTTAAAAATCCAAATCTTTTTAACTTTTTATCTTCGAAAAAAATATTCTTTAAAAATTCACATTTTTTGTAATATTGATCCTTGAAAAATATCCTTTTAAAATCCACGCTTTTTAGCTCTTGATCCTTATATATATTAAAATTATATTAAAATATTCTTTAAAAATCCAATTCTTTCCACGTTTTTCGAACTATTGATCCTTGAAAAAATATTCTTTGAAAATCCAAGTTTCTTGATCTCTTGGTCCTTGAAAAAATGTTCTTCAAAAATCTAAGTTTATTTGAAAAATTATTCTCTAAAAATCTATGTTAATTGGACTGCTGGTCCTTGAGAAAAAAATTAGAAAATTATATATAGGATCAACCTATCGTTATCCTTGAAAATATCTTTGAAAAATATTCTTTAGATATCCTTAAAAATATCCTTTTTAAAATTATTATTTAAAATAGGCATTTCTTTGTCTTTTTGTTCTGGAATATTATATTTCTAAGTAAATCCAGTCGAGAATCCCCGTTTATTTATCCGAGAACAAATGTCCCTAAAAATATTTACGTCTCTCAGTCCCTTAGAAAAATATGCTGTTAAAAAACATGTTTTTTGATCCCTTGAAAAAATATTCTTTAAAAAATCCAGGTCTGCTTTACTTGAAAAAGCGCAACACTGCTGTGCATCCTCACCTCGAAATACGCACAACTCTTAACCGGGTGTTCAACACTTTTTGAAGAACACTTAAGTTCGACTAAAGGTGTACATGCATATGTACATATGTGTGTGCGTGTGTGTGTGTGCGGCACACATCCATGTGCATGCCATCCATGGACTCTGACTGCCTCACTGAATCTGCCATATAAACGAGGCTGATCTTAAGACAATATCATATAATGTTAAATACAAAAGTTTATTTTTGTTATACTTTCCATTGTCGGTGTTGTTGTTGTTGGTGTCGTTGCTGTAATGTTTTCATTAAATTTTAACAACATGTTTAAGTTTTTGTTGGGTGCTGGGATGTACAAGCAAATTGTTGCACATGCACACCTACACCCACAGGTGTGTGTGTGGGTGTGTAGTTGTGTATTTTGTAGTGCATTTTTAATCAGGACACAAGTGTGTCAGCAGTGTAAGATGTATACAAACAGCCCGCACACATTGCTATGTGTATACACATACACATACATATAAAGTTATATAAGATTTTTTTAAATGAGAGTGTTGTGAGACAAAAAAAAAAAAAACAAGAAAAAAAAACAAGGCTATGGCAGAGTATGTGCATGAGTGTGTGTGTGCGTGAGTGTGTGCGTGCAGTTGTGTTGGTGTTCAAGTGTGTCTTTTTCGCTTTTAATTTGTATCCTTAATTGAGTGTAGCAGCATATATAGAGATATTGTTGCCTGTTTCTTTTGGGTGCATACTGACAGCTTTTAGTTACCTTTTATTTAACGCTTGACATGAATTAATATGGGTTACTGAGAGGCGTTTAAGGATGACATGGGAAGACACCTATAAGGAGGACAAACAACTGTGAAAATTGAGGACGAAGCAAAATGTATTTTTTTAAGTGTCGAAGATTTTACCTTTCAAATTTGAATAGTTTCAAGGATAAAGTTCTGAAGACTTTGAAAATCCATGTAGTACCCCATATACATGATTATTAATACAACCAATTCACATACATATACATGTATGTGAGTCAACTGTCACATGCATACAAAATCCACACCCATATCCTGGGCAAACAGCTTAATCTGTTGTCTCTATAGCGGGTGTACGTGTGTGTGTCTTGATTATCTTATAATTAATTTAAAAATTCAGCGATAATAGTTGATGTTGAAGTTAAAGTCCTTGAAAAATATACCTAACAAACACCATATCTGAGATTGTGCGATTTTTAATAAATTTTTTTGAAAGGTCCTCCAAGAGTGGAGTTTTAAAGAATATATTTTCAAAGGTCTTGCAAACGTGAATTTTTTAAAAAATATTTTTTCAAGGACCAAAGGACGTGGATTTTTCAAAGAATATTTTTTTTCAATGGACGTGGATTTTTAAAGAATATTTTTTCAAAGGACCAAAGGACGTGGATTTTTTGAAGAATATTTTTTTCAAAGGACCACAAGACGTGTATTTTTTAAAGAATATTTTTTCAAAGGACCACAAGACGTGGATTTTTTAAAGAATATTTTAACAAAGGACCACAAGACGTGGATTTTTTAAAGAATATTTTTTCAAAGGAAAAAAAGACATGGGTTTTTTAAACAATATTTTTTCAAAGTACCCAAGGACGTGGATTTTTTAAATAAAACTTTTTTCAAAGGACCACAAGACGTGGAGTTTTTAAACAATATTTTTTCAAAGCACCACAAGACGTGGATTTTTTAAAGAATATTTTTTTAAAGGACCACAAGACGTGGATTTTTTAAAGAATATTTTTGCAAAGGACCAAAAGACGTGGATTTTTTAAAGAATATTTTTTCAAAGGACCACAAGACGTGGATTTTTTAAAGCATATTTTTTCAAAAGACCAAAGGACGTGGATTTTTTAAAGAATATTTTTTCAAAGGACCACCAGACGTGGATTTTTTAAAGAATATTTTTTTTCAAAGGACCACCAGACGTGGATTTTTTAAAGAATATATTTTCAAAGGACCACAACACGTGGATTTTTTAAAGAATATATTTTCAAAGTACCACAACACGTGGATTTTTTAAAGAATGTTTTTTTAAAGGACCACAAGACATGGATTTTTTAGAGAATATTTTTTCAAAGGACCACAAGACGTGGATTTTTTGAAGAATATATTTTCAAAGGACGTGGATTTTTTAAAGAATATTTTTTTCAAGGACCACAAAACGTGGATTTTTTAAAGAATATTTTTTCAAAGGACCACATGAAGTGAATTTTTTAAAGAATATTTTTTCAAAGGACCACAAGACGTGGATTTTTTAAAAAATATTTTTTCAAAGGATTACAAGACGGGGATTTTTTAAAGACTATTTTTTCAAAGGACCACAAGATGTGGATCTTTTAAAAAATATTTTTTCAAAGGACCACAAGACGTGGATTTTTTAAAGACTATTTTTTCAAAGGACAACAAGACGTGGATTTTTTAAAGAATATTTTTTCAAAGGACAACAAGACGTGGATTTTTTTAAAGAATATTTTTTCAAAGGACCACAAGACGTGGATTTTTTAAAAAATAATTTTTCAAAGGATTACAAGACGGGGATTTTTTAAAGACTATTTTTTCAAAGGACCACAAGATGTGGATCTTTTAAAGAATATTTTTTCAAAGGACCACAAGACGTGGATTTTTTAAAGAATATTTTTTCAAAGGACAACAAGACGTGGATTTTTTTAAAGAATATTTGAACAAAGGACCAAAGGACGTGGATTTTTTAAAGAATATTTTAACAAAACACAAAAGGACGTGGATTCTTTAAAGAAAATTTTAACAAATGACCGAAGGACGTGGATTTTTTTAAAGAATATTTTAACAAAACACAAAAGGACGTGGATTCTTTAAAGAAAATTTTAACAAATGACCGAAGGACGTGGATTTTTTTAAAGAATATTTTTTCAAAGGACCACAAAACGTGGATTTTTTTAAAGAATATTTTTTCAAAGGACCACAAAACGTGGATTTTTTAAGGAATATTTTTTCAAAGGACCACAAGACGTGGATTTTTTAAAGAATATTTTTCCAAAGGACGTGGAATTTTTAAAGAATATTTTTCCAAAGGACGTAAAATTTTTAAAGAATATTTTTTCAAAGGACCACAAGACGTGGATTTTTTAAAGAATATTTTTTCAAAGGACCAAGAAACGTAGATTTTTTAAAGAATATTTTTTCAAAGGACCACAAGACCAAAGGACGTGGATTTTTCAAAGAATATTTTTTTCAAATTTTCCAAGGACCAAAGGACGTGGATTTTTCAAAGAATATTTTTTCAAATTTTCCAAGGACCAAAGGACGTGGATTTTTCAAAGAATATTTTTTTCAAAGAATATTTTTTCCAAGGACCAAAGGACGTGGATTTTTCAAAGAATATTTTTTTCAAATTTTCCAAGGACCAAAGGACGTGGATTTTTCAAAGAATATTTTTTTCAAATTTTCCAAGGACCAAAGGACGTGGATTTTTCAAAGAATATTTTTTTCAAATTTTCAAAGGACACACGAAGTGGATATTTAATAGAAAAGACCAAAGAACGTCGATTTTTTAAAAAAAAAATTTTTAAAGGTCCAAAGGACATGAATTTTTTAAAGAATATTTATTTTATGGAAATGGAGTTTTTCTATAGAAAAAAATCCTCAGGTCCCTGAGGACGGTTTTTTCTACAGAAAAAAATCTTCAGCTCCCTGAGGAAGGTTTTTTTCTATAGAAAAAAAATCCTCATGTACCTGAGGACGAAAAAAATTCCTCAGGATAGTTTTTTCTATAGAAAAAAATTCCTCAGGTCCCTGAGGACGGTTTTTTCTATAGAAAAAAATTCCTCAGGTCCCTGAGGACGGTTTTTTCTATAGAAAAAAATTCCTCAGGTCCCTGAGGACGGTTTTTTCTATAGAAAAAAATTCCTCAGGTCCCTGAGGATGGTTTTTTCTATAGAAAAAAAAATTCTCAGGTCCCTGATGATAATTCCTCAGGTCCCAGAGGACGGTTTTTTCTATAGAAAAAAATCCTCAGGTCTCTGATGTGTCTATAAAAAATCCACAGGTCTTTGAATTCAGTTTTCCTTTTTCTTTGCTTTTGGATTGTAATCTGAAATATTATTTGGATTGCAGAAAAATCCAGAAATCAATACAATATGCAATTAGTTTTATGGCAACATAAAAATTGCGACAATATTTGCTGGAAACCACTGGAAGCCGAAGAAAAGAATGAAGTAGTGTGTTGTAGCTGTATATGATTTTTTCGCATTCCAAATGTGAAAATAGTTTACAAATTTGTATATTGGGGTGGTGAGTAGAAAATTATGCTAAATTTCAAAATATTGCTTAAACTAACACCTGAGCTGATTTTCAAATACTTATTGGAGTGTGAAGGGTCTTAGACCTAACCTAAGACTCATGGAAAATGCCAGTTAAAACCCACCCAATGTCCTTCCCTTCCTTAAGTCTTTTGTTCAAAATTTTATTTCACATCATCAAAATAAGAAACAAAATGAAAACTATTTCGATTTACTTTTCCTCAGAGAAAAAAAAAGAACCCCAAAACAAAATCAAACCAGAAAAACGAAAATCAATTCCCTCAAAGTAACTTTGCTAACTCCCAGCGTTCCTGCCGGCATGCCAATGCTTGCTTGCATCCAGCTAAGCTTGTGCCGTTTCAAAAATATTGAATTTCGTTGCTTAAGACTACAGCACAAAAACAAAAAATTGAAAGAAAATACATTTGTGTGGGTAAGACTTACGAATGCGCTTTCAGTTGATTAAATTAGAGCAATAGCGACAAAACAGCAGAAGCACCAGTTTCCCCTTGAAACTCCATACGAAGCAAATAATAAAAAAATATAAAATCGCAATGTTAAAATGATGCCACAAATAAAATTTCCCAGTACCAGAAAAAGAACGGATAAAGAAAAAAACTCCACCACTCACTTGCTTACATGCGGATTTCCTTAAGGTGCTCATGCACAACAAATCCAATGCACTCAGCAGCACAGAGACACAATCATACACAATTCGTAGAAATCTGAAACAGGAAAGGAGTATCTCAATACGGCGACACACGGATACTACACTCGGCAGGATGTTGGTGGCAGAAACAACACTTTTCATCAGAAAGTCCTTCAAAAATATTTTTAAAAAATACAAGGCTATTGTATTCCCGAATATCCAAAAGAATTTTGTGATAAAGGCTCCGATGGTCCTTGGAAAAAATATATATTAATTATTCAGGATTATTGCTTCGATATGTTTTTTTAAAAAATTATTTGTACCCCTTTTAAGGCTCTGCTGGTCATTGATAGATCTTCTCAAAAAAGATTTCACGACCAATTGACCCTCCATTTCATCACTGCTCATGGCTCATATTGATACTGAAGAACAGAAAACTCGCCGATTTCAAGCTCCTTTTGGGTTTTGGGAAAGCCGTCCTCTTGGGTTTTAGGGAAACAGTTAAAAAATACACACTCCGACGTTTTGAAGAATCAAATGAAGGACCCTGCATACCTTAGCCCATGTTCGTTTATATTTTGACTTAAGACTTTTCAAACTGTTGACCCTCATATAAGGAGGTACAAGAAATATTTGATCGATCTTGCCCATTTTCGAACTCGATCTAAGCTTAGAACATAAATAATACATTCATATTTCGCATTCTTTGAGCATTTTTTTTCAAAATCTTGAACCCTATGTGTGGAGATACCAGAAGAAATGGTCCGATTCTCTTCATATTTTTAACAGATCTAGTTTTGATGAAAATATTGAGATGTACTAGATCTGAATGGTATCGGATGTTAATTTCGCGTTTTATGAGCTTCAAGGATATTCAAAATTTGGACCCTTTGTGGGGGAGGTACCAGAAGGACTAGACCCATATATCCCATCTTCACAGCAGATCTTGTGTTAGTAGAAATAATGGGATGTGTGAAATATGAAGAGAACCCGATGCTTCTTTCGGATCTTACAATCGTTTTGGTTATTCAAAACGTTGACCTTTTGTGGGACAGATACCCGTAGGAATGGTCCGATCTCTACCATCTTTATAACAGATTTTGTGTTGATAGAAATATTAAGATGTGCTAAATCTGACTGGAATCGGTTGTTAATTTCGTATTTTATGAGCTTCATAGATACTCAAAATTTTGACCCATTGTGGGAGAGGTACCGGAAGGAGTTGTGCGATATATCCCATCTTCACAGCAGATCTTGTGTTAGTAGAAATAATGTGATGTGTGAAAAATAAAGAGAACCGGATGCTTATTTCGTACTTTATAATCGTTTTGGTTATTCTAAACTTTGACCCCTTGTGGGGGAGGTACCAGAAGGAATGGTCCGATCTCTACCATCTTTATAGCAAATCTTGTGTTGATAGAAATATTGAGATGTGCCAAGTCTGAATGGAATCGGATCTTATTCTCGCGTTTTATGAGCTTCAAGGATATTCAAAATTCGGACCCTTTGTGTGGAAGTTACCAGTAGTAGTAGACCCATACATCCCATCTTCACACTGGACCTTGTGTTAGTAGAAATAATGGGATGTGTGAAATATGAGAAGAACCGGATGCTTATTTCGGATTTTTTAATCTTCTTGGTTATTCAAAACTTTGTCCCTTTGTGGGGCAGGTACCAGAAGGAATTTGTCATAAACCATTACAATATTCAAATGCGAAGCTTAAAAATAATCGGTGAATAATGTAACTAAAATCATCAAAATTCCGAATAACGGGAGGTACCGTTATATACGAAGAAGGCTATACGAAGACGTGGACCTGCACAGACAATTTTCTGTCTTAGTCTGTAGTATCCACTACGAACATCAAATACCAAATTTGAAAGAATTACGGTTAATAATGTAGCTAAGATCAACAATATACCGAATATCGGGAGGTAGAGTTGTATGGGTGCTATGCGAAGACGTGAACCTTCACAGACAATTTTCTGTCATAAATTTGTAACAGTTCCGGTAAATAATGTCGCTAAACTCATCAAAATTCCGAATAACGTGCGGTACCGTTATATGGGGGGACGTGGACCTGCACAGACAATTTTCGGTCACAGGCTGTAGTATTTACTACGAACTTTAAATACCAAATTTGAAAAAGTTCCGGTAAATAATGTCTATAAGATCATCCAAATACCCAATATCGGGAGGAACCGTTATATGGGGCTATACGAAGACCATTTTCTGTCTCAGGTTGTAGTATCCATAACGATCTACAAATATCAATTTTGAAACAATTCCGGTAAATATTGTCTCTAAAATCATAGAAATATCGCATATCGGGAGGTACAGTTATATGGGGGCTATACCAAAACGTGGACCCACATGGCTCATTTTCAATACCAAAGGTCCTGCAGACATAATACACATTTGAGTAAATTTTTATCAACTTCGTTCGGAAGCTAGAGTGATTTTCACAGACGGACGGACATTTCTAAATCGACTAAGAATTTTATGCTGATCAAGAATATATATTATTTGTGGGGTCTACAAAGTATATTTCGAGGTGTTACAAACGGAATGACAAATTTAATATACCCTCCATATTATGGTGGAGGGTATAATAATAGTACGATGTACCAAGTTTGCATCGAACCGAATTCTCCCTTCGAGAGTTTTCGTGCGCACCAGCCAGCAGAGAGACGTACGGACGGACATCGCAAGATCGACTCCAAATGTCCTGAAACGTATTTGGTTCAAAGTGACCTAGGGTGTAAACACGCTATTTCGATGAGGCACGTTTTGGCCGTATCAAATGAACCCTTTGTAGCCATATGGCTGAGGTTATAAAAAAGGACTCTCCTTAAAAAATTGCCAAAAAATTCCCATCCACCAATAGATTTCTGATAGCGAGTTATAAATTCGTCCTTGCCTTCCCTGCTATTTACTTGTTTCGGATTTCTCTTCAATTTCAAATTTTTTTTCTCTTCAGTTGTCGTTGAGGTGAACACAACATGAATTTGTGGGTGACACATATGCGACATGGTACATATGTTCGGCGTTTCTATAGCTTACTGCCGCTACATAGCAATGAAGTTGCGGACAAAGTGGTAAGACGACCCTTATCTCTGTGTGTGCCACCAATATTTCGTGGTTACAATTCCGTAGAAAATCTAACAAAAAAAAAGAAACCAAAGGAGTCAGGAACATTCCCACTCTGAATGTGTGTGTGTGTGTGTGCGTGTGTAGGTGTCTTTGAAGGAAATCAACGAAAAAGAGGAACCCAAGTGTCCTTAGCAGCCAAGTCTTGCAGCTCTATTCCTTCAATTCAAAAATACGCAAAAATAAGGACACCCAAAAGTAACACAACTTCATTTCATTGCATTCGTTCTGTGTGGGTGTGTGTGTATGTGTGTGTGAGTGAGTAGTTGTGTGAACGCGAAATAGTTGCTTGCTTGCTTTTAGATTAATAGGAAAAACCACACAATAGAATGCCGCATGCATGCCACACACACACTCACACTAGCACATCCTTCGTCCCTCCCCCTGCAAAATGCAGTTGTAGTAGTTCGCCAACTATAACGATAAGGACAACAACTTGAAACTCTTAGATAGTGGCACTGCATTTGCAACTTCAATTGTGTGAATGGATGTTTGTGGCAATGTGTGGAAATAACAAACAAAAAACAGCAACAACAACAACATCGGCAAAGACCAACAAAAACAAATCAAGATATACCATAGAAATACAAAACAGCAAAATGCATTTTTCAAATGAAAGGTTTCCTTATCTGTCGGGTTTTTTTTTCTTAGCTTCCTTCGTGTTCTTCTTCTTCTTCTGATGCTGCTGCCACTGCTTCTTGGTTCTTATGGTGGCTAAGAAATTGGAATTGAAACTAGATAAAAATGGTGGCTCTCATTTCTTTTCTATGGAACTAGAGATTTACTTTTTCAAATTACATTTCATCTTTTTTGCGCTCTTTCATAGATGTGTGTGTGTGTGTGCATGTGTTTGTGTGTGTGAAGTTTAATGAAAGCCATTGCATCGGTTTTATTGTTGCAGAATCATTGACTAAGACCAGGACTAGGGTTATTGAGGTTATCAAGGTATTACAACAGGAACTGGGTCATGCGAAGTTTTTTCCCTCTTTTTTTTTTGTAAAATTACATTTGAAAGGGGGAATTTCATTTGAAGTCGAGAAAAAAATTATATAAATTAAAGAATATTTGTTCTAAGGACTAAGAGATGTTATTTCTAGTGAAAAAATAAAATTTCAATGGAGGAATAACCGTGGATTTACATAAAATATTTTTTCAAGTAACCTGCAAACTTGGATTTTTTAAAATCAAAAACAAAAAAATGTAAAAATCCTTTGAAAATACAGATAAAAAATTTAATAAAATTATTTTAACAATTGTTGTTGACCTTTGGAATTCTCATCTTCTTTAAATATATTTTGTCTCGAGGCAGATGTAAAGGAAAACATTTTTCAAGGACGTAGATTTTATAAAAATCATTTTTCAAGCACTTTTTAAAAATAATTTTCCAAGTTTGTGGATTTTATAAAACGAATTTTTCAAGGACGTGGATTTTATAAAACAAAAATTTTCAAGGCCGTGGATTTTATAAAAATCATTTTTCAAGGATTTTACAAAAATAATTTTTCAAGGACGTGGATTTTATGAAACAAAAATTTCCAAGGACGTGGATTTTTTAAAAATGAATTTTCAAGGACGTGGGTTTTTTAAAACTGAGCTTTCAAAGACGTGGATTTTTTAAAAAAAAAATTTCAAGGAGGTGGATTTTTTGAAACCAAAATTTTCAAGGACTTGAATTTTATGAAACAAAAATTTTCAAGGACTTGAATTTAATGAAACAAAAATTTTCAAGGACTTGAATTTAATGAAACAAAAATTCTCAAGGACTATAATTTTATGAAATAAAAATTTTCAAAAATGTGGAATTTATAAAGATACTTTTTCAAAGACGTGGATTTTATAAAAATAATTTTTTAAGGATGTGGATTTTACAAAAATAATTTTTCAAAGACGTGGATTTTATAAAAATAATTTTTTAAGGATGTGGATTTTACAAAAATAATTTTCCAAGGACGTGTTTTTTTAAAAATGAATTTTCAAGGACGTGGATTTTTATAAAAAAAAATTTCAAGGAGGTGGATTTTATGAATTTTATGAAACAAAAATTTTCAAGGACTTGAATTTTAAGAAACAAAAATTTTTAAGGATGTAGAATTTATAAAAATACTTTTTCAAAGACGTGGATTTTTTAAAAATGGATTTTCAAAGACGTGGTTTTTTTAAAAATGAATTTCCAAGGACGTATTTTTTTTAAATTAATTTTCAAGGACGTGGATTTTATGAAACAAAAATTTTCAAGGACGTGGATTTTATGAAATAAAAATTTTCAAGGACGTGGATTTTATGAAACAAAAATTTTCAAGGACTTGAATTTTATGAAACAAAAATTTTCAAGGACTTGAATTTTATGAAACAAAAATTTTCAAGGATGTAGAAAATATGAAAATATTGGATAAAATATGTATTTTATAAAAATCCACGTTCTTGAGAAAAAAATTTAAAAAATTCACGTTCTTTAGAATACATTTAAAGAAAATATTAAAAAAAATCCACTTTCTTGGAAAGTTTTTTTTTTTTAAATTTCCAACTTTATGAAAAACAATTTTTGAAATAACCCACGTTAAAAAAATACTTATATTAAATGTATAAAGGATTTAAAAAGGGATTATCCTTTAAAAAAAATTCCATCCTTCAATAGATCTCTGATGGCGAGTTATAAATTCGTTCTTGCCTACCCTGCTGTTTAATTGTTTCGGATTTATTTTTCTTTTTTATATAAATAATTTTTCAAGGTTGTGGATTTTATAAAAGGAATTTTTGAAAATGTGGATTTTTTAAAAATGAATTTTCAAGGACGTGGATTTTTATACCCTACACCACAAGGTGGTCAGGGTATTATGTCTTTGTGCATTTGTTTGTAACAGGCAAAAGGAAGCGAGATAGACCCATAGTTCCTTTTGATGATCTGCATAGAATCACATTCTGAGTCGAGTTATGCATGTCCGTCCGTCTGTCCATGTATTTTTGTAAACAAAGTACTGTTCGCATTTATTGCCCCATCCAGATGAAATTTTGCATAAATCATTTTTTTGGCCCAAGGATGAACCCTATTGAAATTTGAGATAATCGGTCAAAATTTAGATATAGCTCCCATATATATCTTCGTCCGATTTGACTTTTATTGTGCACCAAACGTGTAATATCAGTCCGAATAGTATGGAATTTTGCACATACGATCAGATTGGACCTGAAAATAAGTATGCCAAATTTGATCGAAATGGGTTCAGATATAGCTATAGCTCCCATATATATTCTTCATCCGATTTGTTATTTTTGTCCTCCGCAGTCGTAATATGCACTCTGTAACAACAATATTTGGGGAAATGTATCAACTACAGCTCAGAAAAACGTTTGCAAATTTTATCGATATCGGTTCAGATTTGGATATATCTCCCATATATAACCTCGTCCGATTTACCTTTAATTGTGCACCAAACGTCTAATATTTTCCCAAATTGGATGAAATTTGGCACTTACGACTGAATTGAGTCTAGAAGCTAGTATGTCAAATTTGGTTAAGATCGGTTCAAATATAGCTATAACTCCTATATATACTGTTCATCCGATTTGTTATATTTGTTACCCACAGCCGTAATATGCACTACATAACAACGATATTCAGGGAAATATATCAAATACAGCTCAGAAATATTTTTGCCAAATTTTATAGAGATCGTTTCCAATTTGGATATAGCTCCCATATATATTTTTATCCGATTTCAAACTAATTGTGCACCAAGTGGGCAAAACAAGTCCGAATTTAAAAGATACAAATGCTTCGGCATATTTAGTCCTTTAAACTTTTTAAATTATAATTATAATTATAGCGTGTATGATCGAATTCTCCCATAAAAACTTTTAATTGTTATGTGGAGCTGTACTAAATTAGCAAAGTGGTGTAGGGTATCATAAAGTCAGCCTCGCCTGGCTTTAGGACTTTCTTTACTGGTTTCTTTTTTGTTGAAAAACAGCTGTAAAGGGGGAATTTCATTTGAAGTCAAAAAAAAAAAAAAAAAAAAAAAATTATGTAAATTAAAGATTACTTTTTTATCTAGGAACTAAGAGATGTTTTTTCCAAGGAAAGAATATATTTTTCTCCGGATTTAAGTAAAACAAAAAAATTGCAAATATCCTACAAACGAGGATTTTTTAAAATAGAACAAGTGATAAATGTATCTGCCGGTTGTGCCGACAGATGTATACCCTCAGTCAATGTTCCATTATTTAAATATATTTTGATATCTGTTATGATTGTTCAAATTGGTGACCCTCTATGGAACAGGTTCTGAAGGCATGGGCCAATATTGTCCATTTCGTATCGGGCCTAAATAAATATGATATAAATATTTGGACGTGCCAGGTATAGTCCAACTACTTTCCTCACTTCATATGAGCTATTTGATAATTTTTAGAAAATGTTAAAATCTTCGTGAGGTACCAGGTACCAGGTCGGCCGAAATGTTCCATTTTCATAATTTATTTAATTAGATATAACAAATATTGGTATAGGCAAATTTACAAGAAAATCGAACATTTATATCCAATTTTATGCGAAATCATAAATTCCATATTCATCTCAACCTTTCTGGTTGAGAGAAATATATGGGTATATCAAATAGTACAGAATCGCTGACTTGCTTCGCAAGTTATGACAGAAAAAAGTGTTAAAAGTTGTAACCCTTTCTGGGTGAGGTACCAGTAAAGGATCTCAGATATATTTCATCTTCACAGCAGATCTCATATTAAATTCGAAGGGAGCTGCATGCTTATTTCGCTCTCTTTGGTTGAGGTACCAAAATGAATGAATCCCATCTTCACAACAGATCTTGTTTTAATAGCAGTAATGGGATGTATTAAATTTGAAGAGAACTAGATGCTAATTTGAGATTTTATGATTGTTTTGGTTATTCAAAAGTTTGACGCTTTGTGGGGGAGATACCAGAAGGAATGGTCCGATCTCTACCATCTTTATAACAGATCATGTGTTGATAGAAATATACCAAGACTAAATGAAATCGGATGTTAATTTGATTCGTAGTGGGGGAGGTACCAGAAGGAGAGGACCGATGATGTTTGATGAATATGAGAAGAATCGGCCACATACAGGGTGAGATAAAAAACTGCAACAAAGTCAAACGTCATTATTTTTACATTATTTTTATTTAATTTTATTGAATGAAAGCTAAAAATGTCGGAAATGACATCAAATTTAAGAATAAGTTTAGATTTGTTCGATTTGGTCAACTTCGGCACGAATTATGGCCTTCAAACGGCCAATGAAACCGATGCGATATTTTGGCTCATTCCCGGCGAAGCACTTGCCTGAGGCAATCGACACTTTGGTATTTTTTAGTGCCAACCTTGCTTTCCAAAATACTCCAGACACAATAGTCCAAGGGATTGGTATCCGGAGTTTTTCTTGACCATTGTGAGCTGAAATGAAGCGATTAACCTCATTTTGTAACCATTCTTGGGCGGCGTGTGCTGAGTGCAATGGTGCTGAGTCCTGTTGGCATGTCCAAGGTCTGCGGCCAAAAAGTTTGAGTACCCTCCAGAATATTTTCGCGATAATATTCGACATTATTAATACAAGCGGAGAGCGATCATCGGCTGTTATGGCAACCCACACCATCACCATGGCCTTGATGGCGCTTGAGTTCCGGTGGCCAACCGAAGGTGCACATTTTCACCTGACCTCTTTGGCAAGTAAACACGATCACTATGTTTGTTTACAAACTGCTGGACAACGAATAATTTCTCATCAGAGAAAACCAAATTCGGCAGTTCACCACTTTCGGCCAAACGAAGCAACTCTTTAGGTCTTTTGAGTCTTTCTGAGTTCTTTCTGTTGCGGTGTAAGTTCTTACACTATTTGGAATTTCAATGGCTTTATCCCGAGCTTATTTTTCAATTTTTGCCGAATGTAATATTGCGATGTATTCAGCTCACGAGTCATTCTTCGGCCACAGCGGCGCGGGTTTCGATCAAGTCGCTTCTTTACATTTCGAACCACTTCTGCTGATGTTACTGTTTTCTTCCGTCCACTTTCTTGACGTCGGGCTACGCTACCAGTATCACGGGAACGATCGATGGTACGAGACACAAAAGATTTATTCACATTTAAATGCTGGAGTGCTCCAACCATTTTTGGTTTTCCAGCCAAAAATATAAAGAAATCGCACTATCACGCTTGAATTCCATCACGAATAACTTTTTTTCTGGAAAATTCTCACCAAAATGCTTTTGTACGCTTATAGACAATATAATGAGCTCTCACTGGAATAATTTTAGCAGCTGTCGGACGAGTGGCTTAGAAATGACAGCCGTCTACAGTTGGTTGCAGTTTTTTTTCGTCTCATTTATTTCAAATTTTATGTTAATGATGCAATTTCCGTTTTTAGCATATGGGTCCAGATTTTGGTAGCTACCCCACATAAATGAATTTCCTGATATTCTGCGTGTTTATGATTTGCGTCACATGTTTCACAGGAATCGTTCTTTTGAAATTTGATATATGTAGTTCGTAGCGGGTAAAACTTCCTATGACAGCAAATTACAAATGTAGGCTCCTTTATTCGGTGTTTTCCCGATTTTAACTCCATTTTTCAATGGAATTATCTTAATATTTTTAATTGAAGTTCACAAAGGCCTGGCAGTACAGGTCCACGTTTTCGTATAAGCCCCATATAACTGTATCACCCGATAGTTAGTATTATTAATGCTATTAGAGGCAAGTTCCGTTCAAATTGTGGGGGGTATTAAAAATTAGCCCCTGTCCAATTTAGCTAATTTTTTAGATTGTGAAAGTGGAATCTCTCAAGGCCTTCCCTTGTGAACTTTTTTGAATTGACTCTTGTTTTTTTTTTAATTCTATAATCTTTTTTATAATTCTACTTTTCTCTTTTCAGGTATGTAAATTGGAATTTTTATGAAAACATTTGGTATGTAAAATTAACATAAATCGGATTTTGTTTCATAATACCAAAGCGTTTGTCGTACCTCTCAAAGATTTTACAGCCATAATAAATATTTTTATAAATATTATCTCAGTCATTGATAATCTTTTGCCCGGCATAATTGAAGTTGCCCATTCTCTGATAAGATTTCAATAATTTCCTTTTTTCAATTTGCAAATACCTATTTGAAAGTTTTGAAAAAAAAAACACACACACACAAGCCTCTTAATAAAATTAATTAAGAGTTTTAAAGTGACCTCCTTCAAGACAAGAACCCATTTCATTTCGTGACGATGATGATGAAGATGAAGAAGAAGTCCTTGGAAACTCATTTCTTGAACAAACACAACATATTTCTTTGCTATCTTAACTTATTCGTCCCCCTTTTTTTTCCTCCATTCCATGTCAAGGAGGAAACGAAGAAGATGAAGAAAAAAAAATGGACAAATACTCCGCCCGGCATCATGTCATATCAGGAATATATCTAAAGTGGCGCTTAAACTTCATTAAAGCGTATTATTATTTTTTCTTTAACGAACTATTTATATGAGGATGAGGATGATGATGATTTGTGTAATGGTATGGTCAGTGGATTTTCTGACTTGGTAACTTGGCCACCCCTCCCCCCTCCCCTCTACAACACATCCTGGCGACTCCCCTGCAATACCCCCTTACACACATTCCATGTGAGCTTTAAGTCGTAACGATTAAAGATGATGACGACAACGACGACGATGATAAACAGGAAGAATATTACGATAAGGATGGGAAGAGGAAAAAGAAAAACGAAACGCTTGATATTAAGCCTGTTATGGCCATTGATGCTGTCAATGAATTCACTAGGTTGTTGTTGTTGTTTTTTGGGTATTTATAACGCTCCGTATATGTATTGATAATCTTAAGCGCTTCAATGCCTGTTAAATCATCCTTAAAGGATATGATTACAAACATACACGCACATACACACACTTATATTCGAATATTGCATTATGTATAAAACTATGTGGTCACTGCAGGACGAGAATGAAGAACCAACCAAAAGTAAACCATCTTCCTTGCCTCGCTTCAATGGATTTGATTTCAAGCAAACTTTAGTTCTACCAAAAAAAAAAGATTTTGTTTTCAAGATTTCTTTTTTTTTTAACAAAAAAAGGGGTTGATCTGACTTCACTTTTACTTGAAGATTTCTGAACCCCGATAACATTTGCTATAGAAACTTCAAAGATTAAAGGGTAACAAAAAGGTTGTTTTTTTAACTTTTTTCATATGCGGACATAAAGTTCAGAGAATTGAGGGAGGGTAGAATAAAAAAATAGAAGAAAGACAGGCACATATTGAAAATGATTTTAAGATAATATAATAACCCCTTTTCAGAATTTTGACTTTGAGAGATTCTGTTTTTAAAAACAAATCTCGAAGGACCATGTTTTTCAATAGAATGCCCCAAAGGTTATCCATTTTCAATGGAAGTCCTAGTTATTTTCAATATAAGTCCTTTAAACATTTCTTTTGGAAATAGAAGACATTGAAATCCTCCTACGGAGGTCCTGAATGGGTATTATTTTCAATATATGACCCATGAAAACTAATTTTTAAAATAGAAGACATTATAATCCTCCTACGTCCAAGAGAGGGGCTTCAAGGGCTTCCGTTGCCAATAGAAAAGCTTAAAGGGTTCTATCATCTATAATAATATTTTTATCGTCTTCAAATGCTTTAAATGACCATAGAAGTCCCTAAGGGTCAGCCATCGCCCATTGAAGGTTATATAGGGTTTTTATCATCCATAGAAAGCCTTGAAGAGGTCCTCAAAGGCTTTCATCGCCAATTTAAATCGTTAAAGTTTAAGGATTGAAGAACATTATTGTCCATATACAGTTCTCACGGCCATAGAAGTCATCACAGGGCATTTATCGCCCATTGAAAGCTTTAAATGCCGTTCATCATCCATAGAAAGGCGATGAAAGCTCTTCAACTTTCATCGCCTGTTGAAGTAGAAGTCTCTCAGAGGCTTTCATCGCCAATTTAAATCGTTGAAGTAGATAGAAGTATAGAAGTCCTTAAGGGGCATTTATCGCCCATTGACGGTAATAAAGGGCTTCCATCATCCTAGAAAGCTTTGAAGAGCTTTCATTGCCAGCTGATGCCGCCTATAGTTTAAATCTACAATAGAAGGTCCTCAGAGGCTTCCATCATCAATTTGATTCGTTGAAGTTTAAGGATTGAAGAACTATCGTCCATATAAAATCCTCACGGCCATAGAAGTCCTTAAGGGACATTTATCGCCCATTGACGGTTATAAAGGGCTTCCATCATTCATAGGAAACTTCGAAGAGTTTTCATTGCCAGCTGATGCCGCCTATTATTTAATTTGAGAATATAATGTCCTCAAAGACTCCCGCCGACAATTTGTTCCGTTCAAGTTTAAAAATTAAAGAATTGTATCGTCCGTATAAAGTCTTTACGAACTTAGAAGTGCTGGAAGAGCATTTATCGGCCATTGAAGGTTATAAAGGGCTTTCATCATCCATAGGAAACTTTGAAGAGCTTTCATCGCCAGCTGATGCTGCCTAGTATTTAATTTGACAATATAATATCCTCAAACACTCCCACCGTCAATTTTATCCGTTCAAGTTTAAAAATTAAAGAATTTTATCGTCCGTATAAAGGCTTTACGACATTAGAAGGGCTGGGAAGAGCATTTATCAGCCATTGACGGTTATAAAGGGCTTCATCATTCATAGAAAGCTTTGAAGAGCTTTCATTGCTAGTGGATGCCACCAAGTGTTGAAATTTGCAATAGAAGGTCTTCAAAGGCTTTCATCGCCAATTGAAATCGTTGAAGTTTAAGGATTGAAGAACTTTATCGTCCATATAAAGTCCTCACAGCCATGGAAGTCCTTAAGGGGCATTTATCGCCCATTGACGGTCATAAAGGGCTTCCATCATCCATAGGTTACTTTGAAGAGCTTTCATCGCCACCTGATACCGCCTAGAAATTAAATCTACAATAGAAGGTCCTCAAAGACTCCCACCGTCAAGTTTAAAAATTAAAGAATTTTATCGTCCGTATAAAGTCTTTACGAACTTAGAAGTGCTGAAAAAGCATTTATCGCCCATTGACGGTTATAAATGACTTTCATCATCCATAGAAAGCCTTGAAGAGCTTTCATTGCTAGTTGATGCCGCCAAGTGTTTAGATTTGCAATAGAAGGTCCTCAAAGGCTTTCATCGCCAATTAAAATCGTTGAATTTTAAGGATTGAAGAACTTTATCGTCCATATAAAGTCCTCACTGTCATAGAAGTCCTTACAGGACATTTATCGCCCATTGACGGTTATAAAGGGCTTCCATCATTCATAGGAAACTTTGAAGAGCATTCATCGCCAGCTGATGCCGCCTAGTATTTAATTTGACAATATAATGTCCTCCAGCACTCCCACCGTCAATTTATAGGGTTATAGGGTTATAGAGGCTCTTCTATATGTACACTGAGGGAAAAATCCCGTTGCGAAATCAAGCACGTATGTTGTCATTTTCGCAACGACCCGTTGTTATATTTTTCAACAACGGCTGTTGGTGAATTGTGCACGAACGTGCTCAAATTGACACCGAGACGTGGTCAACTTTCGGTACCAACAACAGCCGTGCTTAATTTGTCCATTTGTAATATTGGTAATTGCAGCCGATTACACACGAGTAAAAAATGACAACGGTGGTGCATGATTCACACACGGTCGTTGTCAATATGACACCGGTCGTGTATGAATTATGCACCACCACCTGCATAATGATGCACCACCGTTGTTACTTTGTACACCGACGTGCATGAATCGTACACGATCGTTGCCATTTTAGCAACTACCGTGTATGAATCATGCACCACCGTTGTCATTTTTTTTACTCGTGTGCAATCGGCTGCATATTTACCATTTTTTCCGTGTTATTGAAAGAGAAAGGACGCATTGTGCAAAAAATTTATTGAAAATGAATAATAATTCGCAAGATCCTCAAAATATCATTGGTGAGTTGTTAGAAATCGATGGCAATATTGTTGTGGTTCGCGATACAAACCATTGCAGCAGTCAAGATGCGGAAAACAATGAGGACGATTATATGTTAAGGGAGTTCTTAAAAGGAATAAATATGGAGTCGCTTTTTGAACAATTAAAAGGTAAGTAAATAAAAATGAATTTTTCAGTTAATCAGTGTAATTAACAAAGAATTTTCTTTTTTGTTCTTTTAGCATCACATGTAACATTTCGCAGCTTGCAGTACTTGAAAAAAGAAGATTTAAAGGAAGCAGTGCCACCATTGGGACTGCGTGTTGAATTCAGAGAAAAGCTCTTTGCTTGGAAAAAACGAAAGGTACGTATTATTTGTTTTACAGAGTTGAACTCAGTATTAATATTGTCATAACAATAGCTCGGGATTGATGACGAAACTATGTCAGTTCCATCTAAAATAGGTGAATGGTGGAAACGCAACGAGACACCTGCAAGTACTCCTGGTACTCCCGACACTACAGGTTCGAACTGCTCAAAAGCCAAAGGAATTTTGTCAGAGGTAAGGTAAGAGTAATATTTGTGTAAGCATAGTTAATGTAGTTTTTTTATTTAATATAGGATCTAACGGAATTGTTAACACATACCTCGAAGGGGAAACTAGCGCTTGAATGTAGTAGCGTTAATAAGAAATTAAGTGACGAGCAAAGAGATGATATAATTAATATAATTATTGAAGATATTTTAACCAACAATGTTACTCTTTACACTCAAGACTATATGCGCATATTGGATGAAATTTGTTCCGTTTTTCCTCTTGAAAACGAAATGAGGGTAAGATTAACAATATAAACAACGTATCTGATTATGTAGTTTCTTAACTTATAATATGTCTTTATTTTTAGGATTATTATTACATTTCAAGAAAAGGAAAGAACAACGCAAGCGGAAAACTTTATGCCAAGTATAGAAACAAGAAGTCCAAAAGAATAAAGCTTTTGATTTCCGAGCCTAGCACAAGCAAAGCAGCAACTCACACATCTCCTAATTTTTGTAACAAAGATGTTCCCGAAATTGATGAATCAGTTGAAAATTCATTGAAAGCTTCCTTACTAAGAGAATGTAATGATTGGGGATCGATCTGCGAAAAATGGAAAAGATCTTTTAACATACGGCAAAGAGATATAAAAAATTTAAGTAGCCATACATTTCTCCTTGAATGGACGAAGTTGTCCGATGCAAGAGCTTCAGAATTGGTAAGTAGCCATGAGCTATTTATTTGTATATGGATACTAATGTTTCGTTTTAGGTCAACATTGATTTCGATATTATGTATCCACAGAAAGGCAATCTTCTACTTTCTAAATGGGACCAATTTAAGAAAAAAATTTACAATTATTATGGGAAAAATATTCATAACGAACATTGCAAACAACTCTTCGCAAATGTTTTGACGGCAAGCAGCATAGGTAAATTTTAATTCCTGATTTATCATAAACATTAAAAGTAATATTTATTTTATATTTCGGTTGCAGATGCTCAAGATTATATATACGCAATACTGTTGAATTCAGTTTTACCATCACCTGCTAGGTTTAAATGTGGAAACGGTAAATTACGAAAAAAAGTAACAATAGCTGATTCGCAGGAAAGTTTCGTACTGCGACTACCGACAATTAACGATTATAAAAGGCAAATTGATACAGTCACTGAAAAGTATTACAATGCTGGATTAACTATACAGCCATTTATAATTGTGGAGGGTTTGTCCGATTTCAATATAAAAGGTTTTTATGTTTTTTTTAACCACAATTTGTTAAAATTTCAATCGTTCCTCGAATGTTTAGATACATGTTTTAAAATTTTTCATGCACTTTCTTTAAAATATCCAAATGCCTGCCAAATTCCATGGATTTTTATCCAAAAATATTTTTATGAAATTAATACTGTATATGATATAAAATCAGTTAATTTGACTTCACTTATTAATTTCTGCAACAATAATTAAAGTACAATTCAAAATGTATATTTGCTTTCGTTGCCGTAAGCATTTTGATAAGGCAAATCTTTTAATAGCTCATTTGAAAACAGACCATTTAATGTCCACTAAATTTTTAAAAGTACAATGCGTTCAGGACAACTGTAAGCAAACATTTACAAAATTTACGTCATTCAGAATTCATTTAGAAAAACTTCACAAGAATCACACAAAAGCTCCACCAATGGTTAAAGCCATTAATGTGCCAGTTGAAATGTCATCATCAAAAGAAAATGATTATACAAACAGTGAAACTGTTATTAACAACAATACAATAGAAAAGGATTTAAATGTTTTGAAAAAGAAAACCTTATATCTGTCTTTACAATTACATGGTCAAAGCTATATGCCTAGAAATCATGTTATAGAAATACAACATTCTGTTTCAATTCTGCTTTCATCCATTTCATGTACAATTGAAAAATATATAACTGATCATCCAAATTATGAAGACTTAAGGTACTTACTAAACTTTTGTAAAAATCCTTTCGAAGAAACTAGAACGGAATATAGACTTTTAAAAATTTTAAAAGAACTAAACTTTTATGATGATCCAAAGGTTTATGTAATTAGCAATCAAGTCTCGGAAATTGTTATCAGCGGAAATCCCAGTTTAGGTCCAAAGTTATCCAATATTTATATAATGCCACTGAAATTCATGATAAGTGCCCTTTTTAAAATTCCAAATCTCTTAGATTTGACATTAGAAAACTCCAAAAAATTCCTAAATTCACCTGTTTTACAAAATTTTACAAACGGTGAGTTATATAAAACTAAATTATTAAAATATCAGTACAATTTAGTTATTCCCTATGTCCTTTACATGGATGATTTTCAAATTAATAATCCTCTTGGAACCCATACATTTTCCATATGTGGTTGTTATATTAGCTTTCCTTCAATGCCACAGCACTTGTTGTCAAAACTTGATTATATATTAACTGCTGCGTTTATACCATCAAAGGATTTAAAAGAACGTGGAAATGAAGTTTCATTTCACAATCTTGTAGAAGAGTTAAAAATTCTAGAAGAAGGGGTTGAAATTTGTGTTCAACAAAGTGTTCAGAAGGTGCATTTTATTTTAGGTGTAATTATTGGAGATAATTTAGCAGTTAATAGTATTTTAGGCTACGTGCAATCATTTAACTCTAAAAGATTTTGCCGGGTATGTAGAAGAAAAAAGTCCCAAATGCAATTCGACGCAATTCAGCATTTAGATAGTTTAAGAAACCAAGAGAATTACAACTCAAATGTATTGGAAAATAATTTTCAAGAAACAGGTATTAAAAACAAGTGTATCTTCGAATCTTTACCAAATTTTAACGTCACTGAAAATTTTTGTTTTGATATTATGCATGACATTTTCGAGGGCATATGTGTCTACGATATGTCTAATGTAATTCTCGGGCTGATTCAAGAAAATATTGTTACGTTAGATTGTATTAACAGCAGAAAATCTTTATTCCAATTTGGAGAAATTGAAGTGGGAAATAAATCTGGACCACTAGATTTATGTAGATTGAAAAACTATAACTTAAAAATGACAGCTAGTGAAACTATGTGTTTTACTAATTTTTTACCTTTAATGGTAGGCGATTTAATTCCTTTCTCCAACGATCACTGGAAAGTTTTTATAATATTATTACAAATAATCGATTTACTTTTAAGACCAAGTTATATAGAAGACGATTTAATAAAATTGGAAGAATTAATTAGAGATCACCATTCACTTTATATAACATTATACGGTTCGTTAAAACCGAAACACCACTTTCTTGTCCACTATCCCACAGCTATCCGAAAATGTGGTCCCCTTAAATATCTCTGGAGCATGAGATTCGAAGCTAAACACAAGGAAGCAAAAGCCTATTTAGGAAATACTACATCAAGAGTAAATCCCTGTCGTTCATTATCTATTAAGTCTGGATTGAAATTTTCCAATTTTTTATTAAAACACGAAGATAACTTAGAACCAAATGTTATCATTAATACGCATACCATCGAAGATTTGGCAAAAGAGGAATATTGTTACAAAAAAAGTAAGCCAGTTTTAAATTACCAAAATTGCAAAGTGTCTGATGACATTTTTTTTAAGGGAACTAGGTATAAAAAAAACTATTATTTAGCAACAAATAATGCCGCAATTGAACTTTTCAAAATTAAACATTTAATAATTGAAAATGAAAATGTTTACATTTTATGTAACCAAGTAAAAGTTAAAAACTTTGATTACCATTTACAATCGTATGAAGTTGGTTCTCTGAATGAGGATACAATTTTTTTAATACCAATTTTAGATTTTATTACTTACCCATTTCACTTATATCCTATGAATAATGGAAAAGTTTATTTCAGATTTAAGTTAATTTAATTTGTTTCTATACATTGAATATATGTAATTCGAATTGTTTTGTTAAATCAAATATGTATTTATATTGAATTTATGTAATTGGTTTCGTTCAATAAAATACTTTTCAAAAAATGTCGTTTCTTCTACTAAGGGTATAAAATGGAAAAGGAGCGGATATCAAAAAATGACCACCATTGATTTCAATCTGACAACGGGCGTTGACAATCCGACAACGGAGCGTTGACAATCTGACAACGAAGCGTTGACGATCTGACAACGAAGCGTTGACAATCTGACAACGGGGCGTGCTCGAAATGACCACGTATGTGCTCATTTCATGCACATGACAAAATGACAACAGCGTGCTCATTTTGACACCAAACGTGGTTGATACACTATCATACACGGATGTGGTCATTTCATACACGGATGTTGTCATTTTTTCTCTGGGTGTAGAAGTGCCATAGAAGGCCTTCAAGAGCTTCTAATGTCCACAAAAATGGCCATTATGGTTAAGTTTCCTCCACAGAAGGACAATTGTACAGTTATCAGAAGTCATCTGTGGACCCTATGGAACAAATAAGCGCTTTTAGAACATCGGAAAAATATAAAAGCTTAAAATAACCAAAGGAGGTCTTCTATGTGTAGAAGAACCATAAAAGCTTTTCTATACATGGGAGAGCCAAAGAAGCTATTCTATGCTTAGAATAACCAAAGAAGTCATATGAGCTCCTCCTATATAAGTCATATGAGCTCGTGCTATACGTAGAAGAGCCATGATAGCTGTTTTATTCCTAAACAAGCCGTAGAAGATCTGTTGTATATTAAAATATCATAGGGACTCGTTTACACGTTGGATAAACGTTAAAGCCCTTCTATACATGGAAGAACTATGAAAGCTCCTCTATACGCAGAATAACCATAAAAGCTCTCAAATATGTAGGAGAGCCAATGAGAGTCTTCTATACGTAGAAAAGCTAATGCAGGTCTTCTAAACGTAGAAGAACTATAGAGGTTCTCCTATACATATGAAAGCCATAGAAGCTCTTCTCTACGTACCAGTGTCATGAAACCTGTTTTTTACCTAGAAGAGCCATAAAAGCTCTTCTAAAGATGTTATATACGTGAAGAAGCCGTGAAAGCTTTTATATTCTCAAACGAGCCTTAATAGCTTTTATTCGTTAAGGAGCCATAAGAACTTGTTTATACGTACAAGAGCCATAAAAAATCTTCCATATGCAGAAGAGCCATAGGAACTCGTTTATATGTAGAAGAGCCGTAAAAGGTCTTCTTTACGTAGAAGAGCCATAAAAGCTCATCTTTAAGTAGAAGAACCATGAAAGCTTTTATATACGTAGAAATTTCATTAAAGCTACCCTATACTCAGAAAAGCTCTCCTATGCGTAGAAGAGCCAATGAGGGTCTTTTATACGTAGAAAAGCTTATTACGATTTTCCAGAAGTAGTAGAGGCAATCAAGTTTTTCTATAAGTAGAAGAACCATAACTCTTCTATACATATGGGAGCTATAGAAGCTCTTCAATACAAATGAGTCCCATTAAAGCTCTTCCATATGCAGAATGGACATAGAAGATCTTCTACATGCAGAATGGACATAGAAGATCTTCTCTGCGTACCAGAGCTATAGAATATCTTCTCTACGAAGAAGGTTCGTAGTACCTCTTCCCTATGTACCAGAGCCATAGAAGCTCTTCTATACGTCAAGTGTAGATTTTTAAGGGTTATAAAAGTTATGAAGACCAGTATGGTCGTCCAACCTACATAAAAGCCTTAAAAACCATTCCATAGGAAATACAAGGCATAAAAGGTCTCCTATCACCACGGACAGGCTGTAAAGCCTTCTGTGGAACAGAGAAGCTCTTTTAGGCTTCAAATGGAGCATATACATTTTTCATAACCTTCTATTAAAAATAGAAACCTTTCAGGCCTCCTATAGTGAATGGAAAGCCTACAGGTTTATTAATGTCCAAGCAATAGTAGTTTTTCAAGGGTCATAAAGTCTTCTGCGGAACTGAGAAGCCCGGTTAGGCTTCAAATGGAACATATACCTTTTCAAGACCTTCTTTAAAAAATAGAAAGATTTTAAGGCTTCTATAGTGAATACAAGGGCCATAAGGTTCCCTATCATTCATGGAAGGCTCTAAAGTAAAAAGGGGTCATTATAATATACGTGGATTTTTAAAGAATATTTTTTCAAGGATCAATAAAGGTGGAGAATATTTTTTCAAGGACGAATAAACGTGGAGAATGTTTTTTCAAGGATCATCAAATGTGGATTTTTTAAAGATTGTTTGGATTTCTGAAGGAATATTTTTTCAAGTACCAATAAACGTGGATTTTTTAAAGATAATTTTTCAAGGACCACGAGTACTTCAAACGTGGATTATTTAAAAATTAGTTTTTCAAGGACCGCAAGTTCTTCCAACCTGGATTTTTCAAAAGATAATTTTTTCAAAGACCACAAGTCCTTCAAACCTGGATTTTTCAAAAGATAATTTTTCTCAAAGACCACAAGTCCTTCAAAAGTTATTTTTTTTAATAAAAAAAATCCTAAGCGCCTCCTTCGGAAAAAAGCTCATTATCACCCATTTGGAGAATACGAACCCTTTATTGTCCCCTGTAGACGCAGGTTTATCTTTTTATCTAAGATAACGTTTTGTAGGAAAGCAGAAAGCCCTTTAAAGTTCCATATTGAAGTTGGAAAAAGCCCAAGGTCTTCTTTACCATATTTTGTCTCCTCTGAAAGATAGATGAAACAAACCCTTTAGGGTCTTATTTCCAAAATAAACGCCGCTTTAGTCCTTTTATCTAAGATAAATATTTTGGGATGCTGAAAGATCTTTAAAGCTCAATATTAAAGTTGGAAGCAGCCCCAGGCCTTCATTGCTTTTTCAAATTAAAATTTCACAATCAAATTTCGCCATTCCATTGGGTCTTTAATCTTGCTGGCAAAATCTAGAGAAAAATTACTTTTACTTAGAAAAATAAAATACCAGCCATTCTGCTCCTCTTCAAAATTCAACACATTGCCATCATGTAAGTCAAGTATGAATATGATACCAACAAGGACCCCCAGGAGATGAAATTAATGTCAAATTATGTTTTATGCGTGTAAATTTCACGCATACGGAAAACATACGGCAGTTGTGGATGTGTGGGTAACAAAGCCTTGTTTGCAACAAACAGGATACAAGCAGAGTTTTGAAAATATTTTATGAGTGGATTTACTATAAGAAGAAGAAAACGGAAGATATTTACTTACTTTCAAAAAAAAAAAAGAAAAAAATGCTCACAGGATAATGATAAGGAACCCTAAAATGTGTGTGTGCGTGTCTATGGGGACATTTAAAAAGCCAAAAAGTCGATCAGGATTTCTTTGCATAGCTTCATGAGAATTGGAAAAAATTGTTGCCACCAACAGTTTTATGGCTACGATATATCAGCCTTTCACTTTCTCTGTGGTTCCCATCCCGCAACTCTGTTTTATATGCATAATGCCCCAGGATATCAATTGTAAAGAACATAATTTCACAGACACTCAACATGAGCGATAATGTGGGCTGAAGAGGCTAAAATGCTCTCTTGTATATCCATAATACCTGCATCAACAAAATATTGTTAAATATATAATAAAATGTTGCTGGAGATTTAGAGTAGCTACAAGCTCGAGATAAAAGCAACACATTTGCCCTCGTCAGCATTGTCGTCCTCGTTAACACCAAGGAGCAAGCACATAGTTCAATTGAAGGAAGGAAGGAAGAATATTTTTTTTTTTCAAATACCACAAACGTGGATTATTAAAGAATATTTTTTCAAGGACCCAGACAAGTGGATTTTTTAAGGACTAACAAACGTGGAGAATATTTTTTCAAGGACAATGGATTTTTTTTAAATAATATTATTTCAAGCATCAATAAACGTCGATTTTTAAATAATATTCTTTCAAGGACCAACAAACGTGGAGAATATTTTTTCAAGGACCAAGAATCGTGGATTTTTTAAAGGATATTTTTCAAGGACCCACAGAAACCAACAAAACTTGTCTTATTAATCAATATTTTTTCAAGGATCAAGACTTGTTAATTTTTAAGGAACATTTTAAACATGGATTTTAAATTTTTTTTTCAAATATATTTTTTAAAAACTATTTTTTCAAGGATTTTTTAAAAAATATTTTTCAAGGATTTTTTAAAAAATATTTTTAAGGATATTTTAAAAAATATTTTGTTAAGGACCACAAGTCCTTCAAACGTGGATTTTTTAAAAATTATTTTATCAAGGACCACAAGTCCTTCAAGATTGTTTTTTCAAGTACTTCAAACATGGTTTCTTTAAATATTATTTTTTCAAGGACCACAAGTCCTTTAAGATTATTTTTTCAAGTCCTTCAAACGTGGATTTTTTAAAGATTATTTTGTCAAGGACCACAAGTGTTTCAAGATTTTTTTCAAGTCCTTCAAACGTGGAATTTTTAAAGATTATTTTTTTTAAAGTCCTTCAAGCGTGGAATTTATAAAGATTATTTTTTTAAAGTCCTTCCAACGTGGATTTTTTAAAAATTATTTTTTCAAGTCCTTCAAATGTGGATTTTTTAAAGATTATTTTTTCAAGTCCTTCAAACGTGGATTTTTAAATACTATTTTTGAAGGATAAATAAACGTGTATTTGTTAAAGAATATTTTTTGAAGGATAAATAAACGAGGATTTGTTGAAGAATATTTTTTGAAGGATAAATAAACGTGGATTTGTTAAAGAATATTTTTTTCAAGGGATCAACTGACCAAGAAACGCAGATTTTTCAAAAATATTTTTTCAAAGGATCACCAGACCAAAAGACGTGGATTTTTTTCAAAATATTTTTCAAGGACCAAGAAACGTAGATTTTATTAAGAATATTTTTTCAAAGTATCAACAGACCAAGAGACGTGGATTTTTTCAAAGGATCAACAGACCAAGAGACATGGATTTTATTAAGAATATTTTTTCAAAGTATCAACAGACCAAGAGACGTGGATTTTTCAAAATATTTTTCAAGGACCAAGAAACGCGGATTTTATTAAGAATATTTTTTCAAGGACCAAGAAACGTGGATTTTTTTAAGAATATTTTTTCAAGGATCAAGAAACGTGGATTTTTTTAAGAATATTTTTTCAAGGATCAAGAAACGTGGATTTTTTTAAGAATATTTTTTCAAGGACCAACAAATGTGGATTTAAAAAAAAATTGTGAATTTCTTAAAGATTATTTTTTCAAGGAAACAAGATTTTTTTTAAAGATAATTTTTTCAAGGAAACGCGATTTTTTTTAAAGATTATTTTTTCAAGGAAACGCGAATTTTTTTAAGGATTATTTTCTCAAGGACCAACAAACGCAGATTTTTTAAAGATTTTTTTTTTTCAGGAACCTATAGACAAATAATTATGAATGTTTCAAGGTTATTATTTCAAGGACCTATTGACAAAAAATTTTGAATATTTTAAGGATATTATTTTAAGTACAAAAGTCCCGTTTTTTAAGGCTAAGGTTTGAATAACCCGAAGATCTGTAATCGTAGATGATCTAACAATATTTTTTAAGGACCTGTAGTTAGAAAATTATGAATATTTTAAGGATATTATTTCGAGGCCTTCTAGATCAATAAGGTGAACGTTTTTAGGATATTATCTCAGGGACCTGTAGATCAATAATTCTGGATAATTCAAGGATATTATTTCAAGTGCCTAGAGACCAATTACCATGGATGATTTAAGGATATTTTGAAGGACTTATGGGCTAATATTGTAATAATCCAAAATATCCTTTATCTCTTCACCTAATTTTAAAAATTAGTCTTACCTTCAATTTCAATTAGCATAAATACCTCGAAGAAAAATTAATTACCGCCCAATTGGCAAGGTATTATCCTAAATATCACGACCTTCCTTAATAATA
>NW_026712389.1:0-116890 GCF_030504385.1 Musca domestica | reverse complement strand
TGAAGTAAATAAAGTTTTTGATTAAACTTGTGTTTTAAAGCGTTTACTCAAATTCTAATATTTCTTATTTATGTGGTGTATCAATGGCGACATTGATTCATGTGTTTCTAAATTTTATGAACAGCTCAATTTAGCTCTAGCTAGCTCCGTACCAATCGTAAAACGATTAGTTGACCAAGGCCCTGCTTGGTTTACACCTACACTAAGACGTATACGTAATATTAAAAATGGACTTTTTAAAATTTCCAAAAATCTAACACTGCCTTAAATTATTCAAAATATACCATGGCAAAAAATGGATAAAATTCGGAAAACTCCAAATTTTATTCTCAGCATTTAGCATAAATGCGCCAGAATTTATTAAACAATACTATTAATTTCTTTAAATTTATAAACTCCAAAAGGAGAGCTCAGAAATTTCCCTCCAGCAAGAAACTTGGTAGTCTTCAGACAATCTTGAAATTGCAAATTTATTTGCTGACTTTTTACAGTCTTCCTATACCCAGGGCACATCTAGAGGCCCTTGCGAAATTCATACCACTTCATTGAATCACTTTCCCTGCATTATCTTAACCGAAGACGAAGTCTTAAAGGTTTCAAAGACATTACGCTCCTCATTTTCCCCTGGCCCTGGCGGTGTTCCAACATATATTTTAAAATCTTGTGCTAGAGAATTATACTTACATTTGACTAAAATATTTTATTACTCCTTTAAAATAGGTTATTTTCCAAGCATCTGGATATCGAGTTTTGTTATTCCACTTCATAAATCAGGCAATAGACGTTTCATAGATAGCTATAGAGGTATTGCTAAGTTAAGTGCCATTCCTAAACCTTTCGAACTCTTAGTCTCACGTCGGATGTCACATTTAAAAAAACACACATACTTGGAGGGTCGTACCCAAAAAGTTATTTTCAATGATTCGTTTTCAAAAATATTGTTGTTTCTTCTGTCGTATCTCAGGGTAGTCATTTGGGCCCTTTACTTTTTGTTCTGTATCTAAATGATCTCCCGGATCACATTCGATACTAATGTATGCAGATGATGTGAAGCTTTACATGCATATAAATTCCCTTGACGATTCGACTTTCTTACAGTACGATTCCCTTACGAAATGCAAAAATTTTCCTTGTCAAGATCTCAGCCAATACTTTCTAACTACTTTATTGGTTCATACAAATTAGAAAATGTTGATTCCTTTACTGACCTCGGTGTTATTCTAGATCCTAAACTACGTTTTCATTTACATATTGACTCATGTGTTAATAAAGCCAACTCATTACTAGGTTTCATAAACGCTGGTCTAAAGAGTTCGATGATCCATATGTCACCAAAAGATTATTTGTAAGGTTAGTTCGCCCAATATTAAGGATGTATTCTGTGGAGTCCTTTTTATAAATGCTACTCAGGTAAAATCAAATCAGTTCAAGTTCAATTCCTGATTTTTGCTCTATTGCTGATTTTTGCACCTCATGAAAATCGTTTACTGTTAATTGATCTCCCAACACTTGAAAGGAGACGGTTTATGCTAAGAGCGTTATTTATTATCAAATTAACACGCGGATTGATTTATTCTCATTTTTTAACTGGGGAAGTTACTTATAATATTCTTTCTCGTAGAACTCGTTATTCGAACCAATAAAGTTATCTTTCGCAAGAACTAATTTCGCAATCAGTAACCCATTGAGATCCTTATGTGTAATTTACAATAGTCTATGAAATAGTATTTGTTTAAGTAATTCGTTGAACTCTATTAAAAAATCTGTTCTCCATATGTGATCGTATATGTTCACTTACCTATTTTTTATTTTAGAAAGCTCATTTTTGCGGCACCTGATCTACATCTCCCTTTGCGGAACCAGTAGACCCAGCCTTTGAGCACTAGTTGTCCGAATCTTTAAGTTCATTTTAACGCCACCTAGTCTATTGAACAGTAATAGACACCAGCCTTTGAACAGTAGTCTTTGTTTAACATATTATTTTCACTGTTATTTGTTTATATTCTTATAAATGTTATATTTGTTGCTCTAATTCCTTTCTCAATAGTGTATTTTTACCTATTACTTTGCCGGCTAATGTACTAGACTGTAGCTGGCACCACTAACCCACAACTAACCCACCATTCCCGGTCTTTGGTGTGTAAATTAACGTTTTCCGTTTTGAGTAATTTAAAAAAAAATATTTTTATTTTTTTCTTTATTATTAATAATAAAAACACTTTTATTTTATAACACAATTACTCTTAACTTTACGTTTTATAATTATAATGTTGTGTGGTTCTTAGGCCGATTTTTATAAGGACTAAAAAAGATGATCCGTTCCCGAACTGATGTGTTCAAGGTTTCTGTGTAAACTGATTTTTAAAAATGAATAATTGAAAAGGCAAACTGATGGCTTCTTATTATTTTACTTATTCAAATAAAAACAAAATAAATCGATGGCTTCCTATTTCTTGAATTATTTAGAATAAGAGCAAAATCAATCTATGGCTTCGAATTACTTTATTTATTAAACAAATATTGTGGATTCCCATGATCAGGCGATAATTTAAAGTTTTAAATTACAAGACATATTTTGGGTGTGGTCACCATGTGATTGGTTAACAATGATCAGGCGATAATTTATAGTTTTAAATTACAAGAAATATTTTGGGTGTGGTCACAATGTGGATTGTTAACTCCCCCCTGTCTTAAGAGAAACGTCCCGGATCTCTTTGATTTGATTCATGAAGTTCATTAACTTTTTTCTTTAATTCTTTTTCAGTCCTTTTACATTTTCTTTCTTTTTACTTATATATTTTTTAATATATTTTCTTAATTTAATAGATATATAGGTTGTTAATATTAACACAAAGATTATTATAATGGTTATTAGTTTGTGATGGCTACTATTTAGCTCATCTTTGAGGGTCAAATAATTAATGTTTTCAAATTCCATTGTTTCATTGAATATTTCTGTTACATCATAAATTGGAATTTTATTATTCTTTAAATAATTCTTTATAATTGCTGTTGGATTTTCAAATGTTATATTATTAATGTTAACATTGTTATCAAAAGTAATTAAATAAGACCCTTCTAAGTTTGTTGAATTTACAATATTTTCCCCTGATATTAAAATGACACCGTCTTTTATTATTTCAACTTGTTTTGGCTTTTTTACAATAATTTGGCATTTAGCTTCTTTTGAATTTAAAATTTTACTTAAGCATGTTTCTTCGTCTGCTTTTTTACAATATGTATTATGTGTTTCCTGTTTACAATTTTTCACATTAGTAAAATAATTTTTACATTTTACAATTTCGTGTTCAATATTTAATTCTGTATTATTAATGCTGATGGGTCTTACATCATATAACTTGCATAATTTATTTATAATTGGATATTTTACATATATACTATTACACAATCTTGAGTTTGAACTACTTTAAAAGATGAGGCGTCTAATATGTCCGTGAGTGTTATTCTTTTTTCTTCTATTTTCATGATTTGTCTGATTTCCCTAAGATTTAATATTCCTGTAAATAATATGTTTACTTTTGCTAGACTAATTGCATGAATAAGATTAGTCAAGTCCGTTAAAATCAATCTATTTATTTTTCGTACTATTTTGATATTTCCCCTTGCTTCTTTATTAGCTTCAAATTGATCCGTTAATTTGTTTATTATGTTACATAATGTTGAATTAATCATGAATTGCTTGTTACTATTTATTATTATGTCATTAATTTTCTCATTAATTTTACAAAATCGTCGTGATCCGGTGTTCCCGCGATCCACTTCCAGAGTGTACCTAATTCATTGATTCCCCTTTTAGTTCTATCATTTAGTTTTAGCTCCTCTAGTAGAGTCTCTATCATTTCCCCTTCAATATAAGCAATTTGATTTTCAGAATCTGATTTTTTATTTAATTTATTTAATATGTCTTTATGTTCTAAAATTAGTTCATTATAGTATGTAAGATTTGTAACATGAAATATACTTCCATAATTTTCATAAACAGCGCACTCATCATTTTCAATTAATATATATGATTTGCATTAAGAGAGTAAATATAATTAAAGCCCACATCTGTAAAAATTTATTTAATATTATCTTTGTGAATTATTCGGTTATTACTATATATTAAAACATTATGTCCTAAGTCTTTTTTTACTTTCTGTTTCCTATAACGTGGTCTTCGTTTATTTCTTTCATTTAGTATTTTTTCAAATATTACATCCCCGTCCTCAAACGTTCTAAGCTGTCGCTTCTTATTTTCTCTTTCTAGCATTTTGCCTTGAGATTCCTTTAATTTATCTGGAATGTCACTATGTTTGACTTTGTTAAACAATACTTCAACAGGTTGAAAATTAGTTACCGTGTGAATTGTTTTGTTATATTGCTGTACCGCTTTATAAACCGCTTCAATAGGATCAATTATTTGGTACTCTTCTTTAATACATCATGTCATTTCTATTAAGGTCGAATGCACTCTTTCTACCTGTCCGTTGGTTTTACTGTGTCCTGGTGGACAATATTTAAGTTCAATTTGCATTCTTTGCATTAAAGAGTTGAATTGTAAGGATGTAAATCCTGGTTCATTGTCCAAAATTAATATTTTTGCATTTGGGAAAACCTGTAGGATTTCTAGAACTTTTTCTTCTAGCCTGGCTTTGTCTTCTATTTGTTTGATCGTTAAAAATTTTAAATAGGCGTCAATACATGTCAAAAATATTTTATTTTCCGCATAAAATATATCTAAGTGGAGATTCTCTCCTTCGAATTGTGGGATAGGTGCTTTTCCTATTGGAACTGTTACTGGTTTTCGGACATATTTGTTTCTATTACAAATTTCGCAATTTCTGATAATTGATTTAAAGGTTTTTGTTGTTTCTGGGATATGAGTCATATCCAAACTTTCGCTTGAATGTTGAGTTTCTAAAGAGCTGATAGATTTACTTTCTGAAGATTCGCTTGTTGAATCTGTAATTTGATTTAAATATTGGCGTGATAACGCGTCTGCTACAACATTTGTTTTTCCAGGTTTATAAATAATATTTGGAGAATATTCCTCCAATAAAAGTAGCCACCTTTTTATTCGTGAATTTGGATTCCTTGGTGAGACTGAGAAAGTTAATGGTTGGTGGTCTGTTTGAATTTCCAGATTCTTGGTTCCATATAAATAATATCTTAGAGTCTTCAAAGCCCATACTATGGCATATAACTCTTTTTCATTAGTTGCGTAATTTTGTTGGCATTTAACTAATGTTTTTGAAATAAATATTAGTGGTCTATCATCTTGTGATAAAACTGCTCCTACCGCTTCGTTTGATGCGTCAGTTGTCAAAACGAATTTTTTTGTATAATCTGGTTGAGTTAATTCCACTGTATTTTGTAAAGAGCTTTTTAATTTTTCAAAAACTTGCTTTCCTTCCTCATCTAATTCAATAAATACTTTACTTGATGCTCTTTTTGATATTTTTCCTTTACCAGTTAAATTCTTCGTTAATGGTTTTGCTATTTTCGCATAGTTTTTTATAAATTTCTATAGTATCCTGTTATTCCTAAAAATCCCCCTAATTGTCTTATCGTTTTTGGCATAGGGTATTCCTTTATAGTTTCGATCTTCTTTGGATCAATTTTTATTATTCCTTCTGCTACAACATAGCCTAGAAATTCCACTTCTTTTTTATAAAATTTGGATTTTTCTAATGAAATCTTCATATTCGCTTCTTTGAGCGTTCGTATTATAGTTTTTAAATGTTTTGCATGTTTGTCTATGTCCTTTGAAAATATAATAATGTCATCTATATAGACATGACAAAATTTCCCTATATAATCCCTCAGTATATTGTCTATTGCCCTTTGGAATATGCATTTTTTAAACCGAATGGCATTCTCACGTATTCGTACTTGCCATTATTTACCAAAAAGGCTGTTTTTTCAATGTCTCCAGGTTTCATTAGAATTTGATGAAAACCTGATTCTAAATCAATAGTGATAAAGTATTTAGATTGTCCTAGGTTTGCTAGTACTATATCTGTCATTTAATTTAATTTGCCTTTCGACTTTTCCGCTTGTAATATTTCCTTTTTCTTTTAGTTCTTTTGCAGAAGTTACAATTTTTCAACTCCTTTCTCGTTTCGTAGTTCTCCTTTTTCTACATCAATCTCTGCTCTGATGTTTCTAAGAAAATTGTATCCTATTAACAGATTTGCTTCTAATGAATCTATCTCATAGAATCTTGTCTTTACTCCTAACAATGTTATATCATGATAATGTTTGATTAATTTCTTTCCACTTATTGTTCTCACTTTTTGAATATAGGTAATCTCTTTTATTTTCATAAATTCCTGTCTTATATAGTAAATTGTTGCTCCCGTGTCTAATAATATTGTATACTTTTTTTCTGTCTTATTATATAGGGCAGACCCTCATTTACCCTAAAAAATGGTGTTCATTAATGTTATTGATTTTTTTCCGTAAAGATTACATCATCGCTTCAGTTAGATGATTTGCTCTAAGCGTTTTTGCCTGAGGCGGTAAAACTGCATGGTTAGAACCATTATGTGGTCTCTTAATCGCTTGTTGATTATTATTGGTATTATAATTATTATTATTATAGTTCGCATTATTATTGTGGTTGAAATTATTTGGTTAATGATAGTTATTTCTATACATGGGTTGTTTAAATTGTCGATCATTGTTATAATTTGTATTGTAGCGATATTGAATGCTTGTGTCTACTTCCATTGGTTCTGGTTTGGGCTGTTGTTTGATTTGTTGTGCTACTGGGTAGCGCATTCTAGTATCAGTCCTGTGTTTATGTTTATTTGTCATCATATATTTCGTTCGCTAAAGCATTAGGTAAATATATTGGCTGCATTGAAGCTATTATATTATTGTATGGTGAGTTCAAACCTGATACAAATACTTTGAGTGCTGTCTGACGATGGAAGTCATTGCATTCTTTGTTTATTGGTTTATCATTGCCATAGGTCATTACAGTCTTATTAATCAAAAGTGTCAACTTTTCGTTTACCTTATCATAGTATTCCATGGTGGTTAAATTGCCTTGGCGCAACATATTTAATTCTGTCTCCAGTATATGTCTTGGACGTTTGTCCGAAAATGCGCAATCTAATCGGGCTATAATTGCGTCAAAATTTAATGGTGTGTTGTGACTATTCAAAACTACATCTGCATCCCCAAAGTATTTCATTCGAATTTTATTTAATGAGTAGATGTAAGATCTACTTCCGTTTTTGTGCAACTTAATAACATTGTGAACCGCCTGTCGCCACGATACATAACCTGATTGACTACTTAATTCTGGTAGTGCATTTGCTAAAGATGAGTCCGATCAATCTTCAATAGAGTCATCAAACTCTTCATCTATGTAATCTATATACCTGTTTTCCCCCGTGAAAGTCTCCAATTTTTTAGTCAGATTCTTTACTTGTTCTACTAACTGTTTCGTTTGTTCTCCTATCAACATTTGTATGTCACTAATACTTAACGCGACTGTAAACTCATTTGGACCTGGCATTTTTTCGCGCTTTTTGGAAATAAATATATAACTTAATTAAAATCTATATAACTTAAATTCTTACTGCTGATCCTCTGGAATTGATGATTTTCCTTGACTCCTTTTTGTGGTGGCTTGCTGTTAAAATTCTTAAAGATGGTTGTTTGGTTGGTTGCAATTTTAGTAAAGCTGTATGCTTAGTAGTATCTTGTTGTTAAAATTTCTTAAAGATGCTTGGTTGCAATTTGGTAAAGTTGTATTCACGTTTCTTTTTTGTTTTTGATGACTTTTAATTTCGGCGTTTTTGGGAAATGTAGTTGATATTTGTTTGGCTGTTGAACACTTTTATTATGTGGTGTGCTCAGTAATTGGAATTAACATTAGTTTTAATATGAATCAACAACAACAATAGAACATTTGTTAAAAATGACACAACGATTTCATAAAAGAATTTTTAAATATTACATTTCTGTTTGCTTTTCACTTTTCTATGCCTTTTCAGCAGGTGTTTTTCGTTGTTGTATATATAAACTTCTGTTTGCCTTTTACAATTTCTATGCCTTTTCAGCATGTGTTTTTCGTTGTTGTATATATAAATTTCTGTTTGCTTTTCACAATTTTACTTTGAATATTTCATTGAAATCACTTTAATTGTTCTTCTTTTTCACATAAAAGAAAATGCTGTTTCTTTTGCTTTTCACAATTTTACTGCGAATATTTTATTGAAATCACTTTAATTGTTGTTCTAATTCACCTTTATAACGAGGATAATATCCTGGGTTGAGTTACACTTGAACGGAATGTCCTATAAAATTTTAAGCGGCCCTCCTAGTTGGGCGCCAATTAACGTTTTCCGTTTTGCGTAATTTAAAAAAAAAAAAATATTTTATTTTTTTCTTTATTTATTAATAATAAAAACACTTTTTTTATAACACAATTATAATGTTGTGTGGTTCTTAGGCCGATTTTTATAAGGACTAAAAAGATGATCCGTTCCCGAACTGATGTGTTCAAGGTTTCTGTGTAAACTGATTTTTAAAAATGAGTAATTGAAAGGCAAACTGATGGCTTCTTATTATTTTACTTATTCAAATAAAAACAAAATCAATCGATGGCTTCCTATTTCTTGAATTATTTAGAATAAGAGCAAATCAATCTATGGCTTCGAATTACTTTATTTATTAAAACAAATATTTTGGATTCCCATGATCAGTCGATAATTTAAAGTTTTAAATTACAAGAAATATTTTGGGTGTGGTCACAATGTGGATTGTTAACTTGTACGCGCTCCCTACGTATGGGAGGTCGCCCCCTCGGTCGGCAGGGGTGGGTATGAGAGGCGTGGTAACGAACGAAAAAAAGAAGAATTACCTATATTGGTTCACGATATCGTATAGTCCCCATATAACGGCACCTTCAGTTATTCGGTATTTTGAAGATTTTAGCCACATTTTGAAATGAAATTGTCTGAAAATTTACACAACGAGTTTTTTGTGAATACTTTCTCTTTGGAAGAGTATTATCTATATAAGTCCACGCTATAGCATATCCGTAATGATACCTCACGATATTCAGTATTTTGATGATTTTAGCCGCACTTTTCAACGGAATGAGTTCCTTATGAATACTTTATCCCCCAGAAGAGAATTGTCTTCTCATGAATTTTGCGACTTTATTCACCGGAATTGTTTAATATTTGAACCATACATAGTATGGAGGGTATATTAAGTTCATCATTCCGCTTGTAACCCAACGAAATAATAATTTTAGAACCGTCAAAGTATGTATATTCGTGGTTAACATAAAAAAGACGATTTAGTCCTGTCTGCTCGTCTTCTTAATTCACGCTAGAGTCAAAACGAATTAAGATAGGAAGCTACAAATTTGCACAGATTGGTATTTTTTTGCAGGCATGTCACGTTCGCACGATATCTAATGGCCCCCATATAACGGTACCCCACGATGTTTTGTACTTTGATGCTTTTAGTCACACTTTTCGACGCAATTGCCTGAAAATCTACACAAGGAGTTTTTTTACCTTACCCCCTGAAAGAGAATTTTCCCTACAGGTCTACGTTTTAGTATAGCACCCATATAACGCTACCCAGAGACACTCGGTTTTCCTAGAATCGTATTTTCGTAGCATTAGTTCGTAATAGGTACTACAACCTATGACGGAAAATTGTCAATGCTTAGTCCACGTCTTAGTTTAGCCCCCCACGTCTTAGTTTAGCCCCCTTTATTCGGTATTTTGATGATTTTAGCGACATTATAACAGAAATTGTTTCGAATTTCGTATTTGAAGATCAGAATCCTTACTTCAGCCTGTGCAAAAAACTACTTATCCAGAATGACGTCTTCTTATAACCCAGATATAAAAATGTCTTTTTTGTAAAAGTTCGGCCCGGCTGAACTTACGTGCTGTTTTACTTGTTATTACTCATAAGGCGGTATCTCTAAACATTCGGCATTTTAGTTATAAATAAAATGTGTGATCCCCTGAATATAAACTGCACGACTGTTCAATGTCGCCAGATAAAAAAGACTATCTTACAATACTATTAACTTCCCAATACGCACAAAAATAACCACGAGAAAAATACTGTATATTATGAAGGTAGAGCTAAGAACTTAAATCACGCGTATGACAAATAATTCTTTTTAAACGCGCATACGAAAATAGTGTTTTGGGTGTACAACATACCAGTTTCCAAATGTGGCACGCCCAAATATATGCCATTAGGGGTATCTTGTCCCAGTATCACTTTTATAGAGGAAACAAAGCTTGTTTTTATAAAAAGAGACCTTAATGTGATAATAGTGCACCACCGTATCAAAAGCTTTACTAAAATCGCTATAAATTACATCAGCCTAACAAAATCGTTATGTACATGACAAACAAATTCTAAGCGATTGGTGATTGTAGATCTACCTTTCATGAATTCATGTTGAAAAGGTGAAATTATAGCTTTTAGGTAATGTGATATCCTACCCGAAACTAACAGTTCGAAGAGTTTGGGAATAGCGCTTAATTTAGCGATACATCTATAATTATCGACTAAACACATATTTTCTGATTTATGAAGAGGAATGACAAAGCTTGATCTCCAGTAATATGGAAAATAACCTTTTATTAGGGAATAATTAAAAATTAAATGAGGCACGTGAAGTTTATAAGCATAAGATTTTAGAATATACGTTGGAACGCCATCAGGACCAGGCAAGAACGAAGAAAGTAATATTCTTAACCCAGAAAAAACTTCATCTTCTGTTAAGATAATACTAGGAAAATAGTTTAAAATCTCGATATTGTAGTTATAAATACCGTTAAAGATAATTGAAAAAAGTCGGAAAATAAATTAACAATATATAAGTTATCACTAGATTCAATACTACCTAGTCTCATACGACTTGGAAATTTTTGTGCTTTCCTTTTAGACTTTACAAATTTGAAACAGTTTGTCTATCTCACCTTTATTAAATGTTTAAAAATATATTGGAAGTTTCAGAGTTGTATTTATGCATTGCAGAAGAATACTTTGAATAATTCAATGCAGTGTTCGATTTCTTAAGTGTTTTAAATAAGCTAATTTTTAAATCGCCTAAGCGTCTCGGTGTAGGCGTAAAACAAGTGGGACCCTGGTCAATAATATGCTTAACAGTAGGTACCGAATAAAATGAAGAAGAATTAAGTTGATCATAGAATGTTGCTGGCGCACTTATACGACATACAGTGCTCGAAAGAAGAGTGCGAAGTTCGATAAAGTTTGCTTTTCCAAAGTTACGCCTTTTTATTGAAGCATTAGTAGATATTATATTAGGAGTGGATGTTCTCAATTCGAGATTTATCAACAGCGTGGGAGAGCATCTGGAAATCGAAATATTCAACGAAGAAGAGAAGACTAAATCCAATAATCTGTCTTTAATATTTAAAATGTCATTCACTTCGTACAAGCAGGATTTAAATAAAATATCCCAAAAGGCATCAAAACCAATTGGACATGACGAGGGACATAATCTACAATATTCTCACTTGAGATCCAAGAAACACCAGGACGTTAAAGTCACCCATAACATTTGATAGAGAATCGCGCAAATATCAATTAGTTTTTTGACTCTGGTAAGGTATCACATGTCTAGTGGAATTAGAGCGTTCTCTGTATAGAAATTTTTTGTCAAAATTCTTTTCGGGCCAAAATGAACTACTAACAATAATGTTAAACAATCTGGGAGGAACAGTTATTTGAATGACGAAATATCACGTAAGGTATTTTGGGCAAGATTGTTAGCTTCGAAACGCGAAAACTTCACACAAATGGTATTTAAATAAATTCTATTATCTGGAATTTCACTATTTGGCACTTGAGAGGCACGACTAATCAGAAAGCTAATATATCATCCGTTGAATGATGGACAGTATAAAAACGGAATTAATAGATTTTTGAACTAAAGTTTTTCTTCAATGTTGCGATCGGCAGAAAAGTCAACCAGTGATGCTGAACAACATATTCAAGTATTAGAATTGTATATTGATGATAATAACCTAAAACGAAAAACAAAATATCATCACTCTGTGTCTGTAAATTCAGCTAGATATGTTAAATTTGTAGAGCCACATACGTGTTCATATAATTCTGGAGCTTTCGCTGCAACGCTTGTCAGACTTATCTTCCCAAACCTGTTCATATATTTATTGTTTAGATCAGTAATTTAATTATTGCTGTTTGGCGGTTCGTAATTTTATGGTGGGATCTGATGAGCTTTTACGCCAATTTTCTGATAATAGTTTATAAATTTGTATTCTCCCCTATACATGAGCATCTTTTGCCTTTATTCTCTTTTGCGCTGTTGTTAAATTGATAAAAATATATACATTAAAATCAAACACTGCTGCATTTGTTTTTTTTTTTTTTTTAACAAAACAAATGAAGGGCAAGAGCCGGTCGGTAAAATGGAAGAAATACAATTCTTTGGTCGGATGAGCCGAACATATGACATGCCACACCATTACATTTCCTTCTTTGGTAAGACTAGCCGAGTTTTTTGTTCATTAATATAGTTGAAAAATTAAATTGTTGTTTTATTTCGCACACTTTTCGTTTCGACATATAGATACTTCTTGTAATGGGCGCTGTCTCTGTGACAGAAGACTCCTGCAAGCTCAATACTTTTTTATACCCTCCATCATACATAGTATGGATGGCATATTAACTTCGTCATTCAGTTTGCAACTCATCGAAATAATAATTTTAGACCCAACAAAGTATATATAATATAAGACGGTTTAGCCCTGTCCGTCCGTCCTTCTGTACATTTGTCTGTCCGTCTGTGGTAGACACGCTACAGTTAAAAACGAATTTAGATAGGAAGCTAAAAGTTGGCATTGATCTGTCACTTGTCTTCTTTGTGAGTACTTTACCCCCTGAAAGAGAAGGAGTTCTTTGTGTGTACTTTATCCTTTGGAAGAGAATTATCTATATAGGTCCACTATGTCGTACACCAACATATAATGGTACCTCCAGATATTCGGTGTTTTGATGAGTTTCTTCACATTTTTCAACGGAATTGACAGGAAATTCACACAAGGTGTTCATTGTGAATACTTTATCCTCTAGAAAAGTATTGTCTATAGGTGTACACGATGTCGTATAGCCCCTATAAAGGCAACCCCCGATATTCAGTACTTCTATGATTTTTGGAATTTTCTTAAAATCTACACAGAGGGTTTCTTCTGAGTACTTTACCCTAGAAGAGAATTGTCTAATAGGTATAGGGCCCATATAACTATACCACCAGATATTCGGTATTTTCATGCGACATTATTTTCCAAAATTGTTTCAAATTTGAGCCATCCATAGTATGGAAGGTATATTAAGTTCTTCATTCCGTTTGTAACCATCGAAATACTAATTTTATACCCGTCAAAGTATATATTCTTGATCAGCGTAAAATTCTAAGACAATATAGCCCTGTCTGTCCGGCCGTCTGTTGTAATCATCCTGCAGTCAAAACGAATTAAGGTAGGAAGCTAAAATTTAGCATAGTTCTGCCTTTTGTCTGCAGGCAGTTCTAGTTTGAAGATGGGATATATCGGTCCACGATGTCGTATATCTCCCATACAACGGCACCTCCCGATATTCGGCCACATTTAGCCACATATATCAATGGAATTGACTGAAATTCTACACAAGTAGCTCTTTGTGAGTACTTTATCCTTTGGAATAGAATTGTCTATATAGGTCCACGACATCGTATAGCCCCCATATAACTGTCCCCCGATATTCGGTATTTTGATGATTTTAGCCACATTTTTACTGGAATTGTCTGTAAATCCGCACAATAAGTTCTTTTTGCATACTTTATCCCCTGGAAGAGAACAGTATATATATGTCCACGATATCGTATAGCCCCCATATAACGGCACCTTCAGTTAATCGGTATTTTGATGATTTTAGCCACATTTTTCTATGAAATTTTCAGAAAATCTACACAAAGAGTTCCTTGTGCGTACTTTGTCCGCTGAAAAAGAATTATCTATATTGGTTCACGATGTCGTATAGCCCTCTTATAAAGGTACCACCCGTTATTCGGTATTTTGATAATTTTAGCCATTTTTTTAATGAAATTGTCTGACAATATACACAAGGAGTTCTTTGTGAGTATCTTATCCTTTAGAAGAGAATTATGTATATAGGTTCACGATATCGTATACCTACCATATAATAATACCTACCGATATTCGGCTTTTTGATGATTTTCTTCACATTTTTCAACGGAATTGGGAGAAAGTTCACGAAAGGAGTTCCTTGCGAGTACTTTACTTTAGCCACATTTTTCAACGAAGTTGCCTGAAAATTTAGACAAGGCGTTCCTTGTGAGTACATTATCCTTTGGATAAGAATTTTCTATATAGGTCTAGATACATTCGGTATTCCCAGAACTGTGCCAAATTTCGTATTTAATGTTTGTAATGGGTACAACAACCTATGACGGAAAATTGTCCATACAGGTCCACGTCTTAGTTTAGCCCCTCTATAACATTACCTCCCTTTATTCGGTATTTTGATGATATTAGTGACATTATTCACCGAAATTGTTTCGATTTCGATTCGTATTTGAAGATCGGAATTGTTACTTCAGCCTGTTGCAAAAAATTACTTATCCAGAATCACGCATTCTTATAGGCCCCATATAATGGTTTTTATTTGAGCAGTATTTTTGACTGAATTATTTTTTGTAATTTTTCAAGTTCTTTCCGAATGGTGTTCATTAGGAAAATGGTTCTTTTGGTACCATATGACCAATGAATATCGCGCCACCAGTATTTCAGAACTGAAACCTAGAAACGAAATGTGTTCGGTGAAAAAACCAGATCAATTTTTGATAATATCGATGGAGATCTTGATATATGAAGAGTGAACTTTCAGAGGTTTACTACAACACAGGTTTTTTGAATATGAACCCAGTCTGGCCATGGATTTGAGGATTTCCGAAGCCACGAAGGAACGACGAGGGACATAATCTACAATATTCTCACTTGAGATCCAAGAAACACCAGGAACGTTAAAGTCACCCATAACATTTTGGTAGAGAATCGCGCAAATATCAATTAGTTTTTTGACTCTGGTAAGGTATTCACAGGTCTAGTGGAATTAGAGCGTTCTCTGTATAGAAATTCTTTTGCCAAAATTCTTTTCGGGCCAAAATGAACTACTAACAATCATGTTAAACAATCTGGGAGGAACAGTTATTTTGAATGACGAAATATCACGTAAGGTATTTTGGGCAAGATTGTTAGCTTCGAAACGCGAAAACTTCACACAAATGGTATTTAAATAAATTCTATTATCTGGAATTTCACTATTTAGCACTTGAGAGGCACGACTAATCAGAAAGCTAATATATCATCCGTTGAATGATGGACAGTATAAAAATGGAATTAATAGATTTTTGAACTAAAGTTTTTCTTCAATGTTGCGATCGGCAGAAAAGTCAACCAGTGATGCTGAACAACATATTCAAGTATTAGAATTGTATATTGATGAAATTTGTAGAGCCACATACGTGTTCACATAATTCTGGAGCTTTCGCTGCAACGCTTGTCAGACTTATCTTCCAAACCTGTTCATATATTTATTGTTTAGATCAGTAATTTAATTATTGCTGTTTGGCGGTTCGTAATTTTATGGTGGGATCTACTTTGATGAGCTTTTACGCCAATTTTCTGATAATAGTTTATAAATTTGTATTCTCCCCTATACATGAGCATCTTTTGCCTTTATTCTCTTTTGTGCTGTTGTTAAATTGATAAAAATATATACATTAAAAGCAAACACTGCTGCATTTGTCTTTTTTTAACAAAAACAAATGAAAGGCAAGAGCCGGTCGGTAAAATGGAAGAAATACAATTCTTTGGTCGGATGAGCCGAACATATGACAAGCCACACCATTACATTTCCTTTCTTTGGTAAGACTAGCCGAGTTTTTTGTTCATTAATATAGTTGAAAAATTAAATTGTTGTTTTATTTCGCACATTTTTCGTTTCGACATATAGATACTTCTTGTAATGGGCGCTGTCTCTGTGACAGAAGACTCCTGCAAGCTCAATACTTTTTTATACCCTCCACCATACATAGTATGGATGGAATATTAACTTCGTCATTCAGTTTGCAACTCATCGAAATAATAATTTTAGACCCAACAAAGTATATATAATATAAGACGGTGTAGCCCTGTCCATCCGTCCATCTGTACATTTGTCTGTCCGTCTGTGGTAGACACGCTACAGTTAAAAACGAATTTAGATAGGAAGCTAAAAGTTGGCATAGATCTGTCACTTGTCTTCTTTGTGAGTACTTTACCCCCTGAAAAAGAAGGAGTTCTTTGTGTGTACTTTATCCTTTGGAAGAGAATTATCTATATAGGTCCACTATATCATACACCTACATATAATGGTACCTCCAGATATTCGGTGTTTTGATGAGTTTCTTCACATTTTTCAACGGAATTGACAGGAAATTCACACATGGTGTTCATTGTGAATACTTTATCCTCTAGAAAAGTATTGTCTATAGATGTACACGATATCGTATAGCCCCTATAAAGGCAACCCCCGATATTCAGTATTTCTATGATTTTTGGAATTTTCTTAAAATCTATACAGAGGGTTTCTTCTGAGTACTTTACCCTAGAAGAGAATTGTCTAATAGGTATAGGGCCCATATAAACATACCACCAGATATTCGGTATTTTCATGCGACATTATTTACCAAAATTGTTTCAAATTTGAGCCATCCATAGTATGGAAGGTATATTAAGTTCTTCATTCCGTTTGTAACCCATCGAAATACTAATTTTATACCCGTCAAAGTATATATTCTTGATCAGCGTAAATTCTAAGACGATATAGCCCTGTCTGTCCGGCCGTCTGTTGTAATCACCCTGCAGTCAAAACGAATTAAGATAGGAAGCTAAAATTTATCATAGTTCTGCCTTTTGTCTGCAGGCAGATCTAGTTTGAAGATGGGATATATCGGTCCACAATGTCGTATATCTCCCATACAACGGCACCTCCACATTTCGGCCACATTTAGCCACATATATCAATGGAATTGACTGAAATTCTACACAAGTAGCTCTTTGTGAGTACTTTATCCTTTGGAAGAGAATTGTCTATATAGGTCCACGACATCGTATAGCCCCCATATAACTGTCCCCCCGATATTCGGTATTTTGATAATTTTAGCCACATTTTTACTGGAATTGTCTGTAAATCCGCACAAAAAGTTCTTTTTGCATACTTTATCCCCTGGAAGAGAACAGTATATATATGTCCACGATATCGTATAGCCCCCATATAACGGCACCTTCAGTTAATCGGTATTTTGATGATTTTAACCACATTTTTCAATGAAATTTTCTGAAAATCTGCACAAAGAGTTCCTTGTGCGTACTTTGTCCGCTGAAAAAGAATTATCTATATTGGTTCACGATGTCGTATAGCCCTCTTATAAAGGTACCACCCGTAATTCGGTATTTTGATAATTTTAGAAAGTTTTTCAATGAAATTGTCTGACAATATACACAAGGAGTTCTTTGTGAGTATCTTATCCTTTAGAAGAGAATTATGTATATAGGTCCACGATATCGTATATCTACCATATAATGATACCTACCGATATTCGGCTTTTTGATGATTTTCTTCACATTTTTCAACGGAATTGGGAGAAAGTTCACGAAAGGAGTTCCTTGCGAGTACTTTAATTTAGCCACATTTTTCAACGAAGTTGCCTGAAAATTTAGACAAGGCGTTCCTTGTGAGTACATTATCCTTTTGATAAGAATTTTCTATATAGGTCTACGTTTTAGTATAGTACCCATATAACGCTACCCAGATACATTCGGTATTCCCAGAACTGTGCCAAATTTCGTATTTAATGTTTGTAATGGATACAACAACCTATGACGTAAAATTGTCCATACAGGTCCACGTCTTAGTTTAGCCCAATAACGTTACCTCCCTTTATTCGGTATTTTGATGATATTAGTGACATTATTCACCGAAATTGTTTCGATTTCGATTCGAATTTGAAGATCGGAATTGTTACTTCAGCCTGTGGCAAAAAATTACTTATCCAGAATCACGCATTCTTATAGGCCCCATATAATGTTTTTTAAGTTCTTTCCGAATGGTGTTCATTAGGAAAATGGTTCTTTTGGTACCATATGACCAATGAATATCGCGCCACCAGTATTTCAGAACTGAAACCTAGAAACGAAATGTGTTCGGTGAAAAAACCAGATCAATTTTTGATAATATCGATGGAGATCTTAATATATGAAGAGTGTACTTTCAGAGGTTTACATACAACACAGGTTTTTTGAATATGAACCCAGTCTGGCCATGGATTTGAGGATTTCCGAAGCCACGAAGGAACGACGAGGGACATAATCTACAATATTCTCACTTGAGATCCAAGAAACACCAGGAACGTTAAAGTCACCCATAACATTTTGGTAGAGAATCGCGCAAATAACAATTAGTTTTTTGACTCTGGTAAGGTATTCACAGGTCTAGTGGAATTAGAGCGTTCTCTGTATAGAAATTCTTTTGCCAAAATTCTTTTCGGGCCAAAATGAACTACTAACAATAATGTTAAACAATCTGGGAGGAACAGTTATTTTGAATGACGAAATATTACCTAAGGTGTTTTGGGCAAGATTGTTAGCTTCGAAACGCGAAAACTTCACACAAATGGTATTTAAATAAATTCTATTATCTGGAATTTCACTATTTAGCACTTGAGAGGCACGACTAATCAGAAAGCTAATATATCATCCGTTGAATGATGGACAGTATAAAAATGGAATTAATAGATTTTTGAACTAAAGTTTTTCTTCAATGTTGCGATCGGCAGAAAAGTCAACCAGTGATGCTGAACAACATATTCAAGTATTAGAATTGTATATTGATGAAATTTGTAGAGCCACATACGTGTTCATATAATTCTGGAGCTTTCGCTGCAATGCTTGTCAGACTTATCTTCCCAAACCTGTTCATATATTTATTGTTTAGATCAGTAATTTAATTATTGCTGTTTGGCGGTTCGTAATTTTATGGTGGGATCTACTTTGATGAGCTTTTACGCCAATTTTCTGATAATGGTTTATAAATTTGTATTCTCCCCTATACATGAGCATCTTTTGCCTTTATTCTCTTTTGTGCTGTTGTTAAATTGATAAAATATATACATTAAAAGCAAACACTGCTGCATTTGTCTTTTTTTTAACAAAAACAAATGAAAGGCAAGAGCCGGTCGGTAAAATGGAAGAAATACAATTCTTTGGTCGGATGAGCCGAACATATGACAAGCCACACCATTACATTTCCTTTCTTTGGTAAGACTAGCCGAGTTTTTTGTTCATTAATATAGTTGAAAAATTAAATTGTTGTTTTATTTCGCACACTTTTCGTTTCGACATATAGATACTTCTTGTAATGGGCGCTGTCTCTGTGACAGAAGACTCCTGCAAGCTCAATACTTTTTTATACCCTCCATCATACATAGTATGGATGGCATATTAACTTCGTCATTCAGTTTGCAACTCATCGAAATAATAATTTTAGACCCAACAAAGTATATATAATATAAGACGGTTTAGCCCTGTCCGTCCGTCCTTCTGTACATTTGTCTGTCCGTCTGTGGTAGACACGCTACAGTTAAAAACGAATTTAGATAGGAAGCTAAAAGTTGGCATTGATCTGTCACTTGTCTTCTTTGTGAGTACTTTACCCCCTGAAAGAGAAGGAGTTCTTTGTGTGTACTTTATCCTTTGGAAGAGAATTATCTATATAGGTCCACTATATCGTACACCTACATATAATGGTACCTCCAGATATTCGGTGTTTTGATGAGTTTCTTCACATTTTTCAACGGAATTGACTGGAAATTCACACAAGGTGTTCATTGTGAATACTTTATCCTCTAGAAAAGTATTGTCTATAGATGTACACGATATCGTATAGCCCCTATAAAGGCAACCCCCGATATTCAGTATTTCTATGATTTTTGGAATTTTCTTAAAATCTATACAGATGGTTTCTTCTGAGTACTTTACCCTAGAAGAGAATTGTCTAATAGGTATAGGGCCCATATAAATATACCACCAGATATTCGGTATTTTCATGCGACATTATTTACCAAAATTGTTTCAAATTTGAGCCATCCATAGTATGGAAGGTATATTAAGTTCTTCATTCCGTTTGTAACCCATCGAAATACTAATTTATACCCGTCAAAGTATATATTCTTGATCAGCGTAAATTCTAAGACGATATAGCCCTGTCTGTCCGGCCGTCTGTTGTAATCACCCTGCAGTCAAAACGAATTAAGATAGGAAGCTAAAATTTATCATAGTTCTGCCTTTTGTCTGCAGGCAGTTCTAGTTTGAAGATGGGATATATCGGTCCACAATGTCGTATATCTCCCATACAACGGCACCTCCACATTTCGGCCACATTTAGCCACATATATCAATGGAATTGACTGAAATTCTACACAAGTAGCTCTTTGTGAGTACTTTATCCTTTGGAAGAGAATTGTCTATATAGGTCCACGACATCGTATAGCCCCCATATAACTGTCCCCCCGATATTCGGTATTTTGATAATTTTAGCCACATTTTTACTGGAATTGTCTGTAAATCCGCACAAAAAGTTCTTTTTGCATACTTTATCCCCTGGAAGAGAACAGTATATATATGTCCATGATATCGTATAGCCCCCATATAACGGCACCTTCAGTTAATCGGTATTTTGATGATTTTAGCCACATTTTTCAATGAAATTTTCTGAAAATCTGCACAAAGAGTTCCTTGTGCGTACTTTGTCCGCTGAAAAAGAATTATCTATATTGGTTCACGATGTCGTATAGCCCTCTTATAAAGGCACCACCCGTAATTCGGTATTTTGATAATTTTAGCCAGTTTTTTCAATGAAATTGTCTGACAATATACACAAGGAGTTCTTTGTGAGTATCTTATCCTTTAGAAGAGAATTATGTATATAGGTCCACGATATCGTATATCTACCATATAATGATACCTACCGATATTCGGCTTTTTGATGATTTTCTTCACATTTTTCAACGGAATTGGGAGAAAGTTCACGAAAGGAGTTCCTTGCGAGTACTTTAATTTAGCCACATTTTTCAACGAAGTTGCCTGAAAATTTAGACAAGGCGTTCCTTGTGAGTACATTATCCTTTGGATAAGAATTTTCTATATAGGTCTACGTTTTAGTATAGTACCCATATAACGCTACCCAGATACATTCGGTATTCCCAGAATTGTGCCAAATTTCGTATTTAATGTTCGTAATGGGTACAACAACCTATGACGGAAAATTGTCCATACAGGTCCACGTCTTAGTTTAGCCCAATAACGTTACCTCCCTTTATTCGGTATTTTGATGATATTAGTGACATTATTCACCGAAATTGTTTCGATTTCGATTCGAATTTGAAGATCGGAATTGTTACTTCAGCCTGTGGCAAAAAATTACTTATCCAGAATCACGCATTCTTATAGGCCCCATATAATGTTTTTTAATTGAGCAGTATTTTTGACTGAATTATTTTTTGTAATTTTTCAAGTTCTTTCCGAATGGTGTAGGGTATAAAAGTTCGGCCCGGCTGAACTTACGTGCTGTTTTACTTGTTATTACTCATAAGGCGGTACCTCCAAACATTCGGCATTTATCACAATATCACTTTTATAGAGGAAACAAAGCTTGTATTTATAAAAAGGGGCCTTAATGTGGTAATTAATTAATACTGACATCTGATTTGTGGAAGATCTAATTGCCACAATGGATGTTGACTTTATGAACAAAATGAACATAAAGCCGGAAAAACTTGCAATTGTATTTAAGTATGATGGGACACTTTAAATAAGATAAATATTTTGGTTTGAAAATTCAAAACATATGACAAATAATTCCTTTTAAAGAGTATCCGAAAAACGCCCATACGAAAATAGTGTTTTGGGCGTACAACACACAAGTTTCCAAACGTGGCAAGCTCAAAAATATGCCATTAGGGGCATCTTATCCCAGTATCACTTTTATAGAGGAAACAAAGCTTGTATTTATAAAAAGAAGCCTTAATGTGGTAATTAATTAATACTGTCAACTAATTTCTGGAAGATCTAATTGCCACAATGGATGTTGACTTTATGAACAAAATGAACATAAAGCCGGAAAAATTTGCAATTGTATTTAAGTATGATGGACCACTTTACGTCGTATGAAATTCCTTGGCGGATATAACCATCGGCTTTTAAGTATGGTTTTTGACTTAAAATGAAGTTTATGGAGCAACTTGCTGATGTAAGATAATGACTTGTGTTCATTAGGAAAATGGTTCTTTTGGTACCATATGACCAATGAATATCGCGCCACCAGTATTTCAGAACTGAAACCTAGAAACGAAATGTGTTTGGTGAAAAAACCGGATCAATTTTTGATAATATCGATGGAGATCTTGATATATAAAGAGTGAACTTTCAGAGGTTTACATACAACACAGGTTTTTTGAATATAAACCCAGTCTGGCCATGGATTTGAGGATTTACGAAGCCACGAAAGACCGAACCACCAGAGATTATTGCGAACGATGTCTTGTCACGATGTCAGAATTTGATACAGTCGAAACGTGATGGAATTTGAAATATTTCACCAGTTTAACGATAGTGGAAACTCTGTTGGTAAGGATTTTAATCAATGACAAGGAGGATTGGAAATACGTGAATACACACTCAACTACAATGTAAAGTAACTTTAAACTGCTAAAAATATTTACAATGATATGAATAAATAGCTTATTTTGCTTTATTTCAACCAAGACAAATTCAACAGTAAGTCGACTAACGCATTATTGAAAAACAGAACAAAAAAATTATGGTCGGGCAAGCGGAACGTGTCATGTAAAAGTACATTAACAATATTAAAGGTGACCCCAGTGGGTTTTATAGATCTATTGGGTTAACCCTGCTTGTTTACATATACCGTTGAGAGGGTATAAATGACAGCTTATGTATCCGTTAAAATGGAAAAAATTTAAATTTTCAAAAATCTTTTTATCCAATGTTGTACTCAAATGCAGAAAAACAGACAATATCTGCAATGTATTATTTTGAAACAAAGGAAAATTTTGTTCGAAATTATAATTTTAATAAAAAAAAAAAAAACATAGCGAACAGCAAAGCAGCTTAAAAGCGTCCAGGAGAAAATTCGTAAGTACTGCATTATATTGGTACTCTCGGGTTCATACATTTTTTCTCGTTTTCATATAAATATTTCAGGAACGGCAAGGGAAATTTTTTGAATTGGATATACCCAGATGCACAGACAATTTTTTTAAAGAAAGCTTCCGGATGAGTCAAGAATGTTTTAGAATCCTATGCCAACGACTCTGTTCCTTAGAAAAGCAGGACACTACTTTCATGAAGTGCATTCCATTAGAAAAAGGGGAAGCTATAGCTTTACACATTTTGAGGTCTTCCGCCGAATACGCTACAATACGACGGATATTTGGCGTGCCAAAAGCTACTGTATGCGTAATATTTAATGAATTGTGCGTAAAGGTGTAGGAAGTTTTATCCTCGGACTACCTAACCTGCAACATTGCTACGGAGAACAAGATAGATGAAAATGTCAAAGTATTCGAAGCAATGGACTTTCCTCGGTGCTTTGGAGCCCTTGGTAAGTTTTTTACTAAATAAAATATATTCTGTTAGAGACCATTAAATACTTTAAAATTACCCTAGATGGATGACATTCTAAAGTCAAATCTCAAGAAAATTAGGCATATGACCACTATAATTATAAAGGCTTGTATTCCATGGTCTTGTTGGCTTTAGTGGACTATAGGTAATGGTCAACAAACACTAACCATATATATACAAATGTCGGTGCACCAGGTCGGTGCAACAATTCTTATATATATGAAAATAGTAAACTTAAGTCAATGCTTCAAAGTCCAGATTTTCAAAGGAATTGCAGAAACATAAATGGTGTTGATGTTACAGTTTTCATCATTGGGGATTCCGCTTTCCAACTTTCGGAATATCTTATGAAGCTATTCCCATTTTCAATTTCTTCTCCAGAGAAGGAGAAATTATTCAACAATCGCCTCTCAAAAGTTCGAAGAGTTGTGGAAAACGCCTTCGGCCACTAAAAGGCAAGATTCCGAAGGAAAGGAAGAGGAATTGCACTAAAAGGCAAGATTCCGATGGAAAGGAAGAGGAATTGAAAATAAATTTAAAAAATGCAAAAAATATTATAAAGTGTTGCACAGTACTGCACAACTTTGTAAATGAATATAATGATCCAATATACCAAAATGGTTAGAAGAAATCGAAATAAACCGAAATGATATCCCTTTTATTCCTCGAAATGGCAGTTATGGCAAAGCCGGAGAAATAAGGAATGCTCTTGCAGATTTTTTCTTGGAAAATAATAATAAATATGTATTTTATGTTTTGTTTTTAAATACTGTGTTTTAGAGATCGAAGCATTTCAATAACAATCCCCCTTGTAATCAAATATTTGTGACCCGAATCAAGAGAACACAGCTAAAAAACTCAAAGGAAACAGTCTCAAATTTGAAATACGTTTAATAAATAACATTTTAATTAAAACTATTCATAAAAATATATATAAAAAGAGAGGAAAATAATTGGAAGAAAGGAAGAAATTGAAAAAAATGAACAAAAAATTAACAAACATAACTAATTATTACAGATCGGAAACATGATACGAAATTGTAGTAAATATAGTACATTTTAGTACTTTTCGTACATATATACTGCGAATTTCCTAAATCCCTTTGGTACATCTATCAAACACTCCATCAGTGACCCTTATGCTAAATCTAAGAGTTCTAATTTACTGGTTCATCAAATACAAAGGGTATCATATTCAGTACTTTTCCTACCGAATTTCCCACTTTCCCAACCTTATTTGAACCCTTTGGACCAAGAGTGATCCTCACCCATAATGTCCAGTTTTATTAATGTAGATTTCACACTAGAAAAATTGTATATATTAAATGTATTTATTTTAAATAAGATTGAAAATGGAACAGAATAAGGTAGTATTTAAATAATAATAATAATAAATTATATCCGTATGTACATTTGTATTAAAGAATACATTACATTATAGCTAAAATTCTTACAAAAGCATAACAATTTTAAATGATATTAATTTTTATAATTGTTATGATCAATGTATTTATACTACAAAAAAAATATCCTTAAAAAAATTGCGCGTCAAAAATCCAGTATTTGTAATTTACTTGGAATTATTTTTTTTAAATATATCCAAATTCCTAAAGGATTTCGTTCCGCTCTTTTTTGAGTCCTTTTATATTGAGTCCTTTTTCATTTAAATCATTCAAATATTTAACACTCTCTACTAACTCCTTGTTAGTAGTATGTATATTTTGTTTAATAATTTTTTTGCACTTTCTTTGTCACTTTTCTTCGCCCTTTTTGGTTTTGATACTTCAACAGGAACTTCCATACTTTCAACATCGCAACTTAAAATTTCAATACACTCAATAGATTCATCATCAACAAATTCCACAAAAGGCGTATCTATAAAAAAATGCATACCATCAAGCAATATCTTTGTGGTTTTTACGAATATGAGCCAGCCACACACTCACTCTAAGTCATTTTTAAGTTACCGACTAAATCGTCAAAATTAAAATGCTCACAATTTTGTTAAATAGCCAGAATTTTCGTCATGTTAAAGACCAAAGTAAAGTAGTCGCTAAGCATAACATTTATTTTAATATTGTGTTTTAATTTTATCGATTTGTGTCGGTAACAAAATTCAAGGTAGCAAAATTCAAGATTTATTTACCGAAATACAAAATTGTTGTATTTTGGAATAAATACTATATGCATGCATATATGCTTAAACATACCTATGCTTTCCTCAACAACCGTTTGTATATTGTGGAATTTGTATCCGCCAAGTATTCCATATATATTCCATGTCAATACTTTAGAATATAATAAATGGAAAATATTGGACTTTGTATGTGACTATTTGAATTACGCAAGTCATTTGGAAACAATTCCGGCTAATAATGTCGGTAAAATAAAGAATATAGAATATATATACAGTTATGTGAGGACTATACCAAAATGTGGACCTATGTGGTCCATTTTCGATACCTACTTCCTTTAGTTCGAAAGTTAGCGGGGTTTCCACGGACGGACATATAGACACTAAATCGACACGGAATTGTATGTTGTTCAATAATATATACATTGTGGGGTGTAAACAACCACCAACCGGTCAAGATGAAACGCCCCAATAAGCATTGGATAAGAATTGATTGCAAAATACGGTACGGGTCCGTGTAAAAACTGCATCTTCATCAAAATTTCTTACCGGTATCTGTTTGTAATATTGTGTGTTTTGTTTTTAATTCTTCCCCATCATAGATAAATCCACTTGCTGCCAATTCTGTGGACATCTGTGGACATCCTCAGATTTTCGGAAGATTTTTTCCCATATGGACAGTAATATGTCTTCAGCATCTGTCGGTGTTCGGTATTTTGACGATTTTAGCGAAATTATTCACCTTAATTGTTTCAGTTTTGGTATTTGAAGTTCGTAATAGATACTACAGACTAAGACAGGTGCACGATATCGTACATCCCCCATATAACGGCACCTCCAGATATTCGGTATGTTTAGCCACATTTATGAATGGAATTGTCTGAAATTTTACACAAGGTGTTCTTTGTGAGTACTTTATCTCCTAGAAGAGAATTGTCTATATAGGTCCACGTTTTAGTATGATGCCCATATAACGATACCACCACATATTCTGTATTTTCATGAATTTAGCGACTTTATTAACCGGAATTGTTTCAAATTTGAACCATACATGGTATGAAGGGTATATTAAGCTCATTATTTCGTTTGTAACCCATCGAAATAATGATTTTAGACCCGACGAGGTATATATATTCTTGGTCAACATAAAAAAGACGATTTAGCCCATATTGTCCGTCTGCTTTAATCACGCTAAAGTCAAAACGAATTAAGATAGGAAGCAAAAATCTTGCAAAAAATGACTTATCCAGAATTACGCCTTCTTATAGCCCCCATATAAAGTTTTTATTCGAGCGGTATCTTTCGACTGAATTATTTTTTTTTTTTTTGTAATTTTTCAAGTTCTTTCCGAATGGTGGAGGGTATAAAAGTTCGGCCCGGCTGAACTTACGTGCTGTTTTACTTGTTATTACTCATAAGGCGGTACCTCTAAACATTCGGCATTTTAGCGATTTTAGCTTAATTTTTTAGCGCGTCGTAGTTATAAATAAAATGTGTGATCCCCTGAATATAAGCTGCACGACTGTTCAATGTCGTCAGACAAAAAAGACTATCTTACAATACTATTAACTTCACACTATGCAAAAAATACTGTAGATTATAAATGTAGAGCAAAGAACTTAATTCAGGCGTATTGGTGTTTTTAAAGTTAATATCGAAATGTAACCTAAATAGAGGGGGCAAGTTCCCCCCTCTTCCACATTTTAGGAAATTCTCGGATTAAGATTCCTCGGAATTCTTGACTTTAAGGAATAAGTGAATATATAAATAAGATAAAGCTTTTGTTTGATAATTCAATAGATATGGCAAATAATTCCTTTTAAACGGTGTCCGAAAACGCCCATACGAAAATAGTATTTTAGACGTACAACATACAAGTTTCCAAACGTGGCAAGCTCATATATATGCCATTAGGGGCATCTTCTCCCAGTATCACTTTTATAGAGGAAACAAAGCTTGTATGAAATTCCTGAAAAATATTAGCGGATTAAACCATCGGCTTCTAAGAATGTTTTTTGACTTAAAATGAAGTTGATGGAGCAACTTGCGATTGGTTTTTGACTTAAAATGAAGTTTATGGAGCAACTTGCGGCTTGTAAGATAATGACTTGCGTTCATTAGGAAAATGGATCTTTTGGTACCATATGACCAACGAATTTCGGGCCACTAGTGGTAGCCACTAAATCTGAAAGAAATGAACGGAATGTGGTCGGTGAAAAAACCAGATCAATTTTCCAGAATATCAATCGATATATGAAGAGTGAACTTTCAGAGATTTACATACAACACAGGTTTCTTGAATATGAACGCAGCCTGGCCATTGATTTGAGGAGTCTCGAACCACCAGAGATCATTGCGAACGATGTCTTGTCACGATGTCAGGATTTGATACAGACGAAACGTGATGGAATTTGAGATATTTCACCACTTGAACGGTAGTGGAAACTCTGTTGGTAGGGAATTTAATCAATGAAAAGGAGGTTTGGAAATACGTGAAAGATCTATTATAGAGTATATTGTGATGATAGTGGTATGATACACACTCAACTACAATGTTAAGTAATTTTAAACTGCTAAAAATATTTACAATGATATGAATAAATAGCTTATTTTGCTTTTATTCAACCAAGACAAATTCGACAGTAGGTCAACTCACGCATCATTGAAAAACCAAATAAAAAATATATGGTCGGGCTAGCCGAACGTATCATGTAGTACCACTATATTTGCTTTACACCCCGTTTAGACTAGTAATTTTTAAAATTTTTTAAATTACAAATCCTACTAGTGTAGACTAGCTTACAATTATATAAAATGCCGGTCTGCTGATCTTTGCCTACGTATATATAAGCGCTTATATATTTACTCAAGAATTAGGAAAAATAATAGTTTGAATATTAAAATGTAAAAAAATATTTGAATATTAAACGTAAAAATTCCGAAAAGCATTTAAATGAAGACCCTTATATGGGGGCTATACGAAGACGTTGGCCTGACTAAGTATTTTTTTTTTTTTTTTTTTTTGGTTATACGATGTAATACCGAACTTCAGATACGAAATTTGCAACAATTCCGGTAAAAAATGTCACTTATATCATAAAAATACCGAATAAAGGGAGGTACCGTTTTCCGTCATAGGTTGTACCACCCATTACGAACTTCCGGTGAATAATGTAAAATAATCAAATAGGTCCACGTCTTCGTATAGCCCCCACATAACGGTACCTCCCGATGTTCGGTATTTTGATGATTTTAGCGAAATTATTCACCAGAATAGTTTCAGTTTTGGTATTTGAAGTTCGTAATGGATACTACAGCCTAAGACGTGGACCTGTGTTGTGTAGCCCCCATATTCGTGTGGCCCCCATACAACCGTTCCTCCCGAAATTCTGTATTTCGGATTTTAGCTACATTATTCGCCTATTTCTTCAACTTTTGCATTTGAATATTGTAATGGCTTATGAATATACATGAACCAACATCGCCGCTTACGAACTTTACCTGCCTATTAGCAAAATTAATACGTGTGCAAAATTTTAGTCTTCTTTCTTAATTCGTTCAGGTTGCCCAGGTCCAGAATATGCATGAGTACTTCGAGGAGTTACAAACGTAATCAAAAAGTTAATATATACTCCCATGAATGATGAATAGAGTTGAGGCTCCGGGTTCATGACACCGCCAGTGTCTTTTAATTAAAACAAGTGTTTCATTTACCTACACCGCCAGTATCTAATTAGCAAAACGTAAGTATGCTGTCAGGTTTTCATAAATATTATTGTTCGTCATTGTACAAAAAATATTTTCGGCTCTAAATCTATTCTGCAGATTTAGAACCCCTACAAGTCCATACGCCTGTATCGAAACTTGTACATGGTCCTTCGAGCCTTTATAAAAGGAAACAACTGATTTGCAAGAAAAAAATTCAAAAAAAAATATTCAAAACAATTTAAATTTTTAATTTGGCGCCTTTGATTTTGTTCTTGTTGCCATATAATACCGTTTGTGTTTGTTTTTGTTGTTTTGAATTCAGTAAGGAAATCAAGAGAATTCAATCTACAGTTAGCGACTGTCTAGCAATATTAAAAGTTCATAAGGTAGAATGTTAATATATATGTATTCATTAAGCTTCCTGTTGGAATTTTGACCCTTTGGGAACAATTGCTCGTATCACATTCAGTGCTCCCTAATGTTCACAAATGGAGAACTTCCTAAAAAACAGACATCGAGTCCTAAAAAGAATAGATTGTCTAAGAAATGTTGCGTCTTCATCTGCTTCAAATGCTGAGCTTCACGCGCATCAAAATGCGTAATCGATATTATCGAATAGATGTGTTTGTGTAATAAAAATCACATATTCAAAACTACCAGATTAAAAAACATTAGTGTCAGTCAGAGAGTTGACTTCGTAAGCGAACAAAGTTTATGTAATAACTGTTTGAAGAGTGGACATAACACACGGGAATGCTTCAGTGCGTACAGACGATTATTTTGTAAGAAACATCATAACACAAAATTGCACATAGCAAAGCCGTACAAAGGAGTCCAGCATCATCGATAATATCTCATAGAACTTCAGATGCAAATCCACATCCCAAAGCTATAATACACAAACAAATTTATCAGTTAGTGATGATGATGTTAAGTTACCAACTGCGCTTGTAAAAATCAAGTGCAATGGAAAGACATTCACAGCAAGAGCTTTATTAGATACTGGTTCTAAACGATCGTTTATAACCAGCAAATTGGAACATAGAATTGGGAGTGAAGGAAGTGAATCTAATTTTAATATTAGCAAAATAAAAGTGTAGTAGTTGCATATACGTAATATTATATATTTTTGGTCCTATAACTAACCAAATATAAATATAGGCACCAATAAATGTTAAAGAAAGAAGTAAAAAAACATTAAGTTCGGCCGGACCAACTTTTAATACCCTCCACCTTAGGGTAAAGGAAACATTAGAGCCCATTATAACCCACATATACCAATTTTTAGACACATTCATGGGAAAATGTGCCAAAAATAATCAAAATACCGAATATCGGGAGGTACCGTTAAATGGGGGCTATATCAAATCATGGACCTATACATGCAATGTTTCGCCACACGAACTGGGTCCCATTATGACCTACAACTAGCAATTTTCAGAAAAATACATGAAAAAAATGTGTCAAAAATCATCAAAATACCGAATACTGGATTCAAAACAACAAAAACAAACAAACAAACGGTATTATATGGCACCAAGAACAAAAAAAAAACAAAGGCGCCAAATTAAAAATTTATATTGCTTTGAATATTTTTTTTTTTTTTTGAATTTTTTTCTTGCAAATCAGCCGTTTCTTTTTATAAAGACTCGAAGCCCCATGTACAAGTTTCGATACAGGCGTATGGACTTGTAGGGGTTCTAAATTTGTAAATTAGATTTAGAGTCAAAAATATTTTTTGTACAAAGACGAACAACAATATTTATGAATACCTGACAGCATACTTACGTGTTGCTAATTAGATACTGGCAGTGTAGGTAAATGAAACACTTGTTTTAATTAAAAGACACTGGCGGTGTCATGAACCCGGAACCTCAACTCTATCCATCATTCATGGGAGTATATATAAACTTTGTGATTACGTTTGTAACTCTTCGAAGTACACATGCAACCTGAACGCAACCTGAACGAATTAAGAAAGAATACTAAAATTTTGCACACGTATTTATTTTGCCAATAGGCAGGTAAAGTTCGTAAACGGCCATGTTGGTTCATGTATATTCATAAGCCATTACAATATTCAAATGCGAAAGTTGAAGAAATCGGCGAATAATGTAGCTAAAATCCATATATGGGTCTTCATTTAAATGTTTTTTTCGGAATTTTTCGACATTTTTACATTTTAGTATTCAAATATTCTTTTTTACAATTTAATATTCAAACTATTTTTTTCCTAATTCTTGAGTAAATATATAAGCGCTTATTTATACGTAGGCAAAGATCAGCAGACCGGCATTTTATATAATTGTAAGCTAGTCTACACTAGTAGGATTTGTAATTTAAAAAATTTTAAAAATTACTAGTCTAAACGGGGTGTAAAGCAAATATAGTGGTACTACATGATACGTTCGGCTAGCCCGACCATATATTTTTTATTTGGTTTTTCAATGATGCGTGAGTTGACCTACTGTTGAATTTGTCTTGGTTGAAAAAAAGCAAAATAAGCTATTTATTCATATCATTGTAAGTATTTTTAGCAGTTTAGAATTACTTAACATTGTAGTTGAGTGTGTATCATACCACTATCATCACAATATACTCTATAATAGATCTTTCACGTATTTCCAAACCTCCTTTTCATTGATTAAATTCCCTACCAACAGAGTTTCCACTACCGTTCAAGTGGTGAAAGACATCGTTCGCAACTGCGACTGCGTTCATATTCAAGAAACCTGTGTTGTATGTAAACCTCTGAAAGTTACTCTTCATATATCGATCGATATTCTGGAAAAGTGATCTGTTTTTTTCACCGAACACATTCCGTTCCTTTCTTTCAGTTTCAGCCCGAATTCATTGGTTATATGGTACCAAAAGATATATATATATATATTTATATATATTATATATATACGATACGATCACGATAGGATGCTAAAATTTTGCATACATCTGTCTATTGTCTGCATGCAAATCAAGTTCGAAGATGGGCTAAATCAATCCACGATATCGTATAACCCACCTATTACGGCATCGCAACCCCTCCCCCCACCACGCCTTTATTCAGCATTTCGATGATTTTTATACCCTCCACCAAAAAAGGAATGGAGGGTATATTAAGTGCGTCATTCCGTTTGTAACTCATCGAAATAATCATTTTAGACCCAGCAAAGTATATATATTCTTGATCAGCGTAAAATTCTAAGACGATTTATCCCTGTCCGTCCGTCTGTCCGTCTGTTGTAATCACGCTACAGTCTAAACGAATTAAGATAGGAAGCTAAAATTTTGCACAGATCTCTCTTTTGTTTGCAGGCAGGTCAAGTTCGAAGATGAGCTATATCGGTCCACGATATCGTATAGCCCCCATATAACGGTACCCCCGAAATTCGGTATTTTGATGATTTTACCCCCATTTTTCAACGGAATTGACTGAAAATCCACACAAGGAGTTCCTTGTGGGTACTTTATACCTCGGCAGAGAATTGTCCATATAGGTCCACGATATCGTATAGCCCCCATGAAACGGTACCTCCCGATATTCGGTATTTTGATGATTTTACCCACATTTTTCAACGGAATTGTCTGAAAATCCACACAAGGAGTTCCTTGTGGGTACTTTATACCTCGGCAGAGAATTGTCCATATAGGTCCACGATATCGTATAGCCCCCATGTAACGGTACCCCCCCGATATTCGGTATTTTGTTGATTTTACCCACATTTTTCAACGGAATTGTCTGAAAATCCACACAAGGAGTTCCTTGTGGGTACTTTATACCTCGGCAGAGAATTATTTATATAGGTCCACAATATCGTATAGCCCCCATATAACGGTACCCCCCGATATTCGGTATTTTGAAGATTTTACCCACATTTTTGAACGGAATTGTCTGAAAATCCACACAAGGAGTTCCATGTGGGTACTTTATACCTCGGCAGAGAATTGTTTATATAGGTCCAACATATCGTAGCCCCCATATAACGGTACCCCCCCAATATTCGGTATTTTGATGATTTTACCCACATTTTTCAACGGAATTGTCTGAAAATCCACACAAAGAGACCCCATATAACGGTACCCCCCGATATTCGGTATTTTGATGATTTTACCCACATTTTTCAACGGAATTGTCTGAAAATCCACACAAAGAGTTCCTTGTGGGTACTTTATACCTCGGCAGAGAATTATCTATATAGGTCCACAATATCGTATAGCCCCCATATAACGGTACCCCCCGATATTCGGTATTTTGATGATTTACCCACATTTTTCAACGGAATTGTCTGAAAATCCACACAAGGAGTTCCTTGTGGGTACTTTATACCTCGGCAGAGAATTATCTATATAGGTCCACAGTATCGTATAGCCCCGATATAACGGTACCCCCGATATTTGGTATTTTGATGATTTTACCCACATTTTTCAACGGAATTGTCTGAAAATCCACAAAAGGAGTCCCTTGTGGGCATTTACCTCCTCAAATAAAGTGTCTATATAGGTCCACGATAATGTATATCCCCATATAACTGTAACCTCTGATATTCGGTATTTTGATGATGTTAGCCACGCTTTTCAATGGAATTGTCATAAAATCAACACAAGTAGTTCCTTGTGAGTACTTCACCCCCTGAGAGAGAATTGTCTATACAGGTCCACGATATCGTATATCCCCCATAAAACGGTACCTCCCGATATTCGGTATTTTATGATTTGACCCACAGTTTTCATCGGAATTGTCTGAAAATCCACACAAGGAGTTCCTTGTGGGTACTTTATACCTCGGCAGAGAATTATCTATATAGATCCACGATATTGTATAGCCCTCACATAACGGTACCCCCGATATTAGGTATTTTGATGTTTTTAGCCATATTTTTTAACGGAATGGTCACAAGGGGTTCTTTGTACACAAGGGGTTCTTTATGAGCACTTTACCCACCGACAGAGAATTCTCTATATAGGTTAACGTTAACGTATAGCTCCCATATAACGGTAGCCCGCGATATTCGGTATTTTGATGATTTTAGCCACATTTTCCAATCGTATTGTCTGAAAATCCACACACGGAGTTCCTTGTGAGTACTTTACACGCAGACATAGATTTGTCTTTATAGGTCCACAATATCGTATATCCCCCCATATATCGGCACCTTCCTATATTAGATATTTTAAAGATTTTAAAAGAATTTTTATTGGATTTTATTTTTTTGAAAATTTTCTAATTCGTTCCAAATGGTGGAGGTTATTCAAAGTTCGGCCCGGCCGAACTGCTTTTTTACTTGTTTTAGACACATTTTTCAATGGAATTGTCGAAAATCCACACAAAGAGTTTCTTGTGTACTTGTACTTTGTCACATTGGAGAGAATTGTCTATATAGGTCCACGATATCGTATAGCTCCCATATAAAGGTACCTCCGATATTCGGTATTTTAATGAGATTAGCCACATAGATTTGTCTATACAGTTCCACGATGTCGTTTAACCCCCATATAACGGCACCGTCAGATATTCGGTATTTTGATGATCTTAGCCACATTTTTTTATGAAATTGTCTGAAAATCTATACAAGGAGCTTTTTGTGAGTACTTTATCCTTCGGAAGAGATTTATCTATATAGGTCCACGATATCGTATAGCCCCACATAACGATATCTACAGATATTCGGTGTTTTGATGATTTCAGCCACATTTTTAACGAAATTGTCTGAAAAATTACACAAGGAGTTCCTTGTGAGTACTTTATCCCCTAGAAAAGAATTGTCTATATAGGTCCACGATATCGTATAGCCCCCATATAACTGTGCCCCCCGATATTCGGTATTTTATGATTTCAGTCAAATGTTTCAATGGAATTGTCTTAAAATCCACTCTGGGGGTTGCTTCTGAGTACTCTCTTCCCAGAAGAGAATTGTCTAAGTAGGTCCACGTTTTAGTATAGCACCCATATAACAATACCAACAGATATTCGACATTTTCAGGAATTTGGCGACATTATTCACCGGAATGGTTTCAAATTTGAACCATACATAGTATGGAGGGTATTGTAAGTTTATCCTTCCGTTTGTAACTCATCGAAATAATACTTTTAGACCCGACAGAAAATATATATTCTAAGATGATTTAGTCCTGTCTGTTCTTCTGTTTTAAATATGTGATCCCCTGTATATAAATTAAACGACTGTTTAATGTCGTCAGACAAAAAAGACTAGTGTGAAGTTACTGTGCACAAAAATAACCACGAGAAAAATACTGTAGATTATGAATGTGGAGCTAAGAACTAAAGCCCCGCTAAATAGAGAGGTAAGTTCCCCCCTCTTCTACATTTTAGGAAATTCTCCGATTAAGATTCCTCGGAATTCTTGACTTTTACGAATAGGTAAGGATGTAAATAAGATAATTGTTTTATTTGAAAATTAAATACATATGATTAATAATTCCTTTTAAATGGTATCCGAAAAATGCCCACACGAAAATAGTATTTTGGGCGTACAACATACAAGTTCCCAAACAAGTTCAAATATATTCCATTAGGGACATCTTGTTCCAGTATCACTTTTATAGGGGCCTTAATGTGGTAATTAACTTCATACTGACATCTAATCTCTGGAAGATGTAATTGCCTCCATGAATGTTGACGTCATGAACAAAACGAACATAAAGCCGGGAAATTTTGCAATTTTATTTAAGTATGATCGGCCACTTTACATCGTATGTGAAAAATTTAACGGATTAAACCATCGGTGTCTAAGAATAGTTTTTGACTTTATATGGAAGTTGATTGTGCCACTTGCTGCTTGTAAGATAATGACTTGTGTTCATTAGGTAAATGAATCTTTTGGTACCATTTGACCAATGAATTTCGGCTACTAGTATTTCCTAACTGAAAGCTAGAAACGGAATGTGTTCGGTGGAAAAACCATATCAATTTCCAGAATATAGTTGAAATTCTTGAAATATATAGACTTTCTGTCTGGCCATTGAGTTGAGGATTCCAGAAGCCACGAAGATAAAGACGGTACGTGATAGAATTTGGAAGTACGTAAAAGGACTATTCTAGAGTATATTGTGATAATAGTAGTATGATACCCACTCAACTATAATGTTAAGTAATTTTAAACTGCTAAGAATATTTACAATGATATGAATAAATAGCTTCTTTTGTTTTTTTCCAACCACGCAATCATTGAAAAACAAAAAATAAAAATATGCGGTCGGGCAAGCCGAACATATCATGTAGGACAACTATATTTGCTTATACCTCGTTTAGGCTAGTAAGTTTTAAAATTTTTTAACTTACATATAAAATGCCTGTCTGCTGATCTTTGCCTACCTATAAATAACGCTTATTTATTTCCTCAAGAATTGCCAAAACTAATTGTTTGAATATTAAAATATAAAAAAGCAGCAAATTTTGACTGGGCGGAACCTTTATTATTGAAATGTTAAAAAAAAAAAATAAAATGATCAAATCACCAAATTACGACTTCGTGGCCTGCATGTGTAGTTTTAATAAGCTGTAGTACGCTTTAAAATCTTCAAAATAAAATACCTAGAAAATTCTATTACATTTTTAAAAATACCGAATATAGCCGTTATATTGGGGTCTATACGACGTGGACCTACATAGGCATTGTTTGTCATAAGTCATTACCATATTAAACGGTGAACAATGTAGCTAAAATCATCAATATATGGTATAGAGGGAGGTACCGTTATATCGGAGCTGTGCGAAGACCTGTATCGGCATATACAATTTTCTGTCATTGGCTGTAGCATCCAATTCGAACTTGAAATACGACATTCCACACAATTTCGGTGGGTATTGCACCTAAACTTGTCAACATACCGAATATAGTACGTATTGATATATGGGGCCTATACGAAGATCTGGACATGCATAGACAATTTTCTGTCACAGATTGTAGTTCCCATCACGAACTATAAATACGCAACTTGAAACAATTCTTGAGAATAATGACGCTAAGATCATCAAAATACGGAATATTGGGAGGTACCGTTATATGGGGGCTATACGTATACGTTGACATGCACAGACAATTATCTGTCTTAGGCGTCAGTATCCATTTCGAACTTCATATACCAAATTTGAAACAATTCCGGTGAAAAATGTCGTTAAAATCATCAAAATAGCTCCCATATAACGGTAACTCCCGATATTCGGTATTTTGATGATTTTAACGACATTATTCACCGGAATTGTTTCAAATTTGGTATATGAAGTTCGAAATGGATACTGACGCCTAAGACAGATAATTGTCTGTGCATGTCAACGTATACGTATAGCCCCCATATAACGGTACCTCCCAATATTCCGTATTTTGATGATCTTAGCGTCATTATTCACCAGAATTGTTTCAAGTTACGTATTTATAGTTCGTGATGGGAACTACAATCTGTGACAGAAAATTGTCTATGCATGTCCAGATCTTCGTATAGGCCCCATATATCAATACGTACTATATTCGGTATGTTGACAAATTTAGGTGCAATACCCACCGAAATTGTTTGGAATGTCGTATTTCAAGTTCGAATTGGATGCTACAGCCAATGACAGAAAATTGTATATGCCGGTACAGGTCTTCGCACAGCTCCGATATAACGGTACCTCCCTCTATACCATATATTGATGATTTTAGCTACATTGTTCACCGTTTAATATGGTAATGACTTATGACAAACAATGCCTATGTAGGTCCACGTCGTATAGACCCCAATATAACGGCTATATTCGGTATTTTAAAAATGTAATAGAATTTTCTAGGTATTTTATTTTGAAGATTTTAAAGCGTACTACAGCTTATTAAAATTACACATGCAGGCCACGAAGTCGTTGGTGATTTGATCATTTATTTTTTTTTAACATTTCAATAATAAAGTTTCCGCCCAGTCAAAATTTGCTGCTTTTTTATATTTTAATATTCAAACAATTAGTTTTGGCAATTCTTGAGGAAATAAATAAGCGTTATTTATAGGTAGGCAAAGATCAGCAGACAGGCATTTTATATGTAAGTTAAAAAATTTTAAAACTTACTAGCCTAAACGAGGTATAAGCAAATATAGTTGTCCTACATGATATGTTCGGCTTGCCCGACCGCATATTTTTATTTTTTGTTTTTCAATGATTGCGTGGTTGGAAAAAAACAAAAGAAGCTATTTATTCATATCATTGTAAATATTTTGAGCAGTTTAAAATTACTTAACATTATAGTTGAGTGGGTATCATACCACTATTATCACAATATACTCTAGAATAGTTCTTTTACGTACTTCTAAATTCTATCACGTACCGTCTTTATCTTCGTGGCTTCTGGAATCCTCAACTCAATGGCCAGACAGAAAGTATATATATTTCAAGAATTTCAACTATATTCTGGAAATTGATATGGTTTTTCCACCGAACACATTCCGTTTCTAGCTTTCAGTTCGGAAATACTAGTGGCCGAAATTCATTGGTCAAATGGTACCAAAAGATTCATTTACCTAATGAACACAAGTCATTATCTTACAAGCAGCAAGTGTCACTATCAACTTCCATTTAAAGTCAAAAACTATTCTTAGACACCGATGGTTTAATCCGTTAAATTTTTCACATACGATGTAAAGTGGCCGATCATACTTAAATAAAAATGCAAAATTTCCCGGCTTTATGTTCGTTTTGTTCATGAGGTCAACATCCATGGAGGCAATTACATCTTCCAGAGATTAGATGTCAGTATGAAGTTAATTACCACATTAAGGCCGCTATAAAAGTGATACTGGGACAAGATGTCCCTAATGGAATATATTTGAGCTTAACATGTTTGGAAACTTGTATGTTGTACGCCCAAAACACTATTTTCGTGTGGCATTTTTCGGATACCATTTAAAAGGAATTATTAATCATATGTATTTAATTTTCAAATAAAACATTTATCTTATTTACATCTATACCTATTCCTAAAAGTCAAGAATTCCGAGGAATCTTAATCGGAGAATTTCCTAAAATGTAGAAGAGGGGGGAACTTACCTCTCTATTTAGCGGGGCTTTAGTTCTTAGCTCCACATTCATCATCTAAAGTATTTTTCTTGTGGTTATTTTTGTGCACAGTAACTTCACACTAGTCTTTTTTGTCTGACGACATTAAACAGTCGTTTAATTTATATTCAGGGGATCATATATTTAAAACAGAAGAACATACAGGACTAAATCATCTTAGAATATATATTTTCTGTCGGGTCTAAAAGTATTATTTCGATGAGTTACAAACGGAAGGATAAACTTACAATACCCTCCATACTATGTATGGTTCAAATTTGAAACCATTCCGGTGAATAATGTCGCCAAATTCCTGAAAATATCGAATATCTGTTGGTATTGTTATATGGGTGCTATACTAAAACGACCTATTTAGACAATTCTCTTCTGGGAAGAGAGTACTCAGAAGGAACCCCCAGAGTGGACAATTCCATTGAAACATTTGACTGAAATCATAAAAATACCGAATATCGGGGGGCACAGTTATATGCGGGCTATACGATATCGTGGACCTATATAGACAATTCTTTTCTAGGGGATAAAGTACTCACAAGGAACTCCTTGTGTAATTTTTCAGACAATTTCGTTAAAAATGTGGCTGAAATCATCAAAATACCGAATATCTGTAGATATCGTTATGTGGGGCTATACGATATCGTGGACCTATATAGATAAATCTCTTCCGAAGGATAAAGTACTCACAAAAAGCTCCTTGTATAGATTTTCAGACAATTTCATAAAAAAATGTGGCTAAGATCATCAAAATACCGAATATCTGACGGTGCGGTTATATGGGGGTTATACGACATCGTGGAACTGTATAGACAAATCTATGTGGCTAATCTCATTAAAATACCGAATATCGGAGGTACCTTTATATGGAAGCTATACGATATCGTGGACCTATATAGACAATTCTCTTCAATGTGACAAAGTACATGTACACAAGGAACTCTTTGTGTGGATTTTCGACAATTCTATTTGAAAAATGGAGCTATATGAAAACGTGCACCCATATGGCCCATTTACGAACTTAACCTGTCTAAACGATTTACGATAGGATGCTTAAATTTTGCATAGAGCTGTCATTTGTGTGCAGGCAAATCTAGTTCGCAGATGGGCTATATCAATCCACGATGTCGTATAACACACCTATTACGGCATCGCAACCCCTTACCCCACCCCGCCTTTATTCACCATTTTGATGTTTTTAGCCTCATTTTTCAATGGAATTATCGAAAATCCACACAAAGAGTTCCTTGTGTACTTGTACTGTGTCACCTTGAAAAAAATTGTCTATATCGTATAGCTCCCACAAAAAAGTTACCCCCCATATTCGCTATTTTGATGAGTTCAGCCACATTTTTCAATGAATTCTTCTGAAGTTCTATACAAAGAGTTCCTTGGTCCTGCTTTATCCCCTGAATGAGAATTGTCTATACAGTTCCACGATTTCGTATAACCCCCATATAACGGCACCGTCAGATCTTCGGTATTTTGATGATCTTAGCCACATTTTTTATGAAATTGTCTGAAAAATTACACAAGGAGTACCTTGTGAGTATTTTATCACCTAGAAAAAATTTTCTGTATAGGTCCACGATATCGTATAGCCCCATATAACTGTGTCCCCCGATATTCCGTATTTTTATGATTTCAGTCAAATGTTTCAATGGAATTGTCTTAAAATCTACTTTGGGGTTTCTTCTGAGTACTTTCTCCCCAGAAGAGAATTGTCTAAATAGGTCCACGTTTTAGTATAGCACCCATATAACAATACCAACAGATATTCGGTATTTTCAGGAATTTGGCGTCATTATTCACCGGAATGGTTTCAATAATACATAAATAATAAAAACGGAGCTGCGCGAAGACCTGTACCGGCATATACAATTTTCTGTCACTGGCTGTAGCATCCAATTCGAACTTGAAATACGACATTCCAAACTATTTTGGTGGGTATTGCACCTAAACTCGTCAACATACCGAATATAGGGAGGTACTGATAAATGGGGCCTATACGAAGATCTGGACATGCATAGACAATTTTCTGTCACAGATTGTAGTTCTCATTACGAACTATAAATACGTAACTTGAAACAATTCTGGTGAATAATGACGCTAAGATCATCAAAATACCGAATATTGGGAGGTACCGTTATATGGGGGCTATACGAAGACGTGAACCTGCACAGATAATTTTCTGTCATAAGCTGTAGTATCCATTTCGAACTTCAAATACCAAAGTTGAAACAATTCCGGTGAACAAAGTCGCTAAAATGATCAAAATACGGAATATCGGGAGGTACATATATATTGGGGCTATAAGAAAACGTGGAACTACATGGCCCATTTACGAACTTAACCTGCCAACTGGAAAAATAAACACGTGTGCAAAATTTTAGCCTTCTATCTCAATTCGTTCGAAAGATAGTGTGATTACAACAGACAGACAGATGGACATGGCAAAATCGACTTAGAATTTTACGCTGATCAAGAATATATACTTTGTTTGGTCTGACATGAGTATTTCGAGGATTACAAACGGAATGACAAAGTTAATATACCTTCATAGTATGGTGGAGGGTATAAAAAGACTATCTTACAATAATATAAACTTCACACTGTGCACAAAAATAACCACGAGAAAAATTCTGTAGATTATGAATGTAGAGCTAAGTAATAAATTTTCGCGCATCGGTTTTTAAAGTTTATATCGAAAAGTAACCTAAATAGTTTAAGTTCCCCCTCTACTACATGTTAGGAAATTCTTTGATAAAGATTCCTCGGAATCCGTGCCTTTAGGTATATAAATAAGAGGAATATTTTATTGAAAATTAAAAAGATATGATTAAAAATTCCTCCTGAACGGTATCCAAAAAAATATCCATACGTAAAGATAAAAGATTGTGTTCAGGACACGAGACCTGCAGCTTTAGAGATTTGTCAGATAGAATAAATGTGACCATTTCAACAGTTTGTCGTATTATTTCGAGGATCACACCATTTTTAAGCTCTTTAAGTCCGCAGCTTGTTAAATTACCTACAGAAGAAGAAAAATCTGCTCCTAGCGAATTTTTTTTTAAATTAAGTGTGAATTTACGGGAGCAATTGGTGAGTTCCATAATAAAAATAATCTCGTATATAATATATACGTACTATTTAATTTTGAATAGGATGTATAGATGGGACACATGTTGTCATAGACTCTCCCAAGAACTCAAGAAATGATTACGTTGACCCAAAAAAATTTTTCAATTCAACTGCTGGGTATTTGTAATGAGAAATGAAGATTTATAAATATTTTTGTCGGATACCCTGGAACCTCACATGATAGTTGGATATTACAGAATTCGCCAATTTGTCGAAATCTGGAAAATAATTATGGAGGTTAGATGTTTTGACTCTCTTTTCATTATAACCATTCCAATTATAAATCAAAAAGTTAGTCATTATTTAGTAATTAGGTCAAATCGTTCTTGTACCTCGTTCACAAACCGACAATATTTACCCAATCTTCTTGGAACTCTTCCTTAAATATTCTGGTATTTCTATAAAATCTTGATAAAATTCTAGAACATTTAGACAAACTTTGCCAAATGTTATGATATACGATTGTAAGTCATAGGCTGGCGGTATATGATCTTCGGCAAAACGCCCACCTTCACCATCAAACTAGGTCTTACTGAAAATTTGTGTATCGATTATTACATCTTGGGAGATTCTGAGTATCCTTGCAGAAGACACTAATTCGAATTTCGAAACAATTCAATTCTAAGCTGAGCTCAGGCCGTGTTGCTATTGAACACACGTTTGGCATATTAAAGCAACATTTTCGATAACTTTATTACTGCATGCTTAGGGGTATCAAAAAGCTGTGCCACTTTATAAGGTACAGGTAGGTAAGGAAGATACAGATGACATTTCATTTGAATAAATCCCTGAAGATGAAGAGGAAATCGCCTGTAGTAATGGTTTGTCATCAATTAATGCCTTTCGAGACCTACTATGCGAAGAATTACAAATTACATAAAATGGTTTGTGACATAGTATATAGTTTTTTTCATTTCGCTATTACAGAGGGAAGCCCATCATGTACCTGCAAGTGGAATGGGTTTATTTTATTTCCAAAACTTCATTATGTGGATGTATACAAAACCAATATAATACATAAAATACTTTAAAAATATTTAAAAATAAAATTTATTTAGAATTTTAATTAATTGTATAATATGTGTACATGTGTATTAATTTTTATTAATCCATAATACATTAAAGACATATATTAATTTTATGCTACAACAAAATACGAAAAATTAAATTTTAATTCAGGTTTTATTAGACTTTTCTGATAATAGGTAATATTATGTTATAACGTGTGTTATTAAACACCAATAAAATGAGAGTTTTTCTTATCTTCCGCCATTTCTTGCAGTTTATGCAATAATTTTTGCTTTGGGATTTTATACCCTACGCCACAAGGTGGTCAGGGTATTATGTCTTTGTGCATTTGTTTGTAACAGGCAAAAGGAAACGAGATAGACCCATAGTTCCTTTTGATGATCTGCATAGAATCACATTCTGAGTCGATTTATGCATGTCCGTTCGTCCGTCCGTCCGTCTGTCCACGTATTTTTGTAAACAAAGTACAGTTCGCATTTATTGCCCTATCCAGATGAAATTTTGCACAAATCATTTGTTTGGCCCAAGGACGAACCCTATTGAAATTGGAGATAATCGGTCAAAATTTAGATATAGCTCCCATATATGTCTTCGTCCGATTTTCTTTATATTGTCCACCAAACGTGTAATATCAGTCCGAATAGTATGGAATTTTGCATGTACGATCAGATTGGACCTGAAAATAAGTATGGCAAATTTGATAGCAGTCGGTTCAGATATAGCTATAGCTCCCATATATACTGTTCATCCGATTTGTCATATTTGTTACCCACAGCCGTAATATATACTCCGTAACAACGATATTCGGGGAAATATATAAAATACAGCTCAGAAATATCTTTGCCAAATTTTACCGAGATCGGTTCAGATTTGGATATAGCTCCCATATATAACTTCGTCCGATTTACCTTTGATTGTGCACCAAACGTCTAATATTTGCCCATATTGAATTAAATTTGGCACTTACGACCGAACTGAGTCTAGAAGCTAGTATGTCAAATTTGGTGAAGATCGGTTCAGATATAGCTATAGCTCCCACATATACTGTTCATCCGATTTGTCATATTTGTTACCCACAGCTGTAATATGCACTCCGTAACAACGATATTCAGGGAAATATATCAAATAGAGCTCAGAAATATCTTTGCCAAATTTTATCGATATCGGCTCCGATTTGAATATAGCTCCCATATATTTTTTATCCGATTTCATATAGCAATTAATTCTGAATTTGTAAATGGGGAATTGTTTCTTACCTATATTGTCATACTGTACGTTAATCTTGACATTTCTGCCTGCCTTTCCATCGATATTTTTACTATCCAATACATACTCTGGATTTAAAGTTTTTTTTTTGCCTCCAAAAGGCTTTCCAACTCTCTGCATTGGAAAAAATTAGAAAAAATAAATAAACTTGGTAACTTTATTTTAAAAACCTATACAATAAACACTTCATGAATTAAAAAACAAGTAAACAAGCTTGACCGGCCCAACCTTTGAATAAGCTCCATATTTGGAACGATTTTTCAAAAAAAAAAAAAAAAAAAAAATCCGTTAAAAATTCTGTTAAAATCTTAAAAATACCGAATGTAGCCGTTATATTAGGATCTATACGACGACGTGTGACCTGCATAGGCAACTTGTCATAAACCATTACAATATTCAAATGCGAAACTTGAACTTGAACTTCAGATACCAAGTTTGAAAAATTTCCGGTGAATAATGTTGCTTAAATCACCAAAATACCAAAAAAAGGAGGTGCCATTATATGGGAGCTACACCAAAACGTGGTGTAGGACATAATACACATTTGAGTAAAATTTTATCAACCTACTTCATTTCGTTCGGAAGCTAGAGTGATTTCCACAGACGGACGGACATCGCTAAATCTCTATGTCGTTTTTTTGCTCATCAAGAATGCACATACTTTGAGGGTATAAAAAAGGTTTCAACGATTACAGTTCGATATGTTAATGGTGTACAATACAAACATAGGACCATTCGACATAATTTTATGCCCGTCAACGAAGCAAAAGTTTACACACATCGTTTAATCGTCTGCATGTCTCTTGTTCTCAGCAGTTGTTGGAGTTTCAAAAATTATTAAACTTAAACATGGCAAAATCCATATTCAGACATTGCAGCAGTTTCCACTTTTTATGGGTAGACTTCCATAACGAAATATTAAGGACATGTGTCGACAATACGACATTCTACACAACTCTGGCTATGTGACTGATGCTTAATATAATCTGGATGTGCAATCGGACGAAACATATATGTGGGAGAAAAATCTAATTTGAAACCGATATGAACATAATCTGTGAGGTCCTAAAACAAAACCGATCGCAATCGGATTATGATTATATCTTAAGTGAAACGTGAGTATGAATTAGTATGGAATATAGGCATAATGAGCTTATAACTTCATCTGATGAATGGTGTCCATCAGCTTTGATATGTATAAACTGTTTGATCTGCCACACAAATATTATTGTTACGGAGTCCATATTATATGTCTTGTACGAATCATCGGAAAGGTAATACGGCAGAGTAAGTTAAGTATTAAACAAGTAGGTATCCCAATACCTAATCGAATTTTACTCCAATTCGTCGGAGGTGTTTCTAGGCTATATAATGGCTAACATGAAATTCAAACTCTGAGGCGGAATGATGTTGCAAAATACGGGATTTGAAATGGATTTTCAGTTCCTCAATATTGTGGTATAGAACTCTATTTGTCTGGTTCTAACTTTATATATATATATATATATATATATATATATATATATATATATATATATATATATATATATATATATATATATATATATATATATATATATATATATATATATATATATATATATATATATATATATATATGTCTGAGGACTACAGCATATGACAAGAGGTTGTCTGTTCACGTTCACGTCTTCGTATAGCCCCCATATAACGGTACCCTCCGATATTCGGTATTTTGATGATTTTAGCGACATTATTTACCGGCATTGTTTCAAATTTGGTATTTGAAGTTCTTAATGGATAATAGAGCCTAAGAGAGAAAATTGGTCATGTAAGTCCACGTCTTCATATAGCCCCCAGCAAAATTTTTACACTTTTAACCCCTTTTTACATATTGTTCAGGCCTTATTACAAAATTCTGCGAGGCCTTCATTACATTAATCACTCCAGCTTCCGGACGAAATGAAGCAGGTTAATAAAGTTTTACACAGATGTATGTTTGTCGTTTGTAAAGTAGGCTATTCAGTCACAGCTTTAAACAAAATTTGCTGTAAATTGGCAGCATATGTTCCTATGATAAAAGAAACATTTTCGCATACAACTGTCCATGTAGGTCAATGTTTTGATATAGTCCCCATATAACTTTACCTCCAAGTACTCCGTATTTTGATGATTTTTCTCACACTTTTCACCGGAAATATTTCAAGTTAGCAATGTGGATTTCCTAATAGGTACTAACTACATCCTATGACAGTAAATTGCCCATATAGGTCCTCGTCTTGGTCTCGTCGGTGCCTACCTATATTCGGTATTTTCAAGATTTTAGCGACTTTTTCACCGAAAATTGCAGGTCCAGTTGTTCGGATAGCCCCATATAATGCATCCTTCATATATTCGTTGCCATGATGATTTTAGCGAAATTATCCACCGGAATTATTTCAAATTTGATATTATATGTTCGTAATGGATACTTCAGCCTATGACAGAAAATTGTCCGTGCAGGTCCATGCCTTCGTATAGCCCCCGGTTCCTCACGACATTCGGTACTCTGATGATTTTAGCGACATTAATCACCGGCATTGTTTCAAATTTGGTAGTTTGTAATGGATAAAACAGCCTATGATAGAAAATAATCTGTGCGGGTCCATGTATTTGTATAGACCCTATTATTTCGGCTACATTCAGAAAAACGTGTACTTATATATACAATGTTTCGCCAACGGAGCTAGAACCCATTAGGACCCGCAAACACCAACTTTTAGACAAATCAGCGAAGAGATGTGGCAAAAATCATCAAAATACCGAATATCGCGAGGTACGGTTATATGAGGACTTTAGCACGGGCAATTGTCTGTTTTAGGCATTAGTATCCATGACGCTCTACGTCAAATATTGTGTCCTGTATCGTATTTTCAACAGACAGAGAGGGACAGATGGACATAGTTAAATCGACATAGGATTTTATGCTGATTAAAATCATCAATATACCGAATATCGGGGGGTACGGCTATATGAGGACCATACGAAGGAGTGGACCTGCACAGACAATTTTCTGTTTTAGGCTTTAGTATCCATTATTAACTTCAAATACCAAATCTGATACAAGTCCGTTAAATATTGTCGCTAAAATCATCAAAAAAACCGAATATCGGGAGGTACCGCTATATGGGGCTATACAAAACCGTGTAACAATATATACAATCTTTAACCAACGGAGCTAGAACCCATTAGGGACAACAAACACCAATTTTTAGACAAATCCGCGAAGAGATGTGGCAAGAACGATCAAAATACCGAATATCAGGAGGTACCGTTATATGGGGGCTATACCAAAACGTGGACTTATGCATGCAATCTTTCGCCACGGGAGCTAGAACCCATTATGACTAACAAATGACAAATTTTCAGACAAATCTGTGAAAAAATGTTGCAAAAATCATCAAAATAGCGAATATCGGCAGGTACCGTTATATGGGAATTATATCAAAACGTGGACCGATATATCCCTTTTTAACACCAACCATCCTAGACACAATACAAATTGTTCTGCTAAATTTTCACTCTACGTCAAAAAATGTCGTGATTTCAACAGACAGAGAGGGACCGACGGACATCGTTAAATCGACTTAAAATGTTATGCTGATTAAAATCATCAAATACCGAATATCGGGAGGCACGTACGGTTACATGAAGAATATACGAAGACGTGGACCTACACAGACAATTTTCTGTTTTTTCTATTTACAAACTTCAGATACCATATTTGAAACAGGTAAATAATGTCTCTAAAATCATCAAAAATCCGAATATCGAGAGGTACCGCTATATGGGGCTTACAAAAAGGTGTACCTATATATACAATGTTTCGCCAACGGAGCTGGAACCCATTAGGACCCACAAACACCAACTTTTAGACAAATCAGCGAAGAGATGTGGCAAAAATCATCAAAATGCCGAATATCGGGAAGTACCATCATAATACCGAATATCGGGAGGTACGGTTATATGGGGACTGTAGGAAGACGTAGATCTGCACGGACAATTGTCTGTTTTAGGCTTTAGTATCCATGACGCTCTACGTCAAATAATGTGTCCTGTATCGTGATTTCAACAGGCAGAGAGGGACAGATGGACATCGTTAAATCGACATAGAATTTTATGCTGATTAAAATCATCAAAATACCGAATATCGGGAGGTACGGCTATATGAGGACTATACGAAGGAGTGGACCTGCACAGACAATTTTCTGTTTTAGGCTTTACCAAATCTGATACAATTCCGGTAAATATTGTCGCTAAAATCATCAAAAAACCGAATATCGGGAGGTAAAGCTATATGGGGCTATACAAAAACGTGTAACAATATATACAATCTTTCGGCAACGGAGCTAGAACCCATTAGGGACAACAAACACCAATTTTTAGACAAATCCGCGAAGAGATGTGGCAAAAATTATCAAAATACCGAATATAGGGAGGTACCGTTATATGGGGGCTATACAAAAACCTGTACCTATATATACAATCTTTCTCCAACGGAGCAAGAACCCATTATGTCCAACAAATAACAAATTTTCAGACAAATCCGTGAAAGAATGTTGCAAAAATCATCAAAATACCGAATATCGGGAGGTACCGTTATATGGGAACTATACCAAAACCTGGACCGATATATCTGATTTTTAATACCACCCATCCTAGACACAATACAAATTGTTCTGCTAAATGTTAACGCTCTACGAAAAATAATGTCGTGATTTTAACAGACAGAGAGGGACAGATGAACATCGTTAAATAGACTTAGATATTTATGCTGATTAAAATCATCAAAATATCGAATATCGGGAGGTGCGGTTATATGGGGGCTATACCAAAACCTGTTATATGTATATGTTATACATGCAATGTTTCGTTACCGAAGCTAGAACCCATTCTGACCAACAAATACCATGTTTCAGACAAATCCATGAAAAAAAAGTTGCAAAAATCATCATCATATAGGAATATATCAAAACGTGGACCGATATATATCATCTTCAATACACGATACAAATTGTTTTGCTACATTTTGACGCCTTACGTCAAATTATGTGGCCTATATCGTGATTTCAACAGACAGACAGGCGGGCAAACAAACAGACAGAGATCGTTAAATAGACAATGCAAATTGTTCTGCTAAGTTTTGACGCTCTACATCAAATAATGTGGTCTGTATCGTGATTTCAACTGACAGACAGACAGACGGATTTTGAATATAAATAATTTTTTAGGGTCGACGACGAATATTCAAGGATGTTACAAACGGACTGACAAAGTTATTATACCCTCCTTTCCAGGGTAGCGGGTATAAAACTACTATCCGAAAACTACCACTTAAATTAAAACCGTTATATGGGGACTGTACCAAAACGTGGACCGATATATCTCATTTTCAATACCAACCAATGAAACCCGAAATATGGGGGATATAAGAAGACGTGGACCTGCCTACCAAAATGTTTGTCATAGGCTGTAGTACCCAATACGAACTTCAAATACGCTAAAATCATGAAAATATCGAATATCGGGAGGTACCGTTATGCGGAAGCTATACGAAGGCGTGGACCTGCAAACAATAAATTTTGTCATATGCTGTAGTACCCATTATGAACTTCCAACAAGAAGTTTGCAATATTTGCGGTAAATACTTTATGGGATCGACGACGAATATTCAGACAAAGTTAATACACCCTCCTTTCCACGGTGGAGGGTATAGAAATGCGAAAACTATCACTTAAATGAAACCCGTAATATGGGGGATATACGAAGAAGTGGACCTGCCTACCAAAATGTTTGTCATAGGCTGTAGTACCCAATACGAACTTCAAATACGCTAAAATCATGAAAATATCGAATATCGGGAGGTACCGTTATGTGGAAGCTATACGAAGGCGTGGACCTGCAAACAATAAATTTTGTCGTATGCTGTAGTACCCATTATGAAATTCAAACAAGAAATTTGAAATAATTGCGGTAAATAATGTCGCTAAAATTATGAAAATACCGAATGTTAAGATCGGTGAATAATGTAGCTAAAGTCATCAAAATACCGAATATCGGGAGGTACGGTAATATGAGGGCTATACGAAGACGTGAACCTGCACGGACAATTTTCTGTTTTAGGCTTAAGTATCCATTACGAACTTCAAACCAAATTTGAACAATTCTTGTAAATAAAATAATGTCCTCCCGAATATCGGGAGGTACCGCTATATGGGGCTATACAAAAATGTGGACCTATATATACAACTAGTTGAACACGGTGCGCTTCGCACCATATGCATTAAAAATTTTATATACGAATATTTTGTGGTTAAAAAACATTTATCATAAGACTTTTTGCGTAAACAAACAATTCCCTCGGTCTACTTACGCGTGAACATGCCAGGCACAGCTGTCCATGTGAAAAGCCGAAATATGCCAAATTTAGTCCGCATACACGAAGAGTTGGTCCTTCGGATTTATTAAATTCATAGCAAATGCCAAGCGTCCAGGAAACTGCAAATTTTTGAAGTTGAGTGGAATTTCTGTTGCTATTAGATAATTCGAGGTAGCAACATACTTCCCCATAATAGTCGTATCCTCAATTAAATTTTTGTGAAGTTTTTTACTGTTAGTCTAATACTATAGCCAAGGCGTTGTGGGACACAATCATATCGCAAACTTAACCAATTTCAATATAATTTGACAACCATTATTTTTGGACCAAATAATTTGGACCAAAATGGAATCGGATATGCATATCGTGTTTGGTGCATACAACACATGAAATCGGCCGAAATATCTGAACCGATTTCAATATAATTTGACAATTTTATGTACTAATATATTATGTACGCGTTAATGCAAATTTCATTTCATTTTGACATACATATCGTGTTTGAAGCATTAAATATGCGAAATCGGCCGAAAATAAATATGAGAGCTATATTTAAATCTTCACCGATTTGAATATAATTTGCAACATTTATTTCTGTACCAAATTCCGCCACACATTTTGAATTTCATTGGAATCGGACATACATTTCGCGTTGGGTGAATTAAATATGCAAATCGGCCAAAAGTATATATGGGAGCTATATCAAAATCTGAACCGATTTCAATATAATTTGACATTTTTTTGTACCAAATTTAGTCACTCATGCCGAATTTCATTGGAATCGAACATAAGTATCGTGTTTGGTGCATCAAATAACCGAAATTGGTCGAAAATGTATATACGAGCTATATTCAAATCTAAATCGATTTCAATATAATTTGGCAAAAACCGTTTTTGGACAAATTGCATCACACATTCCAAATTTCATTTAAACTGAAGCACACAGCGTGTTTAATACATCATATACTTGAAATCGGGCAAAAATATATATGGGAGCTATATTCAAATCTGAACCGATTTCAATATAATTTGGCAAATTTATTTTTGTTGCGAATTTCGTTACACATTCCAAATTTGGATACTAAATCTGTAATCGATTAATAGATAATTAGATAAAAAATCTCCAGTTCCAAATGGAATTTCAAAACTTTTTATATCCTATTTTACTTTCAGGCAATGTTTCACCGCTGAAAATTTTCAGGAAAATCTTGTCAGCGGTTTTCGAGTGCATATATTACAAACAAACATATAAACATTTTCATTTTTTTTTTTTTTATAGATATAGAAGATGTTTTGCCAACGGAGCTAAAACAAATACCAATTTTTTGGGGCAATACCAAAACGTGGACCTATACATGCAATGTTTCGCCACCGGAGCTAGAATCCATTATGACCAACTAATATTATTTTTCAGACAAATTTGTGAAAAAAATGTGGCAAAATCACCAAATATCGGTAGCTACCGTTAAATCGACTTAGAATTTCATGCTTATTATGAATATATATAATTTAATACACCCCCTTTCAAGGTAGAGGGTATAAAAATCGGAAAAGTACCATTTAAATGAAAACCGTAATATGGGGGATAAACGAAGTCGCGGACCTGCATACAAGCAAATTTGTCATAGGCTGCAGTACCCGTTATGAACTTTAAACATGAAATTCGAAACAACTGCGGTAAAAATAGGTGAATAATGTAGCTAAAATCATCAAAATACCAAATATCGGGAGGTACAGCTATACAAAAACATGGTCCTATACACACAATGCCTCGCCATCGGAGCTAGAACCCATTAGGACCCACAAATGCCAATTTTTAGACAAATTCGAGAAAAATGTGACTAAAACCATCAAATACCGAATATCGGGAGATACCGTTATATGGGGACTATACCAATACGTAGACCGTTAGATCTCATTTCGACTACCAACCATCGTAGACACAATACAAATTGTTCTGCTAAATTTTGACGCTCTACGTCAAATAATGTGGCCTGTATCGTGATTTCAAAAGACAGACTGACATCGTTAAACCGATACCCTCCATAGTATGGTGAAGGGTATAAAAATTGTTCACTAAGCAAAGTTTGAAAAGAAAAATTCGTATAATAAAAGCAAATACAATAATTCCAGCTCTGACTATCAAACAAATCAGAAAATCATGACTAATACTTTAATGATTATCATCATATTTATATAAACACAACGGTTCAAAGCAAAAACTTGGTGAATAGCCCATTATTTTATTCTTTTCTGTGAGTGACTTTATTATTTCTTTTGCTTGTACATATTATGGTAGAACTAAGGAGGTAAAGTCATGTAAACATATGTTTAAATTTGTTTAAAATTTATACATTTGACAACATCTTATTGTCAAAATTTTAATTTTTAAAACCATTGTATACAAACAAAATCAGAAATGGGAACTGATATTTATGCATTGAAAATCGACAAGGAAAATGACAGAAAATGCAGAGCTGGGAATGTTAATTGTACCATGGTACATATGCTAGTGGTTCTAATTTAATCTGACATAAATCATTTCCATATAATCTAAAAGTGTATTAGAAATTATTATGTCATTTAAGTGAATATTACAATTGTTGTATTTTATCATATTATTTCCTTTAAAAATTATTGTACTATTTAAACAATATTGTCTTAACATAGTTTTTGGTATGTTCCAATCGGTGCATAATGTTGCTAAAATAATCAAAATACCGAATATCGGGAGGTACCGTTATGTGGGGAATATACCAAAACGTGGACCGATATATAACATTTTCAGTACATAATACAAATTGTTCTGTTACATTTTTACTCTCTACGTCAAATAATGCGGCCTGTATCGTGATTTCAACACACACACAGACAGACGGACATTGTCGCTAAAATAATCAAAATACTGAACATCGGGAGGTACGGTTATACGAGGACTATTCGAAGACGTAGAGCTGCACAGACAAATTTTTGTGTTTCTATACTAAAATGTGGACCGATGCATCTCATTTTCAATAGCAACCATTCTAGACACAATACAAATTGTTCTGCTAAATTTTGACGCACTACGTCATATAATGTGGCCTGTATCGAGATTTCAACAGACAGACGGGCGGACATCGTTAAATCGACGTAGAATTTTATGCTGATTATGAATATTTATAAACATTTAGGGATATTACAAACGGACTGACAAAGTTAATATACCCTCCTTTCCAGCGTAGCGGGCATAAAAATCCGAAAACTGTCACTTAAATGAAAGCAGTAATATGGGGGATATACGAAGACGTGGACCTGCCGTACCGTTATATGGGGTCTATACAGAAACGTGGATCTGCATATTTTTTTGCATAAGTTGTCGTACTCATTATTATCTTCCAAAACGAAATTTGAAACGATTCCGGTAAATAATGTTGCTAAAATCGGGAAGTACCGTTATGTGGAAGCTATACGAAGACATGGACCTGCAAACAAAAAATGTTGTCATGTTCTGTAGTACCCATTGTGAACTTTAAACATGAAAATTAAAATAACTGCGGTAAATAATGTCGCTAAAATACTGAAAATACCAAATGAAAAAATCGGTGAATAAAATCATCAAAATACCGAATATCGGGAGGTACGTAGACCGATACATCTCATTTTCAATACCAACCATCCTAGACATAAAACAAATTGTTCTGCTAAATTTTGACGCTCTCCGTCAAATAATGTGGCCTGTATCGAGGTTTCAACAGACATACAGGCACACGGACATAGTTAAATCGACTTAGAATTTTACGTTGATTATTAATATATATACTTTATGGAATAGACGACAAATATTCAGACAAAGTTAATACACCCTCCTTTCCACGGTGGAGGGTATAGAAATGCGAAAACTATCACTTAAATGAAACCCGTAATATGGGGGATATAAGAAGACGTGGACCTGCCTACCAAAATGTTTGTCATAGGCTGTAGTACCCAATACGAACTTCAAATACGCTAAAATCATGAAAATATCGAATATCGGGAGGTACCGTTATGCGGAAGCTATACGAAGGCGTGGACCTGCAAACAATAAATTTTGTCATATGCTGTAGTACCCATTATGAACTTCCAACAAGAAGTTTGCAATATTTGCGGTAAATACTTTATGGGATCGACGACGAATATTCAGACAAAGTTAATACACCCTCCTTTCCACGGTGGAGGGTATAGAAATGCGAAAACTATCACTTAAATGAAACCCGTAATATGGGGGATATACGAAGAAGTGGACCTGCCTACCAAAATGTTTGTCATAGGCTGTAGTACCCAATACGAACTTCAAATACGCTAAAATCATGAAAATATCGAATATCGGGAGGTACCGTTATGTGGAAGCTATACGAAGGCGTGGACCTGCAAACAATAAATTTTGTCGTATGCTGTAGTACCCATTATGAAATTCAAACAAGAAATTTGAAATAATTGCGGTAAATAATGTCGCTAAAATTATGAAAATACCGAATGTTAAGATCGGTGAATAATGTAGCTAAAGTCATCAAAATACCGAATATCGGGAGGTACGGTAATATGAGGGCTATACGAAGACGTGAACCTGCACGGACAATTTTCTGTTTTAGGCTTAAGTATCCATTACGAACTTCAAACCAAATTTGAACAATTCTTGTAAATAAAAATAATGTCCTCCCGAATATCGGGAGGTACCGCTATATGGGGCTATACAAAAATGTGGACCTATATATACAACTAGTTGAACACGGTGCGCTTCGCACCATATGCATTAAAAATTTTATATACGAATATTTTGTGGTTAAAAAAACATTTATCATAAGACTTTTTGCGTAAACAAACAATTCCCTCGGTCTACTTACGCGTTAACATGCCAGGCACAGCTGTCCATGTGAAAAGCCGAAATATGCCAAATTTAGTCCGCATACACGAAGAGTTGGTCCTTCGGATTTATTAAATTCATAGCAAATGCCAAGCGTCCAGGAAACTGCAAATTTTTGAAGTTGAGTGGAATTTCTGTTGCTATTAGATAATTCGAGGTAGCAACATACTTCCCCATAATAGTCGTATCCTCAATTAAATTTTTGTGAAGTTTTTTACTGTTAGCCTAATACTATAGCCAAGGCGTTGTGGGACACAATCATATCGCAAACTTAACCAATTTCAATATAATTTGACAACCATTATTTTTGGACCAAATAATTTGGACCAAAATGGAATCGGATATGCATATCGTGTTTGGTGCATACAACACATGAAATCGGCCGAAATATCTGAACCGATTTCAATATAATTTGACAATTTTATGTACTAATATATTATGTACGCTTTAATGCAAATTTCATTTCAATTTGACATACATATCGTGTTTGAAGCATTAAATATGCGAAATCGGCCGAAAATAAATATGAGAGCTATATTTAAATCTTAACCGATTTGAATATAATTTGCAACATTTATTTCTGTAACAAATTCCGCCACACATTTTGAATTTCATTGGAATCGGACATACATTTCGCGTTGGGTGCATTAAATATGCAAATCGGCCAAAAGTATATATGGGAGCTATATCAAAATCTGAACCGATTTCAATATAATTTGACATTTTTTTGTACCAAATTTAGTAACTCATGCCGAATTTCATTGGAATCGAACATAAGTATCGTGTTTGGTGCATCAAATAACCGAAATTGGTCGAAAATGTATATACGAGCTATATTCAAATCTAAATCGATTTCAATATAATTTGGCAAAAACCGTTTTTGGACAAATTCCATCACACATTCCAAATTTCATTGAAAACTGAAGCACACAGCGTGTTTAATACATCAAATACTTGAAATCGGGCAAAAATATATATGGGAGCTATATTCAAATCTGAACCGATTTCAATATAATTTGGCAAATTTATTTTTGTTGCGAATTTCGTTACACATTCCAAATTTGGATACTAAATCTGTAATCGATTAATAGATAATTAGATAAAAAATCTCCAGTTCCAAATGGAATTTCAAAACTTTTTATATCCTATTTTACTTTCAGGCAATGTTTCACCGCTGAAAATTTTCAGGAAAATCTTGTCAGCGGTTTTCGAGTGCATATATTACAAACAAACATATAAACATTTTGATTTTTTATAGATATAGAAGATGTTTTGCCAACGGAGCTAAAACAAATACCAATTTTTTGGGGCAATACCAAAACGTGGACCTATACATGCAATGTTTCGCCACCGGAGCTAGAATCCATTATGACCAACTAATATTATTTTTCAGACAAATTTGTGAAAAAAATGTGGCAAAATCACCAAATATCGGTAGCTACCGTTAAATCGACTTAGAATTTCATGCTTATTATGAATATATATAATTTAATACACCCCCTTTCAAGGTAGAGGGTATAAAAATCGGAAAAGTACCATTTAAATGAAAACCGTAATATGGGGGATAAACGAAGTCGCGGACCTGCATACAAGCAAATTTGTCATAGGCTGCAGTACCCGTTATGAACTTTAAACATGAAATTCGAAACAACTGCGGTAAAAATAGGTGAATAATGTAGCTAAAATCATCAAAATACCAAATATCGGGAGGTACAGCTATACAAAAACATGGTCCTATACACACAATGCCTCGCCATCGGAGCTAGAACCCATTAGGACCCACAAATGCCAATTTTTAGACAAATTCGAGAAAAATGTGACTAAAACCATCAAATACCGAATATCGGGAGATACCGTTATATGGGGACTATACCAATACGTAGACCGTTAGATCTCATTTCGACTACCAACCATCGTAGACACAATACAAATTGTTCTGCTAAATTTTGACGCTCTACGTCAAATAATGTGGCCTGTATCGTGATTTCAAAAGACAGACTGACATCGTTAAACCGATACCCTCCATAGTATGGTGAAGGGTATAAAAATTGTTCACTAAGCAAAGTTTGAAAAGAAAAATTCGTATAATAAAAGCAAATACAATAATTCCAGCTCTGACTATCAAACAAATCAGAAAAATCATGACTAATACTTTAATGATTATCATCATATTTATATAAACACAACGGTTCAAAGCAAAAACTTGGTGAATAGCCCATTATTTTATTCTTTTCTGTGAGTGACTTTATTATTTCTTTTGCTTGTACATATTATGGTAGAACTAAGGAGGTAAAGTCATGTAAACATATGTTTAAATTTGTTTAAAATTTATACATTTGACAACATCTTATTGTCAAAATTTTAATTTTTAAAACCATTGTATACAAACAAAATCAGAAATGGGAACTGATATTTATGCATTGAAAATCGACAAGGAAAATGACAGAAAATGCAGAGCTGGGAATGTTAATTGTACCATGGTAGCATATGTATGGTTCTAATTTAATCTGACATAAATCATTTCCATATAATCTAAAAGTGTATTAGAAATTATTATGTCATTTAAGTGAATATTACAATTGTTGTATTTTATCATATTATTTCCTTTAAAAATTATTGTACTATTTAAACAATATTGTCTTAACATAGTTTTTGGTATGTTCCAATCAAAATACCGAATATCGGGAGGTACCGTTATGTGGGGAATATACCAAAACGTGGACCGATATATAACATTTTCAGTACATAATACAAATTGTTCTGTTACATTTTTACTCTCTACGTCAAATAATGCGGCCTGTATCGTGATTTCAACACACACAGACAGACGGACATTGTCGCTAAAATAATCAAAATACTGAACATCGGGAGGTACGGTTATACGAGGACTATTCGAAGACGTAGAGCTGCACAGACAAATTTTTGTGTTTCTATACTAAAATGTGGACCGATGCATCTCATTTTCAATAGCAACCATTCTAGACACAATACAAATTGTTCTGCTAAATTTTGACGCACTACGTCATATAATGTGGCCTGTATCGAGATTTCAACAGACAGACGGGCGGACATCGTTAAATCGACGTAGAATTTTATGCTGATTATGAATATTTATAAACATTTAGGGATATTACAAACGGACTGACAAAGTTAATATACCCTCCTTTCCAGCGTAGCGGGCATAAAAAACCGAAAACTGTCACTTAAATGAAAGCAGTAATATGGGGGATATACGAAGACGTGGACCTGCCGTACCGTTATATGGGGTCTATACAGAAACGTGGATCTGCATATTTTTTTGCATAAGTTGTCGTAACCATTATTATCTTCCAAAACGAAATTTGAAACGATTCCGGTAAATAATGTTGCTAAAATCGGGAAGTACCGTTATGTGGAAGCTATACGAAGACATGGACCTGCAAACAAAAAATGTTGTCATGTTCTGTAGTACCCATTGTGAACTTTAAACATGAAAATTAAAATAACTGCGGTAAATAATGTCGCTAAAATACTGAAAATACCAAATGAAAAAATCGGTGAATAAAATCATCAAAATACCGAATATCGGGAGGTACGTAGACCGATACATCTCATTTTCAATACCAACCATCCTAGACATAAAAGAAATTGTTCTGCTAAATTTTGACGCTCTCCGTCAAATAATGTGGCCTGTATCGAGGTTTCAACAGACATACAGGCACACGGACATAGTTAAATCGACTTAGAATTTTACGTTGATTATTAATATATATACTTTATGGAATAGACGACAAATATTCAGACAAAGTTAATACACCCTCCTTTCCACGGTGGAGGGAATAGAAATGCGAAAACTATCACTTAAATGAAACCCGTAATATGGGGGATATAAGAAGACGTGGACCTGCCTACCAAAATGTTTGTCATAGGCTGTAGTACCCAATACGAACTTCAAATACGCTAAAATCATGAAAATATCGAATATCGGGAGGTACCGTTATGCGGAAGCTATACGAAGGCGTGGACCTGCAAACAATAAATTTTGTCATATGCTGTAGTACCCATTATGAACTTCCAACAAGAAGTCTGCAATATTTGCGGTAAATACTTTATGGGATCGACGACGAATATTCAGAAAAAGTTAATACACCCTCCTTTCCACGGTGGAGGGTATAGAAATGCGAAAACTATCACTTAAATGAAACCCGTAATATGGGGGATATACGAAGAAATGGACCTGCCTACCAAAATGTTTGTCATAGGCTGTAGTACCCAATACGAACTTCAAATACGCTAAAATCATGAAAATATCGAATATCGGGAGGTACCGTTATGTGGAAGCTATACGAAGGCGTGGACCTGCAAACAATAAATTTTGTCGTATGCTGTAGTACCCATTATGAAATTCAAACAAGAAATTTGAAATAATTGCGGTAAATAATGTCGCTAAAATTATGAAAATACCGAATGTTAAGATCGGTGAATAATGTAGCTAAAGTCATCAAAATACCGAATATCGGGAGGTACGGTAATATGAGGGCTATACGAAGACGTGAACCTGCACGGACAATTTTCTGTTTTAGGCTTAAGAATCCATTACGAACTTCAAACCAAATTTGAACAATTCTTGTAAATAAAAATAATGTCCTCCCGAATATCGGGAGGTACCGCTATATGGGGCTATACAAAAATGTGGACCTATATATACAACTAGTTGAACACGGTGCGCTTCGCACCATATGCATTAAAAATTTTATATACGAATATTTTGTGGTTAAAAAAACATTTATCATAAGACTTTTTGCGTAAACAAACAATTCCCTCGGTCTACTTACGCGTGAACATGCCAGGCACAGCTGTCCATGTGAAAAGCCGAAATATGCCAAATTTAGTCCGCATACACGAAGAGTTGGTCCTTCGGATTTATTAAATTCATAGCAAATGCCAAGCGTCCAGGAAACTGCAAATTTTTGAAGTTGAGTGGAATTTCTGTTGCTATTAGATAATTCGAGGTAGCAACATACTTCCCAATAATAGTCGTATCCTCAATTAAATTTTTGTGAAGTTTTTTACTGTTAGCCTAATACTATAGCCAAGGCGTTGTGGGACACAATCATACCGCAAACTTAACCAATTTCAATATAATTTGACAACCATTATTTTTGGACCAAATAATTTGGACCAAAATGGAATCGGATATGCATATCGTGTTTGGTGCATACAACACATGAAACCGGCCGAAATATCTGAACCGATTTCAATATAATTTGACAATTTTATGTACTAAATATATTATGTACGCTTTAATGCAAATTTCATTTCAATTTGACAAACATATTATGTTTGAAGCATTAAATATGCGAAATCGGCCGAAAATAAATATGAGAGCTATATTTCAATCTTAACCGATTTGAATATAATTTGCAACATTTATTTATTTATTTTTTTTTTCGTTCCCACGCCTCTCACACCCGCCCCTGCCGACCGAGGGGGCCACCTCCCTATACGTAGAGAGTGCGTACACACCAAAGTCCGGACTAAGGCGGGTTAGCAATGGTTTCGCACCGGCTACAGAAACTTCATCAGCCAGTAAATAAAATAACAAAAAATAACAGACACAGATTAGTAAACAAAGTTAACAATGTACAGATTTCAAAAATTGCTGCTCATTGGCTGTGTCTACTGTACCGCAAAGGGAAATGTAGATCAAGTGCCAGATGATCAAGCAGCTTAGTAATTTATAACAGAATTTCAATCTACTGTTTACAACAATTACTCAAAGGCGAGTTCTACTAGTTCCGCTTGGGGAGATGTAGATAAGATGCCGTAAAATGAGTTTGGAAAATTAAAACAAAGACATGAAACAATTCACGAAATACTCATTAAACAAACAAAATTACATATGTAGAATATAGTTCTTTATTGTATTTAATGGATTACTTAAGCAAATAGTGTTAAATAAACTGTTATAAATAACACAAAGTGACCTCATAGGGTTGTTAAGCTCATAGTTAGTTCTCGCAAACGATAATTTTAAGGGTTCAAAATTACGAGTTCTGCGAGAAGGAACATTATGGTATATTTCACCTATAAGAAATGGAGAATCAATGAGACCCCGTACTAATTTAATGATAAATAGTGCTCTTAACATAAGACGTCTTCTTTCAAGTGATGGAAGGTCAATTAACAATAACCGACTCTCATAAGGAGGAAGAGGTTCGGAAACGTTCCAGTTTAAACCACGTAAAGCGAAAATTAAAAACTGAATTTGTACAGATTCAATTTTATCAGAGTAAAATTTATAAAATGGACTCCACAATATACAGCCATATTCTAATACTGGACGCACTAAGCTAACAAATAATCTTTTAGTTACGTAAGGATCATCAAACCCTTTAGACCAGCGCTTGATGAATCCTAGTAAAGATTTCGCTTTATTAACGCAAGAATCAATATGCAAATGAAACCGAAGCTTAGGATCTAATATTACGCCCAAAGAAAGACATCTTTTTGCATTTTTTTAGATTAAGGGTCATACCATTTGCACTACACCAGTTTACGAGTGAGTATAAATCATATTGTAAAGAGATTTGATCGCTAAGTGAATTTGTGTGAAGAAAAAGCTCTACATCATCAGCGTACATTAAAATTTTGGAAAAACGAACTACGTTTGGAAGGTCATTTAGGTAAAGAACAAACAGTAATGGGTGACTTCCCTGGGGTACACCTGATGAAACAATGATATTCTTCGAAGAGACATCACTAAAAATAACTCTTTGTGTACGATTATGTAAGTAGGAGGATATCCAGTTAAAAAGTGATGTTGGGAAACCCATTAAGTCTAGTTTTTGAAGCAAGAGCTTATGAATTACCGTATCAAAAGCTTTGCTAAAATCAGTGTAAATAACGTCAGTCTATTGCTTATTCATAAACTTTTTTGAACTTGACAAACTAATTCTAATAGATTAGTAATTGTAGATCTATCTTTCCTGAAACCGTGTTGACAAGGTGAAATTATGCTTTTTATGTAGTGTAATATTCTTCGTGATACCAAAAGTTCGAAGAGTTTAGGAATGGCGCTTAATTTAGCGATACATCTATAATTACTGATGACACTCCTATTTCCTGATTTATGCAGGGGAATAACAAAACTCGAACGCCAAAAGCATGGGAAATATCCTTTAGATAGGGAGAAATTAAACATTTTAGTGAGAGGTACAGAAATTTCACTAGCACAAGATTTTAAAATGTACGTTGGAACGCCGTCAGGGCCTGGAGAGAATGAGGAGCGTAGTGTTCTTAACCCATAGAAAACTTCGTCATCTGTCAGGATAATACGGGGAAAATTATTTAATTTCTCAATATTATAGCTGTAAGAACCATTAAAAGTATTCTGGGTATAAGAAGATTGAAAGAACTCAGCAAATAAATTAGAAATCACTAAGTTGTCAGAAGATTCACTACTGCCAAGTTTCAAGTGCTGGGAAATTTATGTGCTTTCTTTTTGGAATTTACAAATTTAAAAAAGTTTTTGGGTTTATGTAGCAAGTTTTGTTTCATTTTTATTAAATAGTGGGAATAACATTTGCAGTTTTCAGAGTTGTATCTACTCCTTGCGGAAGAATACTTTGAATAGTTCAGTGCAGTATTCGACGTTTTAAATTTTTTGAATAATCTGCTTTTTAAATTACGTAAACGTCTCAGTGAAGGGGTAAACCAAGCAGGACTCTGATCTAAATTTTGTTTTGCTATAGGTACAGAGCTAGATAATGCAAAATTAAGTTGCTCATAAAATTTTGAGACACATAAGTCAATGTCATCACTTAGATGCCATACAGTGTTAGATAAAATAGAGCGCAGTTTAATAAGGTTTGTTTTCCCAAAGTTACGCCTATCAATAGAAGCATTAACATATTTAGAATTCAGGGAAGCGTTTCTTAATTCGAGGTCTATCGAAAGTGTAGGGTGATAACTGTCTTCAGGGAGTACATAGGGAGAGCAACTAGAAATCGAAATATTCAATGAAGACGAAAAAATTAAATCTAACAGCCTGTCTTTATCATTTAATACATGCTTTACTTGGTACAGACAAAACTTAAATATCTTATCCCAAAAGACATCAAAACCTGTTGGGTAAGTCAGAGGTATGTAATCAAGAATATTTTCACCTGAGGTCCAAGATACCCAAGGAAGGTTAAAATCCCCTAAACAAATTAATGCAGAATTACCTGTAAGCAACGAAGACACTTTTGCAAATAATCTGCATGATTAAGATAAATTTCAAGTTCAGAATTAGGTGAAATATATGAACAAGTTAAGAAAATGGTATTACCAATGATATTTAATTTTGCGCAGATAAATTCCATATTAGGATCCGCTGAGACATCAATCATTTCTGAAGGAATCGAGTTATAAACTGCTATTAGAACTTCACCACCTTTTTTCGATAATCTATCTTTTCTGTAGACTTGATAATTATCAGAGAATAACTCAGTGTCCAGGACATCAGGTTTTAACCCAAATTCCGCCACACATTTTGAATTCATTGGAATCGGACATACATTTCGCGTTGGGTGCATTAAATATGCAAATCGGCCAAAAGTATATATGGGAGCTATATCAAAATCTGAACCGATGGACCAAATTTAGTCACTCATGCCGAATTTCATTGGAATCGAACATAAGTATCGTGTTTGGTGCATCAAATAACCGAAATTGGTCGAAAATGTATATACGAGCTATATTCAAATCTAAATCGATTTCAATATAATTTGGCAAAAACCGTTTTTGGACAAATTCCATCACACATTCCAAATTTCATTGAAAACTGAAGCACACAGCGTGTTTAATACATCAAATACCTGAAATCGGGCAAAAATATATATGGGAGCTATATTCAAATCTGAACCGATTTCAATATAATTTGGCAAATTTATTTTTGTTGCGAATTTCGTTACACATTCCAAATTTGGAGACTAAATCTGTAATCGATCAATAGATAATTAGATAAAAAAATCTCCAGTTCCAAATGGAATTTCAAAACTTTTTATATCCTATTTTACTTTCAGGCAATGTTTCACCGCTGAAAATTTCAGGAAAATCTTGTCAGCGGTTTTCGAGTGCATATATTACAAACAAACATATAAACATTTTCATTTTTTTTTTTTTTTATAGATATAGAAGATGTTTTGCCAACGGAGCTAAAACAAATACCAATTTTTTGGGGCAATACCAAAACGTGGACCTATACATGCAATGTTTCTCCACCGGAGCTAGAATCCATTATGACCAACTAATATTATTTTTCAGACAAATTTATGAAAAAAATGTGGCAAAATCACCAAAATACCAAATATCGGTAGCTACCGTTAAATCGACTTAGAATTTCATGCTTATTATGAATATATATTCTTTATGGGATCGATGACGAATATTTAAGGATGTTACAAATGGAATTACAAATTTAATACACCCCCTTTCCAAGGTAGAGGGTATAAAAATCGGAAAAGTACCATTTAAATGAAAACCGTAATATGGGGGAAAAATGAAATCGCGGACCTGCATACAAAAAAAATGTCATAGGCTGCAGTACCCATTATGAACTTTAAACATGAAATTCGAAACAACTGCGTTAAAAAATAGGAGAATAATGTAGCTAAAATCATCAAAATACCAAATATCGGGAGGTACAGCTATACAAAAACATGGTCCTATACACACTATGCCTCGCCATCGGAGCTAGAACAAATTAGGACCCACAAAAGCCAATTTTAGACAAATTCGAGAAAAATGTGACTAAAACCATCAAATACCGAATATCGGGAGATACCGTTATATGGGGACTATACCAATACGTAGACCGTTAGATCTCATTTTGAATACCAACAATCGTAGACACAATACAAATTGTTCTGCTAAATTTTGACGCTCTACGTCAAATAATGTGGCCTGTATCGTGATTTCAAAAGACAGACTGACATCGTTAAACCGATACCCTCCATAGTATGGTGAAGGGTATAAAAATTGTTCACTAAGCAAAGTTTGAAAAGAAAAATTCGTATAATAAAAGCAAATACAATAATTCCAGCTCTGACTATCAAACAAATCAGGAAAATCATGACTAATACTTTAATGATTATCATCATATTTATATAAACACAACGGTTCAAAGCAAAAACTTGGTGAATAGCCCATTATTTATTCTTTTCTATGAGTGACTTTATTATTTCTTTTGCTTGTACATATTATGGTAGAACTAAGAAGGTAAAGTCATGTAAACATATGTTTAAATTTGTTTTCAAATTTATACATTTGACAACATCTTATTGTCAAAATTTTAATTTTTAAAACCATTGTATACAAACAAAATCAGAAATGGGAACTGATATTTATGCATTGAAAATCGACAAGGAAAATGACAGAGAATGCAGAGCTGGGAATGTTAATTGTACCATGGTACATATTCTAGTGGTTCTAATTTAATCTGACATAAATCATTTCCATATAATCTAAAAGTGTGTTAGAAATTATTATTTCATTTAAGTGAATATTACAATTGTTGTATTTTATCATATTATTTCCTTTAAAAATTATTGTTCTATTTAAACAATATTGTCTTAACATAGTTTTTGGTATGTTCCAAGTTAAAATTGCATTTGCTTCTACAAATATGACATCATAGTTTTTATTTGTTTTGATTTACATCTGCATTTTATCAATTCTTTATTATGTTGGGAATAAAATACAGACAAATGACTGATCTCTGCAAAAATTTTCGCTTCCTATCTTAATTTGTTTTGACTCTAGCGTGATTACAACATACGGTCAGGTCTACAAATGGAATGACGAACTTAATATACACTCTATACTATTTATGGTGGAGGGAATAAAAGTGAGTGACACAGCTGTGCTCACATCAAAATATTTGGCCTTTATTGACATACTTTTTAATGCCCTATATTTGTAGAAAAACTCTTTGCAAAAAAAAAGTTCAATGTAGGTCAATGTTTTAGAGCAGCGCCAATAAAAACGTACCGTACCTAAAACACTTAAAAAATTGCCAAGGACCTATTCATTGAAAAATTGAATTAATTAAATAATCAATATATTTTATATGTGAAGACAAGTTGTGTGGACAGAACAAAACATATATATATATTTTTTTTTTTTTTGGGTTCAATGCTTCTTAATAAAACCATATACCGATCTGAAACGATTTTAATATAATTTGACAAAATTTACTTTTACACCAAATTCTGTCATACCTTCCATATTTCATTCAAATAGGAGGTACATACGTGTTTGGTACATAAATATGTGAAATCGGTCAAGAATATGGGAGCTACATTCAAATATTAACCGATTTCTAACTAATTTAACAAATTTATTATTGTAATTCTGAATTTCATTGGAATCGGGCATACATATCGTGTGTGGTATATACATACAACAGATCGTGGAAAAAGTATACATGGGAGATATACCCAAAGTCAACCGATTTCAATTTAATTTGTCAAATTTAGTCACTCATGCCGAATTTCATTGGAATTGGACATTCGTATCGTGTTTGGTGCATCAAATATGTGAAATCGGCCAAAAATATTAATTGGGCAAATCTGTACTGATTTCAATATAATTTCCATAGTTTTAGGAGGTACAATATTTTTAATTGTGACCCATTGTGGGGGAGGTGCCAGAAGGTGTAGTCTGACATATATCGTCTTCGCATCAGATCTTCCGTTGGTAAAAAAATATAATGTTTTAAAAAAGAATCTGAAGCATATTTCGAGTTTTATGAGCGGTTTGGTTACTAAAAATGTTGACCTCTTGTGGGGGAGGTACCACAAGGAGTGGTCCGATACATTCCATGTTTATACCAGATCTACGTCTGATACAAAAATTCGTATTGCAAAGTTTGCAGAAAATTGGATGAAGTTTGCTTGTTTTATAAGGTAAATTATTTTCGGTGAAAATTTTGACCTTTTGTGGGGGAGGTACCAGAAGGAGTGGACTGATATTGCCCATCTTCGAACTCTGAGTTTGATAATAATATTTCGATGTACCAAGTTTGGACCAAATCGGATATTCCCTTCGAGAGTTATCGTGTGCACCAGCGATCCAGACGGACGGACATCTCTAGATCGACTCTAAATGTCCTGAAACGGATTTGGCCCGAAGAGACCTAGGTTCTGAAACCGTTATTTCGATGAGGCACGTTTTGGCCGTATCAAATGACATATTTCGTTTGGGTGCGTTTTCCAGATTATCTTGACATTTTTACCATATGTAGGTATTGATATCCTAATTACAACAATATATATCTTATTAGTGGGGTTCATACTTCCCAAGATATAGGCCTTTAAAAGTCTCACCTCAACTCAATGTATGCCAAAATTTTCACACAAAGTTTTTGCTTCATATGACTCACTAAAATTGATCACCTTCATTTTGCAAGCATCTTCATCAAATTTTGCAACTATCGGAGTGTTATTACAACCTACAGAACATAAACAAAATCAAATACAAGTTTTTCTCAGTCCATAATTGCGTCCTGGATTTTGATAACATTTTTTAAGGAATGGACGGACATACACACGTAGCTTGACGTGTTAAAAAATGCAATCAAATTAAATGAAATTTTGCACAATTATATTTTGGACCAAAAACGGACTCAAATGAAAATGGTGCAAATCGATTTAGATATAGCTCCCGCCTTTGTTTACTTCTGTATTTAATTCTTTCTTCTTGTAAATGCTTTTTGTACAAAGCTGGTCAATGCAATCATACTTCACGGCGTTAAACCTATTAGATAATGTGCAAAAAGAGGGTTACGTTAGGTTAAAGGACGCGCGGTTACCATATGGCAACCGCTTTACTCGGAGACCTATAGGTCCATTGTGTTCATCCTAAAAGAATGTTAAGAAAAGAGGAATAAGTGATTGGTAGAAGAGGTGAACATAAAAGATAAAGTTGTAGAATTTTATCTACGGCTGAGGAGTTTGCCGTGTCGTCTTTAGCCACTTGAATCTTCTGGCTTATTGAAGGATTACTATAGGGTCAGTGTTAGAAAAACAAGACAGGTCATGTGACACTAGTTCTCCCACTAGCCTGTGTCTCACATTAATGAGTGCTGGGCAGTGGCAGAGCAAGTGCTCGACAGTCTCGATTTCTTCTTCATCTTGACAGATCCTACAGAAGTAAGTGTCGTCGCTGTCCCATTTAGAGGTCATAGTCCTCACCTTACAGTGACCTGTGGTGATACCCACCCCAAGTTTTAAATCAGGTTTTGACAATGACATCAGCGACCTTGTTCTCTTCTCTGAGAGTGTGGGCCAGATTCTTTTGGGGATGGTGCATCCCATTTCGTCCAGTCATTTTTGTTGGATTTTCTCAGAGTAATGTCTGTGAATAACATGTAGGAAATGGCACAGTGGTGGTTTAACCGAGTTGTCTACTTCAAATGTAGTTGATTCGGGTTACCTGGGAAGTTACAGTGTCCAGGAACCCAACAGTTCACGCCTAGTCCATTGCGACGCGCCCACCGTGATAGGGTGACTAGAGCTCCTTGCATTAGGTCCGAGATTGTTTGCAGGAATTTCCCGGCAATTAAAAGGACGATGTCATAAGCGTATACGACTACTTTCGTCCCTGTTACCTCTAGATCTATAAGTATGTTGTTAATAACCAAAAGCCAGAGTAATGGTGATAGGACACCCCTTTGCGGAGTGTCCCTAGATCTGATCTGATCTCTATGTCTATCAGCCTTTCCAAAGTTTTCAATAAGAAGGATGAGAGACTTATCGGTCTATAGTCCTTAGGAAGTGAGTGACTCGGTTTCCCCGCTTTGGGGATATTTAAAAGGCTTGAATGTATCTATAGCCCACTTAATTTTGGGTAAGCTTAATATTCTGTCAGCCAGGCTTTGGTCTCCTGCCGTATGATCACGATGCACTTGATCGGTTTGCCGATTGCTTGCCGTGTCGATACTGCCAGGGAAGTGTGTGTTGGCTAGCAGGTTAAGGCTGGAAATACATTAAGAGCATATTTTGCTGGCTTAAGTCATCAGCTGGCTTCTTCGTAGATGAACAAAGGAGTTTTAGGTTGACTTAGATCGATTTTGGGCCTAGACTCCTTTGTTCATTTCCGAAGAAGCCAAGCGACGACTTAAGCCAGCCAGATAAGCGCCTTATGTATTCCCAGGTTAAGAGTCTCTAGTCCAGAGTCAGGCCATGTGCCGTCAGTCAGTTTTATACTTCCTATGGATTTAGGATCCTTCGAAAGCACTTTACGAAATTTGGAGGCATCGTTGACACTTTCTATCGACTCCGTGAAGCATACCCAAGAGGTGCGCCTGGCCTTCTTGATCTCACTGTTGTACTTGTTAAACGATGCCTTATAGACATCCCAGACCGTAAGTAGCTTGGTCTTGTTGGCCCTATTATACAGTCGCCTACTAACCCTCCTTAAATTGGCTAAATGTTTTGACCACCAAACTGATTGACATTTTTTCCCTGGGTAGGTTAGCGGACAGACTTTTTCATAGCAATCAATCAAAGCACTCATCGCATTTACAGAGTTGTCTATATCGAGGGTTGAGGTTAAGACCATGTTGTCGAAACAGTGAAGCCTGGGTATAGCCATTTCCGTAAATTTGTCCCAATTTGCCTTTCTTGGATTTCTATGTGGTTTTTGATGAATACCCTCTAATAAATTTTTTAAAACCATCTTCCGGCGGTCTGAAAACGAGCACTCAGGAGAAACTTTCCAGTCTTGTATAAGAGATTTATCCTTGTTAGTTAGGGTGAGGTCAATGACCTCTGCCCTTTTTTTGATTTGAAATGTTGCATCGTTGCCCCTATTACATATTTTGAGATTATATATTTGGATAAAATCAAAAAATGGACTCACCTCTGACATTGCTATCTTTGCTGCCCCATTGGAAGTTGTATGCGTTGGCATCACAACCTATGATTATATGCCCTTTGTCAACCAGATCTTTGAGCAGCTCCTCTACTTCGTGGCTAGGTGGGTCAGATCGCTCGTATGGTAGGTAGAGAGAGATTAAAATGTGAACCCTCCCGGATTTAGACTCCAATCTCGCTACCGTAACGTCTCCTCCACTGCAGTTGCTAAGGAACATAAAATTTAAACTATTTTTGGCAACAATACACGTCCTTACCTTATCACTATTGGAGACCGCATAAGGGACGTACTGCCCACTCCCTAGTCCAGTTACCCTATTATTGTATATATAGGGTTCCTGAACCAGAGCTATATCTACTTCAGCTTTCGTGAGGGATAGGAGGAGTTCGGCAGCAACTGCTTTGCAGTGATGCAAATTAATCTGCATGATGCTAAGTAGCTGCGGTTTTCTTCCACCTAATGCAACGGCGTTAGCCGGAAATGGATCCAACCAGCGCCGAAGTGCAATTTTCCCCCACGAGCTTGAAGGTGCTCCTGGCCATCCGTATCCATAGATACTTTGATGACCAGGCACCCTCCCTCAGTGCTTGAACTGACAAGACGCCAGTTGTCTGTTCTGAGTTTGGGGTTCTGCTTGCCCAGTATTGTCAGGATGCGTGCCGGATCCACAGATGATGATGGCACCCAAGCTGTCAATACCTTACGACAGGGGATGTCCTTTAAGGATACAGCCGCTAGATCACATCCCTGCCAGAGGTCGCGAAAGCCAGATACTGCGGTGACTAGGTAATCCTTAGATTCCTGGTTTTCACATCACATGACTTTCACGCCTCTGGAAAGGGTTGCACTGCCGAACTGCATACTTCGTGGGTCACCCTCTCCCGTGAAGACAAGCTCCCTCAGTCGATCTTCGAATAGCAGCCATCGACAGCCTTGTCGATGATTGCTACCCGAACATTGTCCGGGTAGATGGTCTGGGAGTATTTTCCTCTCCGTCCTCTTTGGCCTGCCGGTGGATTTGACCCAGCAGGGTCAGCACTAGCCGTCACCTCGTGAACAACAACCGTAGTAGTCTTGTTATCGGTGGTGGATTTGCTGACCTCCGCAGGGCCCTCAACAGAGGGTTGAAGCACAGGTTGGTTTACCCTTCTGTTGGTAGCAGATGGTAGGAGAGGTAGAAGAGTCCGATTAAGAGAACAGCTTGGTAAATGCGGGTGGTTCTTTTCGAAATTTGCAATTACCTTGAGGTTCATCTTAATCAGAATTCTCTCTCTCTCCGTTATCTGCGCGGGGTTTTGGCCGATACATTTTTTATAATAATTTACCGACCTTTAGTAGCCCCGCTTTGTTTCGCCACCTTCGGGTCGGCGCCATCATGAGAGGTAGGGTTTCTGGTAGGATCCCTGCCATTACCTACATTGATGGCGGCTTGCCGATCGAGGCTGGTAACATCGGAGGTGACCGACGATGATCCCCCTGGATTTGGGACTCTGCGCAAGTCTCGCTGGGAGTGTTCTTAGTGGCCTTTTAAAGTGACTCACCACTTTTGGATGAGGAAATAACCGTGATGTCAAATTCCTCATCCGAAAGTGGTGAGTCATTTCTAAAGCCAGAAGAAACACTTTCCTGACTGAGCCTTTGCGTTTTTGTCTTTTCCAGGAGAGCGGACAATTGTTCACTATGTTGCTGAATACTGTCATGGATGACGTCACTGTAATTCAGTATAGAGTCGTTCAGTATAGAATCGTGTTCTGTGGCCGGTCCTTGGTCGTTGCTTCCTTGGAAGCAATAGTGTCATTGGTGGTGGTTGGGGGTTTGTTTTTGTTTGTATAATTATTTTTCTCCATATGAAAAAGTCGGACTTGGAGGAGACGAGGAAACCATGCATAGCCTCCCTACAATGGCAAGGACTTGACAACTAAGCCTGTTAGTCGCCCAGGTATCAGTGAGGCAACCGTACGAATACAGTCGGTACCCTGACTGCAAACCGAGGAACAGCGTTAGGGGGTCTTAATCTTCGGTAGACCAATACCGATTACTGGATAGTTTGAGGCGCCAGTTGTTCGCCTCGTCGAAACAGGGATCATGGGCACTCGGATATTTGTTCCGAGACTCTCCCCCCGGTACCGCTGAGTTGTCCGCGACTGCTTATTTATTCGCAGCTGCCCAATATATCTATTGGGCGTTCCACTATCCGCAACCTGTAGAAGCGTCCGGTAGCATCCAGTCATGCTTCCGATAATCGACCGGTAACCCTGGAAATTAAAATATTTATTAAAAAAAACTGTTTATGCAGAGTATATAAGAAAAATAAATATTCATTTCGAATCTGCCTTTAAAACTGTAATAAGTAATCTGAAAAACTGATTTAATTTATTTTTTGTCCCCTCCCACACAACGTCTATGGGCACAATGTCCAAGTGAGAAGTAACAATGGCTGATGTTGAGCCTAGAAAAATTAAACTGAAGAGACTGAAGGCTACTATTAATTCTACTTATGACAACGTTTGTGTTGAAAGTAGAGGATCGAAGTATAGACGAAGTATCGGACATTTACAGGCAGTGTAGTAAAGCATACATGACATTTTCGGCGCCAATATTTGAGACAGATATATGACTTTTTCGTCGCTCATGATTGAACTCTCTCAATCTTTTATGAATAATTCTACAATGTGTTTCCTAGTGCGTGATCCAATATCAGAGACAGATTAAACGTATCTTTGTGAATATTCAATTAAAGGTACACTTCAAAAAATGAGTCTGCTGTTGAAATTAAAGGACTTCAGAGGGATGTTAACAATTAAATAACAGCTCTGAAGTTTCATAAGATCAATATTTATAGTTTGCTTCCAATTTTTGCATTTCTTTGCTCCAACAAGCTTCCCACAAATTCTCTTTCATGTTAGGAAAACACCACTAGTAAAAAAACAGAAATAAAATCAAGTATGAGAAAGTATATTATTCGAAAGGTAACTGTAACAAGTGAAAATGTAATAAACACAATACTCTTTTGCATAGAGAACCTAAATCGTCAGGTTGTAAGTTGGCTATTGCAAATTCTGATGACGATCCTCGTACGAGTCGACAAGAAGCACATTTCTTATATAATGCGAAAAATTGAGCTGGGTTTTCACCTGGGGATATTATAGATGTTCTATATCAAATAGGTTTGTAACAGTGCTGGCCCATAGTATTAGCGTGTAATGCATATTTTTAAAAACCTAATACAAATTGTAAATGGTTAGCCTTTCTCTTTAAAAAGCCTAAACATTGATAAACAATGTTGGGCTTTCACCTGGGGATATTATAATACAAAAATTGAGCTGGGTTTTCACCTGGGGATATTATAATACAAAAAATTGAGCTGGGTTTTCACTTGGGGATATAATAGATGTTCTATATCATATAGGTTCGCTGTTGGATCAATTGTTGTTCGTTGGTAATAGAATCAGTTGAGAACGGCTGGACCGATTTGCATAACATTTTGTGCAAACGTTCGTCATACCTCGAGTTAGGTTTATAAAGAAAAAAATATTGACCACGCCTACGTTTACGCCCACTATTCCGATTTATCTAAAATCCTTATATTTTCCAAATAATGAAGATATCGGTTTGAAAATTATTATACGAAATACTGTTGACTCTCCGAAATACGAAATACTGTTGACTGGTGGGCTGAGGAACTGACCACGCCTACTTTTTAATCTATATATTTATATATACACCAATTGTTGTTCGTTGGTAATTGAACCAGTTGAAAACGGCTGGAGCGATTTGGATATTTTTCTTTTGCTTTTAACGTTTGTCCTAAATCTATGTGTAAAACATTTTAAAAAGTATATCAGTTGAGTACGGCTGCGCTGATTTGACTCAAATCTTCTTTTTTCTGAAAGAAAATTTTGAGAAAAGCCTCTAGAAAAATCGCGGAACTAAAAATATTGACTGTTCTACTTTGATATGGAATTTTGTGTAGAATTATTTCAGAATGCCTTTTAGAATTGAAAATTCTTATTGAAAAAATAAAACGGAAAAAAATCGAGAAATTTTTCATATTTTCTATACATGCCGTTACCGTTATATGATTGCCATACCAAAATTTTCAATTTTGTTTAAAAACACTTCTTAAATCTTCAAAACATTTTAAATCACAACGTACTTTTAAATTGATGCTATGCCTAATGGGGAACCAATTCAAAATTACTTTTGATTTGGAAAATATTGCTAAGACCTTTAAAATACTGATAATTGAGGTTTGAAATTAAATACGATGGACTTCAGAGGGATGTTAACAATTAAATAACAGCTCTGAAGTTGCATAAGATCAATATTTATAGTTTGCTTCCAATTTTTGCATTTCTTTGCTCCAACAAGCTTCCCACAAATTCTCTTTCATGTTAGGAAAACACCACTAGTAAAAAAACAGAAATAAAATCAAGTATGAGAAAGTATATTATTCGAAAGGTAACTGTAACAAGTGTAAATGTAATAAACACAATACTCTTTTGCATAGAGAACCTAAATCGTCAGGTTGTAAGTTGGCTATTGCAAATTCTGATGACGATCCTCGTACGAGTCGACAAGAAGCACATTTCTTATATAATGCGAAAAATTTAGCTGGGTTTTCACCTGGGGATATTATAGATGTTCTATATCAAATAGGTTTTTAACAGTGCTGGCCCATAGTATTAGCGTGTAATGCATATTTTTAAAAACCTAATACAAATTGTAAATGGTTAGCCTTTCTCTTTAAAAAGCCTAAACATTGATAAACAATGTTGGGCTTTCACCTGGGGATATTATAATACAAAAATTGAGCTGGGTTTTCACCTGGGGATATTATTATACAAAAAATTGAGCTGGGTTTTCACTTGGGGATATAATAGATGTTCTATATCATATAGGTTCGCTGTTGGATCAATTGTTGTTCGTTGGTAATAGAATCAGTTGAGAACGGCTGGACCGATTTGCATAAGATTTTGTGCAAACGTTCGTCATACCTCGAGTTAGGTTTATAAAGAAAAAAATATTGACCACGCCTTCGTTTACGCCCACTATTCCGATTTATCTAAAATCCTTATATTTTCCAAATAATGAAGATATCGGTTTGAAAATTATTATACGAAATACTGTTGACTTTCCGAAATACGAAATACTGTTGACTGGTGGGCTGAGGAACTGACCACGCCTACTTTTTAATCTATATATTTATATATACACCAATTGTTGTTCGTTGGTAATTGAACCAGTTGAAAACGGCTTGAGCGATTTGGATATTTTTCTTTTGCTTTTAACGTTTGTCCTAAATCTATATGTAAAACATTTTAAAAAGTATATCGGTTGAGTACGGCTGCGCTGATTTGACTCAAATCTTCTTTTTTCTGAAAGAAAATTTTGAGAAAAGCCTCTAGAAAAATCGCGGAACTAAAATATTGACTGTTCTACTTTGATATGGAATTTTGTGTAGAATTATTTCAGAATGCCTTTTAGAATTGAAAATTCTTATTGAAAAAATAAAACGGAAAAAAATCGAGAAATTTTTCATATTTTCTATACATGCCGTTACCGTTATATGATTGCCATACCAAAATTTTCAATTTTGTTTAAAAACACTTCTTAAATCTTCAAAACATTTTAAATCACAACGTACTTTTAAATTGATGCTATGCCTAATGGGGAACCAATTCAAAATTACTTTTGATTTGGAAAATATTGCTAAGACCTTTAAAATACTGATAATTGAGGTTTGAAATTAAATACGATGATATAACGAATATACTTTTTATATTCGGGGGAACATAAAATAAGTCATAAAGTGGACTTTTGTTGTAATTCTTTGACAAATAATTTATAACCTCGAAAATGCTTTTGAGCCCTTAAAAATGCCTCAAATCGGCCAAATTAAAGCAGAATAAATATATACCTTTTGTAACGTCAAAAGGTATACTAATAATATATAATCCTGTGCAAAGTTTGAAAGACGCATATTAAATTTGGTGACCTTTATCGAACATAGTTTAATCAACGAACATTTCAACTCTTTAACATACTTTACGGAATCCCTAACTTATATTATGATAGTTAAATTAAAGTCGCGTTGACAGGGTTTCAATTTTGAAATTACTATGAATTCTGTGGTCAAAAACTGCAAAAAAATTGACAAGATATGGAAATAATCCATCCAACAATACACAAAGGCACTCAAATACGTTGCTCTATACTCCTTAAAGGTTACGATAGACTTTTAATTTGATACAGTCCTAGGGGTTACATAAAGAATCATTTGTACAAAATATGTATCAGGTCGGTCTACATTGTGATATAGACCCCCTCAAAGTATAAATCCCCTTTCAAATTCCTCAAATGTTTTTAATTCGAGATTTAAGAAAGAACAAAACATTCTTTCGAAACAATGACAAAAGATTAAAATGCTTACACTCCGATAACAGCCTCCAAATTATGAAAATAATTCATTAGTTTTACTTTAAATATAGATACATTGCTGATACCTTGAATTTCAGATGGAAGAGTATTCCATAGGCGTATTAAACCAATTAAAAATTGCCACTCCGAAACAAGACATCCTCTATTCGATCTTGCAAATCTGATCCTCTCAAATAGGTACTTCGGTGTCTGTTTGTATATTATTTTATGAAGGAATACTAATGTTCTGGTTTTAATGAAGGACTGGAAGCTGATCCCATATAACGTATTCAAATATTGACTAATATGCTGCATTTTACTTAAACCATACACATAACGAATAATGCTATTATAAGCCACATTTAACTTATTTCGAGCTCACATCCATATATTAACCCTGGTATCAAGTTATATTTAGCCAAAAGTTGTCGTATGTATGACGGAGTAAAGGAGTGGGAAAGCCATAATGTTCGCAATTTTGAATAAGTCTGTCCTACAGCCATATTAATGTGATTTGTCCAAGTTAAAGAAGAATTGAATACAACACCAAGGTTTTTTGTACTGGCAACAAGTGAAATTTTTTCTTGATTGACAAGTATATTAATATCATCTATCTGTAGGTTTTTATTTTTGTGAATAAAAAGACACTTGGATTTTTGTGAGTTAAGGCAAAGTCCATTTGCTCTAGCCCAATTGCCTACCCTGCCGAGGTCATCATTAAGTTTTTGGATGCAGTCATTAATATCGTTTACCGGGCTACTAATATAGATTTGATCATCATCCGCATACATGTGTATTTTACTATGAATATGTTGTAGCATACAGAGAGAAAAGGAGTGGACCCAATATGGAACCCTGGGGAACTCCTTTCTCTACTCCTAATGGTTTAGATTTAGAATTACCTGATACTACCGATTGTTTTCGATCCGATAAGTATGATTTAATGAGTCTTGTTGATGTGTTTGCAAAATTGAAAAAGTGATGTAGCTTAAAACAAAGATTATTGTGATCAACAGTGTCAGAAGCTTTTGAGTGATCAAGCAATACCAATAAAACTGCATTATTTTCGTCTATGTCGTTCCTTACCGACTCCGAAACTTCAATCTAGGCACTAATACAGCTATGATCTGCTCGAAATCCAGACTGAGCAGTTGTTAATGGACATTCTCGTTGTATGTACTCTGACATTTGTTTATAAAGCAACTTCTCAAAAACTTTTGAAAAGAAAAACAAAATTGATACTGGTCGATATTCAGTATTTGTTTTGGGCAAATGAATTAATTTTGCATGCTTCCAAACCATTGGATAAATGCTATTACTCAAAATTGTATTGAAAATGTATGTGAATATGGGTAGCAGCAAAGGAAGTAGTATCCGTATGAATTTTGGATCAATATTATCAGCACCAATTGCATTGGATTTTATCTGTCTGAAGCTGTATAGGACTTCGTCATTGGTCACACATCGGAACTCAAATTTTCCCTCACCAGACGGAAGGAGGAGTTAGCTTGAACCGTCGGAATGTTTGTAAACGTTTTGTGTAGTTCGTGCACATCTACATGACATGTCTGAAGAGTCTGTGATTTTCCTACACCAATGTCTTGAATGACTTTCCATTTGCTTCTTGAATGTACAGCTGAATTAAAACGTGTGTAATGATATTCCGTTTTGGCTGTGTTAATTTCATTGTTCACCATTCTTCGTGCAGACCGATATTCTTCGTGAAGATCTGGAGTTTTGTATCGCTTTCACCTTGAGTAAGCTCTATCTCTTTTGGCTATATATGATTTTATGGTGGAGTTAAGCCAGGGCTTGGTGTTCGATTTATTCATCTTGCTTCTAATCCGAACAGTGTCATTATATAGGGAAAGGATATTTTTTGAAGAAACTCTACTCGGTCATCAACAGAAATAATACCATAAATATCGCTCAAATTTATATGAAAGAATTTTTCCTCCAGAATATCATAATTAAAATTTCGGTAGTCCCGAAATGTGTATGTCTGAAAGGATTCCATTATATTAAAGTCGTAAGCCAGGAAGATCATGTCATGCATGGAAAAACATGGCGCTGAACCTGGGAAAGGTCATTGACGAAAATAAGTCAAGTAGAGTACTGGTCGTCATTGAAAAGTGCGTAGGACATGTTGTATTTGGAGCATGTAAACCAAATGATGACATAAGGGTTGTTAATGAAGTGTCATTAAGAATATTACAAATAAAATCTCCAGTTATAATAACTTTTTATGTCCCATGTAACATTCTCCAGAACATCTTCAAGTTGATGGTGTCTAATGTTGTTGTTGGGTCGATATATGCAACCAATCAACATTTCTTTGTTGTTAGACTTTAGTTCAATGAAAATGTGTTCGATTTCATCACCTTCACTTGATTTGATTCGTAACAGAGAATATAAAGTATTCTTAACGAAAATTGCAACGCCGCCCCCACGTCGTCCTCTGTCCGACCTATATGCTGTATACCTTTGCAAATTAATTAAACTGTCGGGAATTGATAAGTGAAGCCAAGTCTCAGGGAGACATATAATATCAATAGCTGAATTTTCAAAAGTGTAAATAAATTCATCTGTTTTATTCAAAATACTTTGCGAATTTATATGAAATATTTTTATCTCCTTTCTTTGATTGGCTAAAATTTTTACTAAATTCTTAGTTACATCTATGGAATCTCTATCTGTGTTATTTACGAAAACCATAATAACTGGTAAGCGAGGCATCAGCATTTGGTATCTGTAAAAATTGTATCTTCCAAAGGAAGAAATATGTAGAGGAAGTTCTGAAATGTAAGCAAGTTGGAAACAAAATTAAGTTGTAAAAAGTAATAACATTATTAAAATCAATTAGTAAAAGACACAGAAATGACAAAAAATTAAAAAAATTATGATGTCTATTGTTTTTGGCCCATAGCACGACATTCATCGATGATTTTTGGATGGTAAATGCATATTGGTTCGTTGCTGTTGTGTCGCTTAACATATACAAGACCCCGAAAGGTATACGCTGATTGCACGAGGTCCTTTTTCTTGGTTTCCCACATAGGAAGGTATATATGGATCTTCCTATCTCGCCGAGCTGAGTCGATCTAGCTATGTATGTCCGTCAGTCCGTCTGTCCATGTTAATTGTAATCACTCTACAGGTCGCAATTATGATCCGATCTTCACGAAATTTAGATTGGAGGTTGGGCTAGGGTCAGAATAGAGCCCTATTTCTGGAGATGATTGGATAATATTTAGGGGTTGAAATGGACCAAAAACTGAAAAAATTCCTGATTTTGCAGTTGCTCTAAAGGTCGCAATTATAGGAATTTAGCATGGGGCTAGAGCTTAGGGCTGGGCAGAAGCCTTCCAATTTTGATGGTCATCGGGTAATATTTATTGGGTGAAATAGGCCACAACATTTGTGTTAAATAAAAGTCAAATTTTCCATTAAACCGCGAATATTCTTAATCCGGCGAAATCACAAATAGACGAAGAGTTAAATTCTGACCGTTATGTAGATGCCGATAGTAAATATATCGGTTATATATAGCGAAATATATGCAATGTGTATATACAAAGGAAGGGGATGTTAGTTGGAATGCCTTTATCTCAAGAATGGCTGGACCGATTTTGACAAATTTTGACAATTCAGAATGTCCTCTTGACACAAAAGTATAAAATCTAAAAAAAATGGCAGAAAAATGACAATAGTCATGTTTATTTAGATTTTGTAGTATTTTCTGACCATTTTTATATTTCCATATTTTTTGTCGCATGTGATTTTTCCAATTTGACTTATAATATTTTGTAATATTTTTTCACTTTACAATACAGGTTGGGAATATATAGACAATTGTAGACAATTTTTACCAAATTTATACATATACTTAAGACCCTTCTATTCGCAAACTGAAGATTAAACGGCAACGAAATACGCATCATCCTTTAAATTATTTTGTTCCAGTTTTTTAGTATGTTTCTTCACAGAATTCTTCCTCTTGACTGTATTTACTAAGTTTTGGTGGATCGTCCAATTTCCAACACTTCTCTAAAAGTTTTCCTCTTTTCTATAGTTATACGAAATGAAATGCAGGTTGTAAATACAATAGGGATTGGCTTAGAAATAGTTCCCGTTCCTATTTTTGAAAAATCCAAAGTATAACCAGGAAGTTTTTCAGTCAATACTGGCAATACTAAACTAGAAGCTTGAATTCCAAAACGTTCCTTGTGAGATGATTTCAACAAAAAAGTACATTGTTTCTCAACGGATCCCGCCATTCCCTCATTTAAGCCTGAAATCCATGCATTTAGTTCTCTTGTTGAAAGATTGAAATGAATGATTGCTGGAATCTATTAGAGCTCTGGCATAAAATACGACGTATATTTGGCTATAAAATAATTCTGCACTCTAGACTCTGTATTATATAAGATTTGTGCTGCTTGTCGGCTAGTACGAGGCTCGTCATCAGCATTTACAACAGCCAACTTACAACCCGGCGGATTAGATTCTCTATGCAAAAGATATTTGGTTTAATTTATGTTTTTTACTAGTGGTATTTTCCTAACATGAATGCAAATGCAAAAATTGGAAGCCAACTATCAATACTGATCTTATGCAACTTCACGCACTAGGAAACACATAGTAGAATTATCTATAAAAGATTGAGAGAGTTCAATCATGAGCGCCGAAAAAGTCATATATCTGTCTCTCATATTGGCGCCGAAAATGTCATGTATGCTTCACTACACTGCCTGTAAATGTCCGATACTTCGTCCATACTTCGATCCTCTACTTTCAACACAAACGTTTTCATAAGTAGAATTAATAGTAGACCACAGTCTCTTCAGTTTAATTTTTCTAGGCTCAACATACTCCGATAGTTCCAAAATTTGATTGAAGATGCTTGCAAAATGAAGGTGATCAATTTTAGTGAGTCATATGAAGCAAAAACTTTGTGTGAAAATTTTGGCATACATTGAGACTTTTGAAGGCCTATTTCTAGGGAAGCATGAACATCCCACTTATAAGATATATACTGTTGTAATTAGGATATCAATACCTACATATGGCAAAAATTTCAAGATAATCTGGAAAACGCACCCAAACTTTACATCCTCCAAATTTTTACACCCTCAGCCATGTGGCTAGTGTCTCATTGAAATAACGGTTTCAGGACCTAGGTCTCTTCGGGCCAAATCCGTTTCAGGACATTTAGAGTCGATCTAGAGATGTCCGTCCTTCCGTCTTTCTCGCTCGTGCGCACGATAACTCTCGAAGGGAATATCCGATTTGGTCCAAACTTGGTACATCGTAATATTATTATCAAACTCAGACTTCGAAGATGGGCAATATCGGTCCACTCCTTCTGGTATCTCCCCGACAAAAGGTAAACATTTTTACCGAAAATAATTTTCCTTATAGAACAAGCAAACTTCATCCAATTTTCTGCAAACTTTGCAAATACGAATATTTGTATCAGACGTAGATCTGGTAGAAACATGGAATGTATCGGACCACTCCTTCTGGTACCTCCCCCACAAAAGGTCAACGTTTTTAATATCCAATCCGCTCATAAAACTCGAAATATGCTTCAGATTCTTTTCAAACATTATATTTCTTTACCAACTACACCTTCTGGCACCTCCACCAAAATGGTTTACAATTATCAATATTGTACCTCCCATAGCTATGGAATCAAGTCAGCGCAACTTTTCAAACTTGATAAATATTCCACTCAACCAGGTATCTGAATAAGGTGAATAAGGAATTTATCGGTCCAATTCTTCTGGTACCTCCTCCAAAGGGTTCGAATTTTGATTAACATTTATTCAGTTTTCTTTAAAATTTACCGTCCCATTGTTTATCAACATTTTCAAAATATTATGGCATATCTTTTCTAAAAAGCGGGAAGAGGTCCATATAGTCCAAATACGGCATATTATAATATTTATATCACTCTTTGGGAACGTCCCTCATAATGGGTCAACACACCAGGCGTACCATCCTGAGCTAAGGGTACTTATATAGCAGTCGGCTAAACCAACGGATACTTTTCAACTTGTTAATATATAGATTATGCCTTATTTTAAGAAGAAATATTGCGGCCAAGTAAATAATAAAAACAAGATGGAACCATGGCCTTTGATGATGACAAATATGTTGCTTACGCGATCAGATAAGAGATTTATTATTGCAACCTACAGAGCAGCAACAAAATCGGAAAAAATATTTGTTTTTAGTCCGTATTACCCGATTTATCGATGTCCATCTGTCTGTTGTAATCAAGCTATCTTTCAAACGAAATGAGATAGAAGGCTTAAATATTGCACGCATGTGTCAATATTGGCCATGTGGCCATGTCATGGGCCACGTTTTCGTATAGCTCCCATATAACGGTACCCCCCAATATACGGTATTTTGATGATTTTAGCTACATTATTCGCCCGAATTGTTTCAAATTTCGTATTTGAAGTTCGCAATATTTTCTACAACATATGACACAAATAAAGGTACCTCCCGATATTCGGTATTTTGAGGATTTTAGCAACAATATTTACCGGAATTGTTTCAAATTTCGTATTTGAAAAAAAAAAAAACAAAAAAAAAGTATATATATATATATATATATATATATATATATATATATATATATATATATATATATATATATATATATATATATATATATATATATATATATATATATATATATATATATATATATATATATATAGATTTAGAAGATCTTCCAAAAGAATTTTATTTTTATGTAATTCTTTTGTTCCTCTTCTATTGAGCTTACGATTTCGTCACTTGCGTAAAAAATGTTTTTTGTCATAGAAGTTATTTTTTAAATAACTTCTGGGGAGAATATCCCAGACAAGAAAGAAGGGAACTGATGAGGATTGGTGGCTCTTTCCGAAACCTAGGTATTCCCTGCCTTACCCCCTGGTAAACATTACCATCGTTCTCCACTCATAAACAAACGTTGTTTTTATAAAAACAACAATAATGGGATTTTGCCTGACGATTTTGCAACAACAAAATACTATGGTATCCCAAACAAGCAAGCCAAACACTGTTCTATTAATAGACACAGGCACGGTCGACGAAGGGGTTTTTGTTGTAACAGACAAAGCAAACTTACATGGTTATGTTACTACGTTCAGGTTGAACGAAAGCATAACAAGTGGAGAGAGATTTAAATGTTTATAAGTGCGGTTGTAAGATTTAGAAGATTTTCCAAAAGAATTTTAGTTTTATGTAATTCTTTTGTTCCTCTTCCATTGAGCTTAAGATCTCGTCACTTGGGTAAAAAATGTTTTTGTCATAGAAGTTATTTTTTAAATAACTTCTGGGGAGAATATCCCAGACAAGAAACAAGGGAACTGATGAGGATTGGTGGCTCTTTCCGAAACCTAGGTATTCCCTGCCTTACCCCCTGGTAAACATTACCATCGTTCTCCACTCATAAACAAACGTTGTTTTTATAAAAACAACAATAATGGGATTTTGCCTGACGATTTTGCAACAACAATATATATGTATATATATATATACATATATATATATATATATATATATATATATATATATATATATATATATATATATATATATATATATATATATATATATATATATATATAATATATATGTATATATACATATATATATATATATATATATATATATATATATATATATATATATATATATATATATATATATATATATATATATATATATATATATATATATATATATGTATATATATAGTCAAGTCACGAATTTTACTACTCCAAATTCTAGTAAGCATTACCGAATCAGAATCAATCAGCTTGTGGTACTGATTACTACCGAATTACATTTTTTGTTGCCAAACACTCGGATTGATTCGTTCGTAGATGTGCATGATCTGCGAACTACTATTGAACATTACTGTGAATAGGGAGTATTACAAAAATACTGAGTATAGAGAACGGGAAAGCGAAATAGAAAGTACCAAAAATTAAGAGTTTTTGTTTGTCATATGTCTCCTCTCTTAGAGCCTGGTCAAGAATCCAGACTTTTAATATCTCTCTATATTCATTTCAAATTATGAAGAAACAAGAGGCAAAGTTTTGCGATGTGTTCCGTGTTTTTGTTCTCTTCGACCATTTGCTCAAACGTATTCCAAACAAAGACGATGAAGACGAAGTACACTACTAATTATCTCAATCGAGTGCTGATTACATGCCAAAACATATATGCGTAGTTTTTATATGTGTATGTATTGTGCTCAATGTTATAAACATTGGATTTATTCCAGAACCTGCAAGAATTTACTAGTTTTCCAATTTTTTTCCAATATCATAAAAGGAAAATCGGTCATCGTTGTTAAAACTTTTACATTCTTGCATTTCTGAAACAGACCAATTATTATAAATATATGTAAATGAATACTCCATTTAGAATTAAGAAGATAAAGTCATGCAATCATATCTTTACATTTTTTTCTAAATAGTCCATTTGACAGCATCTTAATGTTAAATAACTATTGTCAGTTTCGGTTCAAGCATAAATATAAACCTAATAACTCAAATGATAACATGTTTTATTTGAACGGAAAGTGACACGGAGGACAATAGACCTATTTTTATTGATTTTATTTTATTTCTAAATATTTCTAAGGATCAAGTTACAGAAAATACAGAGATGGAAATGCTTTTTTTAAAAACGCCTTAACTTCTCATTCCATAATATAATCCTCATACAATTGGGATGATCGTAAACTGTAATCACGAAAGCAACTTGACAGTGGAATAAATACTCCGTGTTCTACTCATTTTCCAGTTTTTCTCTTGAAATAAAACCTGGGGAAAATGGAAAATAAACATAACTTGTTGCATTTGGTATTATTAATACTGAAGATACAGAGCTGCTTTTTATTGATTTCATAAGCGTTCCCCACCTTGTAAATTATTGTGCCATGGAATATATGAAATATATTGAATTTTTTGATGAACTATTTATTGCATTCGAAAGTCAATGAAACTTGGAAGGTAAGTAAGTTAATTTACAAACATTGATCTTGGAACGAGATGAGTTTACTCGCGATCTCCCCAATAGCCGTGGTTAAATATATATTTTTGTTATTAAAAGTAGATCAACGCCCTTTTACTTCTGTAAATATTGCAATATTTCAGCCATACATGTATAAAATAATAGATATAAAACACTACCTGGCCCACTCCGCGTTAAAACCTAAATAATATAGCATATATATTAAAAAGTAAACCTTAACTGTTTATAATAGGCCCATGTAAAATGGTTCTCAACCCCGAAAGTAGCCTAAACACACATTCTAGGTCAAATCGATTCGATAATATAATCAAAGCCCTCGAAATAGGTAAAATCAGGAGGTACTTTTATATGAGCACTACTCCGAAACATTGACATTGAAAAATTCTGCGAAGAGGTCTTCTACCAAAAGCTAGATGCCAAATAATGGCATAATTAATTAAAAAATGTGAGCAAGACCCTAGTAATAGCTAAATTCACCGGATACCTTCACATACAAGTTATAATGGAGCATGATCCCATACTTATAATTATTTGAAAGAATTTGTTTTTCTTATAAAATCTCAAATTACCAACATTTGAGGAATTTGAAAGGGGCTATATCATTTGAGGGGGGCTATATCACAATGTAGACCAACCTGATACATATTTTGTACAAATGATTCCTCATATAACTCCTAGGACTGTATCAAATTTAAAACTTTATCATAACTTTTGCGGAGTATAGGGCAAAATATGTGTATGGTTAAATATGTATGGTTAAGCTATACAAAATTGACTCTAAAAAGTTAGATCCGTGAACCCCTTTTTTGGTATTTTTATTTACCAACCAAAAATTTCCTAACCCCAAGATTGTCTGAGGCGCTGTGTAATTACTGACGATAGCGCATAGTGTCCGTATAACGTTACCTATGATTTAAAGTTAGTTTTCTTACTATATTTTCAATTCACTCCACTATTTTGTATAGTCCGCATACTACAGTGCCTCTTCATATTCAGTATTTCACTGATTGAAGTCCTACCACGACATTTTGGGTTCTAATTGGATGGATTATTCAATATCTAATCAAAATTTAAAATTTAGGTATGGCATCCATATAACAGCATGTATAGAAAATATGCAAACTGTCTGAATTTTTTCGGTTCTTTTCAATAAGAATTTTCATTTCCAAAAGGCATTCTGAAACAATTCTATACAAAATTCCATATCATAATAGAACAGTCACTTTTTTAGTTCCGCGATTTTTCTCAAAAATTTCTTTCATGACAACGTTTCCACGGTAATTACAAATAACGAAAGGAAAATTTGAGTCAAATCGCCCAGCCGTCCTCAACTGAGGTGTTACTTACTTTTTCAAATATATATATATATAAATCAATTGTTGTTCGTTGGTAATGGAACCAGTTGAGAACAGCTGAACCGATTTTCATAGTTTTTTGTAAAAACGTTCGTCATAACCCTAGTTAGGTTTTTAAACAAAGAAATATTGACCATGCCTCCTGTTACGCCCACTATTTCGATTTATCAAAAATCTATATATTTAACAAATAATCAAGATATCGGTTTGAACATTTTTACACAATACTGTTGACTTTCTCTCCAACCCTAAGCATTTATTTGGGTTATTTTGGCTGAGGAACTGACCACGCCATTTAATTTAATCTTTCTATATATAGAAAAATCAATTGCTTTACGTTTGTAAGAATCACTTAAAACGACAGGAAAGATTAGGATTTTTTTTAATGTTCGTCCTACCACGACTTAAGTTTTAAGTGACCACGCCCAATTTTACGCCCATTTTTTCGATTTACATAAAATCCTAATATTTGGCAAAATAATGAAGATATCTGTCCCACAGTTAATATACGACGTAATCTTGACTTGGGGTCAGAGGAACTGGCCACACCTAATTCTTTAAATCTATATGTAAAATTTAAATAAGTATGGTAAAACATCAGTAGAGAACGGCTGTAATTAATGGAAAATTTTCATGAAAAAAAATTGAGAAAAGCATCCGGAAAAGTCGCGGAACTGAAAAAAATTACTGTTCTATTATGATATGGAATTTTTTGTAGAAATGTTTCAGAATGCCTTTTGGAATTGAAAATTCTTATTGAAAAAAACAACCGAAAAAATTGAGAAATATGGCATATTTTGTATAGATGCTGTTATATGGTTGCCATACCAAAATGCTCAACTTTGATTTAGAAATACTTTTCAAAGAACCAAACATTTAAAACCTCAACTTTTTTTTTTTTAAAATTGAGGATATGCCCAATTGGGAACCAATAGTAAACAGTTATTGGCGGTATTGATTTCACAATGCCGAAAAGTTTAAATGTAAAATTATAGTTCATTCGGTAAAAATTGTAAGAAAAACATGCAAAAGGACGAATTTTTAGTGGTATTATGAAAGTTCAAAGAATAATTGAAATATTTCGCTTTTATTGCGATTTCAACGAACGGCCGCATACACAGACGGATATAGATTTAATAGCATAGGATATTATACTGTTAAAAACTAATAACTTACAACATGGTCTTCTAAACGTTACAAATTCAAAACTTTTGATTTGGAAAATATTTCTAAACCCTTTATAACACTGATAATTGAGGTTTGAAAATTTTATTAAATACGATGATATAACGAATATAAAGTGTTATTGGGGAATAGAAAATAAATCGTAATGTGGGATTTTGTTATATTTTTTATACCCTCCACCATAATATGGAGGGTATATTAACTTTGTCATTCCGTTTGTAACTCCTCGAAATACTCATATCAGACCCAACAAAGTATATATATTCTTGATCAGCGTAAAATTCTAAGTCGATTTAGCGATGTCCGTCTGTCTGTTGTCCGTCTGTCTGTCTGTTGTAATCACGCTATCTTTCGAATGAATTGAGATAGAAGGCTAAAATTTTGCACACATGTTTATTTTTCCAGTAGGCAGGTTAAGTTCGTAAATAGGCCATGTAGGTCCACGTTTTCATATAGCCCCATATAACAGTACCTCCCTATATTCGGTATTTTGATGATTTTAGCGACATTAATCACGGGAATTGTTTCAAAATTGGTATTTTAAGTTCGTATGGGAACTATAGTCTTTGACAGAAAATTGTCTGTGCCTGTCCAGGTCTTCGTACAGCCTCCATATAGCGGTACCTCCCGATATTCGGTATTTTGATGATTTTAGCGACATTATTCACCGAAATTGTTTTAAAATTGGTATTTGAAGTTCGTTATGGGAACTACAGTCTTTGACAGAAAATTGTCTGTGCGGGTCCACGTCTTCATATAGCCCCCATATAACGGTACCTCCCTATGTTAGGTATTTTGATGATTTTAGCGACATTATTCACCGAAATTGTTTCAAAATTGGTATTTTAAGTTCGTTATGGGAACTACAGTCTTTGACAGAAAATTGTCTGTGCCTGTCCAGGTCTTCGTACAGCCTCCATATAGCGGTACCTCCCGATATTCGGTATTTTGATGATTTTAGCGACATTATTCACCGAAATTGTTTTAAAATTGGTATTTGAAGTTCGTTATGGGAACTACAGTCTTTGACAGAAAATTGTCTGTGCGGGTCCAGGTCTTCGTATAGGCCCCATATATCAGTACCTCCCTATATTCGGTATTTTGACGATTTTAGGTACAATACCCACCGAAATTGTTTGAGATGTGGTATTTTACGGTTTATTTCAAGTTTCAAATTTGAATATGGTAATGGCTTATGACAAACAATGCCTATGCATGTCCATTTTATTTTTTTAAAATTTCCAAATTCGTTGCAAATGGTGGAGGGTAATAAAAGTTCGGCCCGGCCGAACTTACCGCTTTTTAAATTGTTTTTAAATGATTTATAAGCTCAAAAATGTTTTTGAGATCTGTAAAATACCTCAAATCGGCCAAATTAGAGCACATTTGGTAGACGAATATTTGGATAATATTATGTGAGGGCAAATATATACCGTTTGAAACATCAATCGTCCTAAGAATAATATTAAAGCCTGTGCAAAGTTTGAAAGGCGCATATTAAATTTGGTGACCTCTGTTGTAATTGCAAATGGTGAACGGAGAGGCTCACGGACATAATTTAATCGACAAAGATTTCTTCTCTTTAGCATACTTTATGGAGTCTCTAACTTTTATAAACCGATGAAACTTTAAATTGAAGTCATATTGCCAGGATTTCAATTTAGAAATAACTATCGATTTTGAGGTCCAAAACTCCAAAGAATTGGCTAGATATGGAATTAATCCACCAATGAGAACTCAAAATATATTTTCGAATTGATTTGGCTTAAAATGTGTATTTAGGATACGTTGGGGGTAGTTGATGTATACTTTTTAATATTTGTGCTATGTTATTTAGGTTTTTAACGTTCAAATTAAAACCTCTGAAAATGGGGTCAGGTTTTTAAAAAGGTTTTTAAAAACACTATAAGTCGCCCGGTACGTGAACCTGTATTGACATTTATGCGATGTGTATTTATTTCTATTTAGGCGAAACATCATTTTTACTAAAAATTATGCCCCTTATTTGAGCCAAATCTGTGAATTATTATGCTTTAAAAACTATGCATTAAAGACAAAAACTACGGACCGGCAATGCGGACTGGGCCAGCTAGTTATTTATAAATTTAAAAATGTAGGTGTGGCCAGTTCCTCTGACCCCAAACAGATACCTAGGGTTAGAGGGGGAGAGTCAAGATTACCTCGTATACTAACTGTGGAACAGATATCTTCAAGATTTTAGCAAATATTAGTATATTAGATAAATGGAAAAAATGGGCGCAAAATTGGTCGTGGTCACTTTTTCTTTGCATAAAATACTGAATCGGGGTAGGACGAACATTTAAAAAAAATAGTTCCACCCGGTCTCAACTGATTCATTTACCAACGAACAACAATTGGTTTATATATAGATTAAAAAGTATGCGTGGTCAGTTCCTCAACCCCCAAATAAATACTTAGGGTTGGGCTGAAAGTCTACAGTAAGTCGTGTTATAATTATAAAACCGATATCTTCATTATTTGGCATATAAGAATAAGGATTTTAGATAAATCGAAATAGTGGGCGTAAAAGTAGGTGGGGCCAATACGTTTGTACAAAAAGTTATGCAAATCTGTTCAGCCGTTCTCAACTGATTCCATTTCCAACGAACAACAATTGATTTATATATATATAGATAAGTGCTGAATTCTTTAATACATGTTTGTGAATTAAATGAGTAACAACATTAGGTGAAATCTAGCATAATTAATAAATAAGTTCCAGAGAATTCTGCATTTATGTTTTATATGTATAATATCATATATGCATGGAACAGTGCAAACTCGATGATGTTTTAATCGATCTTTGACATTTTTCATACAGTTTCTGTACTCCAAACTACAAGAAACCATAGACAAATTTAAGCTAGCAATTATGATTGCTTTTGAAAAAGAGAGAGATAGCCATATACGTAGAGTTGTGAAGTGAAAACATAACGGTTTAAGAGAATTCGCAATACTATTTGGTGTCATTCTATTTAAAGTACTGTTATGAAAAGTAAAGAACACATTTTTACAAAAAGTACAAGAGCTAGGGTTAATATACGACATTCTAAATTTTGCTTTAGAATGTGGCCAATACACATATATTTCTTCAGCTTAGAATAAATATTTAAATTTTATAGTACACCCACTTGAAAACCACCATGTTTACCTTGGTAAAATTTTCGACGAGCATATGTATGTAATTAACTCAGAAACCATTAAACAGAAATCCGGAGCGGATTAATTTGCACTAATTAGATTTTTCGTTTATCAACACTGGTTTTCTCTCAGAGATACATTTAAATTTAACTACATTTTAGAGAAAGTAAATTTAAATTTAAATTAAAAATACTTGTTATGAAAACAAAATAAAAGTTACAATAATGAAAATTATATAATAGTGAAAAAACTATATGAATTTTGTTAAAAATGCATAATTGCGAAAACCTTGTTCCAATATCAAATTTGGCATTAAAAATACTGCGCGCATAATTACCTACAAACTGAAACAAACTAATGGAAAGAAGTCGAGGATGCTCCCTTGTGGTGTCCATATTTGGAAAGAGCATCAAAAATGCTTCTAGACCAGTTATTTTCATAATCCAAACTAATCTGGAAATACCTCAGTGGCCAGACATATATTTCATGTGGTCCTCTTAGGAGAAATTCGTTTGGACCCACTGTGGGAAAATGGTTAAGGGTGCACCTTTATGGTTAAGGATGCACCTTTTCGGAAAGAGCATCGAAAATGCTCCTAGACCACTAATTTTCATAATCCAAACCCATCTGGAAAACCCACAGTTGCCACATTTATATTTCACATGTTCACTGTATGAGAAATTGGTTTGTGCCCACTATAGGAAATTTGTTTAGGATGCACCTTTATGGTGTCCATTTTCGGAAAGAGCATCGAAAATGCTTCTATACCACTTATTTTCATAATCCAAACCCATCTGGAAATCCCACAGTGGTCAGACTTATGTTTCATGTGGTCCTCTTAGGAGAAATTGGTTTGGACCCACTGTGGGAAAATGGTGTCCATTTTCGGAAAGAGCATCGAAAATGCTCCAAGACCACTTATTTTGAAAACCCAATCCCAAAAAACCCATCCGAAAATATCACGGACGGTCGACTTAAATTTAATTTGGTCACCATTTTATTGTTCTTATATTTTTAAGTCAGCTCCAATTTTTATTTTAATTGAAGTTCAACAAAAAATCTTTATTTTATTTTTATTGGTTTTCCCGTTGCGTTATTGCCGACAAAATGTTGAGTTTTTTAGTGTTTCTATTTTTCTGTTCCCATCTTTTTTTAACTATCTTCTTTGTAAGAACAGAAAATAACATTTTTCTACAGTTTTCTCTTCTGGTATTTTTGCAACTACATAGTAAAGGAACGAATGTATTATGTAATGGTTAAAGCATTTCTGCTACATTTTATTTTAATTAACAACTATTCAACATCCCTAATATAGTAAAATTTGTTATCGTCTGTAATATCCTAATTATCCATTTCCATTTTCAACACACATATAAGAAAATTGTTCAATTGTCAATGTTGAAATTCTTTTGCTTGGAAATTTCGTACACTAGATGTATTTTGATAAAATTTGTATAAATACATATGTTTAAATTGTGCGGTGAATAACGTAATTTTTAAGATAAAAATTTTGATTATCATATGTAGTGTTCATTCATTATTTTCAAATTACAATTTTATTTATTTATTTATTTTTTTTTTTTGGAAACAATAAATGAACTGCGCAATTTATTATATAATATATCCTCCTCTCATTATAAAGAATGAAAAGTCACTTTCAAATATTATTTATTTACTATTTGTTAATATGTTACTCATATTTTTCGATGTTACCACACTCAGCATTAGCAAGCAACCCTGCTACATTTTTACAAAGCCACCAAGTTAACAACAATGTGACGGCAAAAAAGCAATAAATGTGATTGAATTGTGCGCAGATGGCGTGGAAAAAACAACAAACAACCATCGTTTTTCAGATTATAATTCGAGAATATTTTGCTTTTTTTTTGCTGTCAAATCATGAAAGTCGAAGAAATTGAAACGCATTTCTGCCCATATCCGTATCAAAGGTTTGAGCATAAATAGCGAAGGTGTCCCATTGCCCATGGCCGCTGGTTTAGTTGGACAAAATGCTGTCCAAGAAGCTGCTGATGTTACCATCCGGTACGGGCAAAACTGCAATTGCTCTAGCTATTGCCCAGGAATTGGGCAATAAGGTAACATTCTGTTTCATGATGAGTTCGGAGATGTTTAATTGGTTTTAATGTAATGTGTGAAATTGGCCATTTAGGCCGTTAGGGACGCAGTGACACCTTTGCAACGGAATTTGGCTTGGAGACCGAGGGTTGGTTGTGTTATACGGTAAAACAAATAATATAATTTTTTGGGTTTCTATTGTTATCATTTCTTTTTCAGAGACATTGCCTCATCTCATGACATTCGCTTGGAGTTACCTGATCCTTGGCTCTCATACGCACCTTTCCATACCAATCCAGTGAAATATGGAACAACTCGTAAAGTTGCCTGCAGAAATTGAGAACCTGGGTCTGGATTCCTGTTCTATGAAAATATGGAATAAAAAGTATTTCCTTTATAATATTTTTCATTTGACATTTCTTTCCTGTGTAAAAGTTTACATTTCACATTTTCATAGAACAAGAAATGTGGCCCTGCAATTGAAACAGTCCGGCTTTATATTTTTATCACATTGACTGTCCAGGTGCTCACACCAGCCAAGGTGAATGGTCGCACACAAATTACATATTGGAACTTATTGATGATGGTACATGCCTAACGTGACCATACGTCCCGCTTTGGGCGGGACAGTCCCGCTTTGAGGTTATCTGTCCCGCTGTCCCCAGCGAGAGCAAAAATGTCCCGCTTTCGAAAATACTGGATATTGATATTGATGAGATATTTTTTTCCCCCGTGAACATATAATTTATTTGCATAGTTTTTTTCAAGCAACATTAACATTAAAATTAACTCGAAAGATTTTGTAATGCTAATGCTGGAGTTAATGTCGACGTCGTCGACGGCGTCAAATGTCAAAAAAATTGAATCGTATGAAATTTTATGAGAGCAGTTAATCTTAACGCCGTCGGAAATTCGACGCCGAAAAAGTTCAATCTGTTTCAACTTTTTCGGCGTCGTCGACGGCGTTGACAATAACTCCAGCATAACAAGGGAAACAACCAAATTAAAAATGCTTATAAATACAGAAAAAGTTTCTGTCACTCTGTCAGCACCCTAAGCATAGACGCTCTAAATTGTTCTGGTATCTTTTCATCGCGGAGTCAGAGAAGGCGAGCAAAGTCAAACAATTTATTTTCAATGTTAGTGATTGTAACATTACCATAATGCCCAAACGCAAGTGTACTTTTAACATTTCTTTGCAAAATAAGTATCCATTTGTAAAACAAAGAAGTGGTGAATCAGACGTTACGTGTGAAAAATGTCGTACTGATTTTAGTGTTGGACATGGTGGTGCCAGTGATATTGAGACGCATTTAAAATTGGAAAAACACAAGCTTTCTGATCAAGCTGCCGCTTCAAGCTCACCAATGCTTTCTTTTAAAAAAAAAACAAATTTGGCGACTTCCAAAGACTTGGATATAGCAGCAGCGGAGGGTGCGTGGGCGCACCACACAGTGCAAGAAAACCACAGTTTTCGTTCGAATGACTGTGCTTCAAATCTAATACAAACATGTTTTGAGCAAAATTTTAGATGTGCTCGTACAAAATCACAAGCTATAGTTGTAAATGTGCTGGCACCTATGGCGATGGACGAATTGAAAGAACACCTTCACGAAGCCCACTGCATATCTTTATTAACCGACGCTTCCAATCATGGCTCAATAAAATTATTCCCTGTTTTAGTTCGCTATTTTGTACCATACGAAGGCGTGAGAGTCAGGATTTTAGAGTTTCAAAAGCAGCCAGGCGAATCATCTGATATAATTGTGGATTATTTGAAAGAAGTATCATCTTGCAATGATTTGAATAAGAAAATTGTGGCATTTTGAGCAGACAATACAAACTGCAATTTCGGAGGAAAGAATAGAAAAGGGATAAATAATGTTTACGCGAAATTGAACCTATCCGTCAGAAGGCAGCTTATTGGGATTGGGTGTGGAGTGGACTTCGAATGCATCATTGTGAAAATTTATTCATTCTTCTACATCTACAGCATTCGGGTAGAAGTTCTGAAAGAGTTCTGTGATTCCACCGACACAGAGTATCAGAAACTGTTGGGCTACAGTAAAACAAGGTGGCTTGCTTTAATGCCGGCGCTTGAGAGAATTTTAAAAATGTTTCAGCCTTTGAAAACCTATTTTCTGAGCATAGATAAATGCCCTACTATTTTAAAAACGCTTTTCGAAAACACCAGCTCTGAATTGTGGTTATATTTTTTGCACGCACAGACAGCGATTTTTCATCAAGCCGTGTTGAAAATCGAGGGACAAAACGTGTCCGCAATAGAGTCTGCGAATGAAATAAATCGTCTCCGAGATAACTTAGAACTTAAAGAGAATTCGATTTTCCTTCCTCATTCCGTCCGCAATCTACTGGTAAAATTACAAGAAACTGACGTTGCTGTTGATGAGCAGAATGTGAAAACTTCGGCAGCGGATTTTTATAAGACAAGTAAAGAATACTTGGAACAGTGGTGCCAGTTCAATGCACAACTAGCAGTATTTGAATGGTCAAATTTGAGAAAAGTCCCTACTTGGCAAGACGTACAGAATGTGACGGATTTGCTGATCACACAAAGATTTCTTAGCAGTAGCCAAGATACGGAGGTGTTCGATGAGTTTTCGCTCATTTCCAGTTACGTCACAGTTGAAAAAATCAAAAGCTGGAACGAAGAGAATGTTGCTACTGAAGACCGTTGGGTGGAGCTGTTTAAACACTTCCGTGCTAATAATCTCAACTGCACAAACTTTCGCACAATTATTGAGTATGTTTTATGTATACCTGGAAGTAACGCACCTGTCGAAAGAGTTTTTTCCCTAATGAATAAAATATGGACAAGTGAAAAAACGCAGTTAAGTGTGACAGTTTTAAAAGCTATTTTAATTACTAAGACTAACATCAACAAACAATGTAATCAGCTCCATTCCTACTTGAGAAATAGACCCGATATTTTAAAACTAATTTGCTCTGCTGACAATATAAAACAAATACTTAGACATAAGATTAATTTCATAAATTAGATTTATACGTATTCTCTCCGTTTTTGAATAAAATTGTTTTTAAATGCATAATTTTTTTTACAAAATTCCGCAGGCGTCCCGCTCTGACGAAAAATATAAATGGTCACATTATACATACCCTATTCTTGGGTGCAAAACGTTCATCGAAACATCTGTCCGAGAATTGATTCACACTTAAATAATGTCTATATTTCATACTTGCTACATTAATTACTTGCCCATATATTTTAAAAATAAAAGACAATGGTTTGCCTACCATTAATAATGAATTATTATGCCTAAATGAAGGCTCGAGCAAGACGTATTTTCAAGGTGGCACGATAAGTCAACTGTACTCTTTGGTTGCCAAAATCCAGTTTTAAAATAAATAATAAATATATTTATCTCGAGAAAAATAAACGTGAGCAGCATTGAAAATTTGTTAAACATTTTATAGTTTTCTCCTTCCAGGCGGGAAAAATCTTATAACAAAAGAAGACTACGTACTGAATTCGACTACTTTGCTGACTATTTAATAGGCGTAGGAGTGGAATATAGACATAGTTTCATATTCAAATACCTCCAGAAGTTGTCTCTCAATAACAGAAACTATGTAGTAAAGCTTTTCCTTAAAAAACTATTCTTCAAAATAATCGCTGTCATTGTTATAATGGTCCTTAAAACAAATATTCTTCTACAATTATGATTTCAAAATATATTACAGCCATTTCGATTGAGAAACGTGGCAAGAATTCTTATTGGAGCGTTTATTCTTTGAAAATCACAATTGTCAAATTTATGTCAGTTCGGGTCCGAAACATTTGTACTGAGAAGTAAATTACACTTAAATTTTCACGTTTTTTCTAGTCCTTAATTTGAAATTTTATGCAGAAAATACCGAAATGTCTAATTTCAGATCATTCGGTTGGGAGTAGATTAATTTCATTAATTGTGTATTCTCTTCGGATCATAAATATGTTCCAATATGTAATTTGTGTGCGAGCATTCACCTTGGCCATTTGATGTACTGATGTGAGCAACTGGACAATCAATGCGATAAAAATATAAAGGCGGACTGTTTCAATTGCAGGTTCTCAATTTCGGCACGCAACTTTACGATTTGTTCCATATTTCACTGGAATGGTATGGCAAGGTGTGTATGAGAGCCAAGGATCAGGTAACTCCAAGCGAATGTCTTGAGATCAGGCAATGTCTCTGGTGCCACTGGAAGCAAACAAAAGAAACGTTAACATGGGAAAGCCGAAAAATTATATTATTTGTTTTACCGTATAACACAACCAACCATCGGTCTCCAAGCCAAATTCCGTTGCAAAGGTGTCACTGCGTCCCTAACGCTTGACGGCACAACTATTGGCCTAAATGGCCAATTACACACATTCCATTAAAACCAATTAATCGTCTCAAATTTTCTATGAGAAACACGGTCTTTCTTATTTTGCTGCTGAACATCTCCGAACTCATCATGGGACAGAATGTTACCTTATTGCCCAATTCCTGGGCAATAGCTAGAGCAATTGCAGTTTTGCCCGTACCGGATGGTAACTCCAGCTGTGAGACAAGTCCAGCATTTTCTTGTTTTTCGTAAAAATCACACCTATATCAGCAGCTTCTTGGACAGCATTTTGTCCAACCAAACCAGCCATGGGCAATGGGACACCTTCGCTAGTTATGCTCAAACCTTTGATATGAATAAGGGCATAAATGCGTTTTAATTTCTTCGATTTTCATGATTTAACAGCAAAAAAAAAAAAAAAAAGCCAAATATTCTCGAATTTTAGTTTGAAAAACGATGGTAGTTTGTTGTTTTTTCCGCGTCAGCTGAGCACAATTCAATCACAGTTATTGCTTTTTTGCCGCCACAATGTTGTTAACTTGGTGGCTTTGTTAAAATGTAGCAGGGTTGCTTGCTAATGCTGCGTGTGGTAATGTATGGTAATATCGAAGAATATGAGTAACATTTTAATAAACATTAAATAAATAATATTTGATAGTGACTTTTCATTCTTTATAATGAAAGGAGGATATATTATATAATAAATTGTGCAGTTCATTTATTGTTGCAAAAAAAAAAAAAATGAATAATTTGTAATTTGAAAATAATGAATGTACACTACATATGATAATAAAAATTTTATCTTAAAAATTACGTTATTCACCGCACAATTTAAACATATGTATTTATATGAATTTTACCAAATACATCTAGCGTACAAAATTTTAAAGCAAATGAATTTCAACATTGACAATTGAACAATTTTCTTTTATGTGTGTTGAAAATGGAAATGGATAACTAGGATATTACAGACGACAACAAATTTTTCCATATTAGGTATGTTGAATAGTTGTGTGCACCAAGTCGAATTTTAGGTAAAGCTGTTAATTAAAAAAATGTAGCAGAAATGCCTTAACCATTACATAATTCCTTTGGTTTCTAGGAGCATTTTTTTCACTTTCCCACAGTAGGTCCAAACGAATTTCTATTACAGTGACCATATGAAATATAATTCTGGGCACTGTGGGATTTCCAGATGGGGTTGGATTATGAAAATAAGTGGTATAGGAGCATTTTTGATGCTCTTTCTACACCACAAAGGAGCATCCTTGATTACTTTCCATTAGTTTGTTTTAGTTTGTAGGTATTAATGCGCGCAGTGTTTTAAATGTCAATTTGATATTGGAACAAAGTTTCTGCAATTATGCATTTTTAATGAAATTTATAATTTTTTTTTACTATTATATAATTTTCATTATTTTAACTTCTATTTTTTTATAACAAGCAGTTTGAGCTAAATTTAAATATACTCTCACTAAAATATAATTAAATTTAAATTTATCTCTGAGAGAAAACCAGTGTTGGTAAACGTAAAATCAAATTAGTGCAATTTAAATTTATTTTCACGCACATTTTCTAAATGAATTCAGATTTCGAAAAATATGTCACTTAAATACAAGTACTCTAAATATTGTCTAAATCAATTTTCTTTTGAGTGCATTCCGACCTTTTAAAATGTTGTATATTCGCTTGGCCGTCGAAAATGGATCTATATTTTTTTCAGATCTCGAACAATATGTTATTTAAATTCAAATTTTAAAGGTTGGCTAAGTCACTTTTTTTTGATGTCCACCTTTTGACTTTTTGGAAGTGTGCGTTCAAATGGTATGTATATTCAAAATGGCCATAGGAAATGGATCCAGCCAACGTAATTTATTAATCTATAAATATTTTTAGATTTCGAACAAAATTGGTATTTAAATTCAAGTATTCAACGTTGTGACTAACTCAATTTTCTTTCGAGGCGACTTTTCGATTTTGTTTATGGTCAAAATTTTTAATACTTGAATGTAAATGCACTTTCTTTCGAGATTTTGATATATTTAAAGAATTTTAATACTTGAACACTTCGGACTGTCTTGATCCATTTTCAGTGGCTAGTCCGAATATGGATAACATTTGGACACACTTCCAAAAAGACTGGAAGTTGGCTCGAAAGAAAATTATCTTAGTCTAAATTTTGTATACTTAATTTTAAATGCCATATTAGTTCCAAAAACCGTTGTAGACAATCGAAAGACGTGGTCTAAATCTATTTTCCATGGACAATTCGAATATGCGTACTATATGGACGCACACCTTCAAAAGGCCGTGAACTTTTTCGATACTTGGATTAAAATGCTATATTTTTTTCAAGATCTGAAAATATTTGGGGATTAACGGAATAGATGATCGAGATCTAAAAGCAAGCCTCCAAAAAGTCGGAAAATAGACACCATCGAAAATTGACTTTACCAAAAATTATTGAACTTGAATTTAGATGCCATAATTTTCTTGATCAAAATATATTTAGAGAATAAAGGAAATCACGTTTTAGATATATTTTTGAATGCCAGGATAATCGGATTGACCATCAAAAACAGATCAGGACAATGTATTCGGTTAATGTTTATATATGCTCATATCTCGAAAAACTTGGTATTTAAATTCAAGTTTTAAAATTTGAATAGTCCACTTTTATGCCCACTTTCAGACTTTTGGTAGGCGTATGTCCAAACAGTTTGTAAATTTCAGCAATTTGAGCAAGTCAAACTTCTTTCTGTCCAAATTCCCAAATTTTTAATTCGTGCGTCCTAATGGTATACATAATCGAACTGGCCATCGAAAATTGATCAAGAGCGTGTATTCCGTTAATCGCCAAAGATTTTCTTAATCAAAAAAATATTGCATTTTTGATTCCAGTATTCCACATTTTGAGTAAGACAATTTTCCAGTTGCATCGCTTAACATTTTGGGGTCGACATCTGAAAAATACAACAAATGAACAGAATACATGATTAAATCCATTTTCGATGGCCAGTCCGAATATCCACATCGTTTGGACACACGCCACAAAAACTCAAGAAATTGGCCTAATGAATATTGACTTAGTCAACATTTGTAAAACTTGAATTTAAATGCCTTTTTTATTTAGTTCTGCAAATTCTTTGAAGATTAACGGAATACATGGTCTAGATGAATTTTCGATGGTAATCCGAATATACATACCGATTGCATGCATGCTTCCAAAAAGTGGGAAAATTGACAAAAAAAAATTGACTAACGAAATTTGTAATATTTTAAAGCAAATGCTATATTTGTCAAGATCTATATATATTTAGAGAATAACGGAATACATGGTCTTGATCCATTGCGATTGTTACAATTTTGGGCACACTTCCCTACAAAGTTTGGAAGTTGGTTCGAAAAAAAATTAACTTAGTCAAAATTTTGAATACATAAATGTAAAGGCCATACTATATTTTGTTCTGAAAATCTTTATAAATTATCGAAGTACATGTTCTAGATAAATTTTTGATGGCCAATCCGAATATGCATAGCATTTGGTTTCACGCCTTCAAATAGTCGGGAAGTGGACACCAAATAAATTGACTTTGCAAAAAAGGTTATTACCTGAATTAAAATGTCATATTTTTAGAGAGGTAAATAAATTTAGAGAATAACAGAATACACGGTCTAGGCCCATTTTCGATGGCCAGTCCGAATTGCATACCGTTTCGACGCACGCCTCTAAAAGGTAGGGAAGTAGACGTCAAAGAAAATTGACTTAGTGAACCTTTCCCCATACTTAAATTTAAATGCCACATTTTTGTCGAGATCGAATATTATTTGGAGATAAACGCAATACATGGTCTAGATCCATGTTTGTTGGACACGCGCCCTAAAAAGTCGGGAAGTTGGTTCGAAAAAAGGTTAACCTAGTCTAAACTTTGAATACTTGAATTTAAATTCAATTATTTTTGAGATCTGCGGATATTTAGAGGTTAACGGAATACAAGGTTTAAATCCATTTTCGATGGCCAATCCGAATTTAGATACCAGTCGAAGAAAAGTCGGGAAGAATACACTAAAGGAAATTGCGTAGACCTATGGATGGCTGTTTTTGAAAATGGGGTATTTCGGTATTCAATATTTTCCAACCGAATTGTTTAAGATTTGGTATTAAGAGTTTATCATGGTTTTACATTTTGTGACAGACCAGAACATGAGATAACAGCCACAGATGACATAAAAATAGGAAGCATAAATCTTTGTTTATATCTCTGTTTTAATATGAATTTTTGTAACGTGGATTTTTGACACAATATATTTTATTTTAGTCTCTACATGTTTTCTTTGGTGACATTTGGCAACAATCTGTTAAAGAATATAATGGAAAAACTGCATCGTAAAATACAAAGGAGCCTTCTATTCAGCACAATTAATTTCAATAAGCCGTAAGTATATATAATTTTTTCGAGTTCCTAAATTAATTGTTCGTATAGAATAAAAGAGATTTATATATAAATATATATTTAATTCAAAATACATCCAAGCTCTAATCCGCGTTATCTTTAGCAAGCGTTGATTTTCTTAAGCTTGCAACAATTATAAATGATCGACTTGTGCCGAATATGTTTGTTATCTATCATATATGCATTTCAAAGCAGCAACTCGAGGTTTTGGTATAAGAGGATATTTTGGGAATTAAATTCATACACTGATATTATTCTTATGCAAGATTCAAAAATTGTCTTCCTCTAGATGACAAATCTTCTAGATTTGAAACATAGATGAACAAAATGAACATTGCGCTCGTGTGTGTGTGAGAGAAACCAAGAAGCACGTAAAAAAATATCTCCCTTATTGTTTTTAACGTTTTGTAACAAAAATCAGGCTTTATGTTAGCAAAAATATTAAATATAAACTCCATATATTTATAATTTTCTACAAAAGCTATCTTTAATTTATTTTTTTAATGTTAACGGAGTAACAATGCGTGCATCCTCCTCGATGATGTCTCATCAACGACTGAGATCATCGCAATCGTACTGTTTTGTGCATCTATGATTTGAAACAAAGAAATACGGATCGAAGTTCTTATATGAATGCCGACAATAATTCAATGCAACAATCAATTCAAGAAGCTCAATTTGTCCAACAAATTTGTGTGCATCCGATCTTCCACCAGCAAAAGATTATACGGAACCAACATTATTGCACAAACCATATATAACTTCAATACTAAATCTTGATGAGGAGAAATCAGATAAAACGGAGTAAGCGAATGAATCAAACACTAAGCCATCAAAGATTTTTTTGATGAATATTAACTAAGTCCTATAAATATTAAACGCTGAAAAAAAAACGCATTTAACTGATGCTACAACCTCTCGAAAATATCATAATTACTATTTAAATATGGCAATATTTACCGATTCAGAGCAATCCTCAAACAGTATATCAGAAAAATGTTCAACTGATTCTGCGTTGATTAATACTGTGGAAAAATCCACTCATTTGCAATCGCCATTGGAAAAACAATTTGAAAAAATGGTGGCAAAAACACAACTTTTAACCACAATGATGCTAGCATGTCAGAATTGTTTTCTAACGAAAATGTATAACGCAAAACCTTAAATAAAAGCTATATAGGTAATTGGGAGTGTTGGAAAAATTCAACATCTGTTGAAACTTTCGTTGAAAATGCGGACATAATTAGTATCAATAAAACCTCTATTACCCTGACAAATATTGATTCTTCTGCGTCGGAACACATACCTTAAATTTCAATGGAGTTACCGTTCCTGTTTCAAAGCAAAATTCGAAGCGTCATTTTTGTCTATTTTCCTAGACTCGTCAAAATAGCCATGGCACTACCGAAACATAATATAGAGCGTTTGCAAATGCGACGAGTTAATACTTAGATATGGAAACAGATGGTCCAAAAATTGTCGCAAACTCACCATAATGATCATATACGAGAAAATATTCGACTACTGGGGCAGTTTAAGATAGAATTATTAAAATTAGCCCTGGAAATCTTAGAACTTAAAGATATGTTCAAACCCTTTTGTTCGACAAGGAAATAGAAGCATTGCGATTGACAGCGAAATATGAATTCGGCAAAGGGATCGCCACGTCGGCTGTAGCTACCAATTTGACAAGTATAATAAAAAATATGTGCACAAAAACAAAGGAATGAGTTTATCAAACAACAAAATTATGATATGAAGTCTCTTCTTGACAACTTTGTGCTCCTTTGAACTGAGGAACACCACCCCCTTCCACCTCAGATTAAAAAAAAAAATGATCGATGACCAATATAATCAAAAAGAAACAAAAGAAATGGTTTGCAAACAAGATATAAAGAAGCTATACGACTTTCTGAGATCAAAAATGTTGGACCCAATTGCAATATTAACGGAAAAATTCGATTTAAACGCTTGGAAGTATCTCTTGGAGGCAACCTTTATATGTATCCAGGTGTTTAATAGGAGAAGAGCAGAAGAAATATAACGAATAACTATTAACAATTTTACCAATAAAGAAGAAATTACAAATTTTGGAGGCTGGCCTTCTTGACAATATGTCAGAGGAGTCAATTCAATTGACCAAACAATTTGTCAGATTATCATTGAGGGGCAAATTAGGAAGAACTGTAGCATATAACCTTTTTACTATGTCTGATGGATCTTAGTGAAGCGATCGCACGCATTATATCCGGCCTGTCAGCTCACCGTAGGTGCAGGTTCATTGCTTCTTCATGATATATTTTTGCTACACCAAATTATTTTAATTTATGCGTGCTAATTCATTTTATATACAGAAAATAGAAAATAGTTGTAATATGGGTCCGCTATTTATTGGCAAGAGTTTCATTTATTTAGACAAAAGATGTTACAATGTCTAACACGCCCACCCATCAATTTTACCAATAAAGAAGAAATTACAAATTTTTGGAGGCTGTCCTTCTTGACAATATGTCAGAGGAGTCAATTCAATTGACCAAACAATTTGTTAGATTATCATTGAGGGGCAAATTAGGGAGAACTGTAGCATATAACCTTTTTACTATGTCTGATGGATCTTAGTGAAGCGATCGCACGCATTATATCCGGCCTGTCAGCTCGCCGTAGGGGCAGGTTCATTGCTTCTTCATGATATATTTTTGCTACACCAAATTATTTTAATTTATGCGTGCTAATTCATTTTATATACAGAAAATAGAAAATAGTTGTAATCTGGGTCCGCTATTTATTGGCAAGAGTTTCATTTATTTAGACAAAAAGATGTTACAATGTCTAACACGCCCACCCATCCTGGTCAGAGGCTATTATAGTTCCTTTAAAATTGCTATACGCACTGACACCCATATCTGTAGTGATTCCCCTAACTAGGCCAAGTAGATATCAAACCGGGAACACAAAGCTTTAGGCAGATTCCATTATGAATTTATTCTTTTGATATGTAGAGTTCAACTTTTGCGAAAACATTTTATAATAACTATCCTTATTATTAACATCTTAATTTGTATTATAATTTACCTTAACGTAGCAGTTAATCCAAGAATAACAAATGTATACAATTTAAAGTAAGAAAAAAATAACAATAATTATAAAAGCTTCGTTAACGACCCAGATTAATGTACATCAGCAGGTTGTTTTGTTTTTGTGTACATCAGACGTACATGAGAATTGTTGCCAAAACAAGAACAAATTTACATACAAAGAGAATACTCACAGTTTCACTCCAAATAATATTGCATCATGCTTCCACGCCGAAAGATCTTTCGATGAGTGCTGATGATGAGTGTTTAGAGATGAGAGATAACAAATTAACAGGAGGTTTAACAACATTCACTCTACAAAACAACATACATTAGCTGCTGAATTGGTCAGTTAAGTTGGTGTCAACAAGTAATTAGAGCGCGAACATCAAACATGTTGTAACCAAAATTTTTATATTGTATTAGGGTTGAACCACTCTTGTTTAACTATAATATTTTAATTTTTGTATCGTAATATTGAAAACGTTTCTGGTTACTTGTTGATACACTAAACTACATCAGTTTCTTTTGGAATGGGTCATTGAATCAGAACCTTTTTTTTACTTTGATACAAATGAGTATTCCTTTTACCACTAAAATTTATAGCTCTTATTTCGTATAATTAAAATCCAAAGAAAAACAAACAGGTTTTGATTCTAATGACCCGCAAATATAATACACTTTTACACTAATTTCCAGAATTTTCGAAAGTTTTAGCGCTAGGACACTAAATATATATAACATTAGCACATCCGGGTACTATTAATGGTTATCCCTTTGGATCATCAACAGTTTATGTCTGTAACAATGGTATCCAAATATGTTCTCCACTTACTCATAGAAGACTTGATAATTGGTTTTTTTTTTTAATTGCAGTAGTTGTTGCTAGATTTATGTAATTTCACGTGTGGTTTTCGATTTTACTGCTTGTATAAATTAAAAGAAATATGTATTGCTGGTTAACTTTCTGTTCTCCAAAATGGACGTTAATAAGTCTTCCTCGCGCCAATTTTAACCACTTGTATAATTATAATATAAAACGCGTTTTTTCCTATTTTTATGGTACCAACCATCTGTATAGCAAATATTTTTGGTGGTGTACAGTCAAATGCAAATTTGCAATTGAATTGGTAGGTGACTGAAACCGGCTCTCCGTCGTTTTGCTGATAGTTTGAGTGATTTTCGGTGGTAATTTAAGTGCGCAAAGAAGAAGAATAAAAGTCTCCAATAATGTTGTTGTTGTTGCTAGATCAACCAAATCAATTGGCTCTGGTTCTGGATGCCCATTCTATTAGAAAACGAATACAACAACTATTCATAAAGGCACATACATACCCAAAATACAAAAGAAAAAACACTCACCACAGTTGCTTACAACATCCAAGCTTAAAGCAAAATCAATAATTTCTGCAATAATAATGATTGAAATTGCACAGAAGAAGATGATGAAGTTTATCCACGCAGTAATGACAATTAACATTGCATAAGAACAAATATTACTTGCAAATCTAAATATGGTACTGTATAGCCACACAATAGGACCATGTTTTGGGGATTCTGAATAGAATTATTTTCCATAATTAGAGGGATGAATAAATCATTTAAACAGCATAACTCACCAAAAATAAAATGAAATTTCAATTAAATTAAATGTTTGACTACGCCTTTAGAATGACAGGATAACTTTATTTCCAAACTTATATGATCAACGGCAAAGAACAAAATGGCAGAGTAAATCGAAGTTTTATACCAAGATGCCTTGGGATCTCTGGATTAACTTTCTCACCTTCCAGGCGGTTAATATAAGCATAAAAACTCAAGAGCAAGAAACTTCAGGAGCGTGAAAAGTAACCAGATAGTGTTTCCATAGATTTAACATGCAGGTGGCGTTAGCAACACACTTTCGAATTTTATTTTACTCCAAAGTGGGAGATGACTTTGATAATAAAACAGAATCATGGCAAGTGCACCTCTACAGAACAGTCACCGTATTATTGGATCCGATGTGTATAAAGGCTGAGCAACTTATTCTAAAATTTCGCAAAAAAGCTGACAGTCTCCAAAATTTTATTATCTGCTTCTGGTTGCAATACAATCAAGGACATTGATGTTGAAACTTTGACCTTCAATAAAATAAACGAGGAAGATATTGGAATTAATAATACCATAGAAAAAGAAGGGTTACTTAATGAATCGTCAACATCAGAAATGACATTTACATCATCAACTATTCATGTTACAATAGATACTAATTCTTCTAAATTAGAAAAACATAGCAATACGTTTAGCAAAAAAATATTTTAAAAAAAAATGAAATACGTTTCTTTTGTCTTCCTTACTTAAATATCCCTTCCGTTTCCTTAAGACCGGATAAATTTGTGTGAGTTACTACCAGTGCCGTCTATTTTTGAACATACTTTAGATTGACTACATTAAAATATATCTTCCTATCATTATGACTACATATATCGAAATTGGACAAACATTGGGTTTTTGGTGCACTGAATGTATGCATGAGAGCTTTTAAAAATTTAAATCTCTAAATACCCTCTCGATTCCTTTTGCATGCTACAAACTAATTCATAAAGCGATAGTGTCCCTTCCGCTGCCTGATATAGGGTATAATGAAGTTAATAGTAACTCGCTCAAATTTGTTCATCTAACATTTTGAGGGGATATATGGGGATACTTTTTGATATCCTGTAGCTTCTCCGTTCGGAAAAACGAAACGTACTAAATGGTCTGAAGACGAAAGACAAGCAATAACACTGGCTTTTGGGGGATATTTCAAGCTCAGAAAAGTTGCCTTCATTGATATGCAAAAATGTCATAAATATTTACAGAAGTCTCCGAAATAGAAAAGTGGCTAAGATTAAAGCCTAGATAGACAACCCATTCTTCTTTGGTTGTCTATCCAGGCTTTAACTTCCAACTTTTCACTCTTCTAAACCCTATATAAAACTTTTAATGCAGTGAGGCAACTAAAATTGTTTTTGTATTTCTTAGACTAATTTTATATTTACTAATTTCATAAAAATTTTTGCGGTTAAGTTTCAGCACATATTATTTTTATGAGAATAATCTGTAGAAAACAAATACATGTGTATTTTTCTCGAAAGAAAATGCTTAGTAAAACTAAATTTTTAATTTTGTAAGTATCCAAATAAATTTATATAGTTTTCCATTTGTGTATTATCGCTAAATTACTAAATAACTTTCCATTATATCCTTTTCTGGTCTAAGAACGCGTATACAAACTTAATTTTATCGTTTAACCAAAACTGTTCTTTACAGAATCTTATACATGAAACAACGTAGTGTACATCATTAGATACCTTAAAAAATGGTGGCGTTGTTTCCATTTGTTTCAAATCGACTGGTTAAAAATATGTTCGTTTTTGCAGTTATTGTCATAAAACGTATTCTTTATAAACAACACTTAGGTGTGCACTACCATATATTGTTCCTAAAGGTACACACAAAACACCAGCATGAATGCGAAAAAATGCTATTCATGAGTCATTCACACATTACACAACTCTCATTCATTCAATTCACCAACAATGAGAGGCAATGAGTGAGTTCTAAGGAGAGACATCTAACTTGTCGATTTCATACCAACCACAATTCGAGATCATCGCATTCGGTATGAATAAGACGAGTTCGAACTGTAAAATGAAACAACTTTTGCATTCACTCTGCATATTTACGTAGAATAAACAGGGTTATTCGACTTATTCGGGTTAACAATATATGCAGTCTATTGCATTGCCAACAAAACAATAAGTTCTTTGTGTAAATTAAATTTATGTTATTATTTTAGAAGCATTAGATTATATAAGATAACAATAATTTTAGACCAAACATATTTGTTTGTTATATAATTTTAAATCAGATGCTAATTCCTAAAATTCAAAATTAAACCTCCATACTGAAATATAAGAATTACAGGCAAAAACTCGGCTTAAATCATAAAAATATTGAATATCGGTGATACCATTACATGGAGGCAAAGATCGTAGAACCTATCAAGAACATCTAATACAACATTTTAAAAAGTTGTATTGGAAAATGTGGCTAAAATGTTCAAAATACCGAATATACTAGAATTGATCGATGAATACAATATTAAGCCACTGAAGAGAGAATCTGTACAGATTCCCACAATGACGAAGGATCTGTGATTGGTTTCTAAATTACGCCGTAATTAAAACCTTGATTTTTGGCGGTAACTGCCACAAAAACTCGGCTTAAAACATAAAAATATTGAATATCTGTGATACCATTACATGGAGGCTATAGGAAACATTTTAACTCTATAGACAATGTTCTGGCAAAGATCGTAGAACCTATCAAGAACATCTAATACAACATTTTAAAAAGTTGTATTGGAAAATGTGGCTAAAATGTTCAAAATACCGAATATACTAGAACATTGATCGATGAATACAATATTAAGCCACTAAAGAGAGAATTTGTACAGATTCCCACAATGACGAAGGATCTGTGATTTGGTTTCTAAATTACGCCGTAAATTAAGCCTTGATTTTTGGCGGCAACTGCAACAATTATTACACAGCAAAAATGACACCACAAGTAATCGAAATATACTTACGTGATGTTAACTTAAATAGCACAAAAGTCACTTGCATTTAAATAAAAAAATATTGTCAAGTTTATTGGTTTGGAATTTTGGATTTCGATCAAGACGATCCTTTATTTAGCAACTAACTTTTTAAGTGACGACACAACTTCGATCACCTTCTGTTTAGAGGTCAAAGTCTATCAAATCATCCTCATCGATGATATCGGTCTCTATTGGCGTGGATCAAAGGGGGGTCTGATTGCGGTTGTGAAAAGGTGTTTGGCTTGGACCTCGGAATGATCCCCCCTTTGCACGTGTGCAACATTGACGGCAGAAGCTAACACCTTCATTTGAATTGTGATTTCTTTTAAAATCTTTTTAGTTGTCGCTTCTTCTGATGACTCCTTAGGCTCTGCTTTTGGTCTTGTTATCCTTAGCGTCCTTCGGGGTAGCAATTCGGGTGAGTTATGCTGTTTAAATGATTTATTCATCCCTCTAATTATGGAAAATAATTCCATTCAGAATACCCAAAACATGGTCCTATTTTGTGGCTATACAGTACCATATTTAGATTTGCAAGTAATATTTGTTCTTATGCAATTTTAATTGTCATTACTGCGTGGATAGACTTCATCATCTTCTTCTGTGAAATTTCAATCACCATTATTGCAGAAATTATTAAGCTTGGATGTTGTAAGCAACTGTGGTGAGTGTTTTTTTTTTTTTTTTTTTTTTTGTATTTTGGGTATGTACGTGCCTTTATGAATAGTTGTTGTATTCGTTTTTTAATAGAATGGGCATCCAGAATCAGAGCCAATCGATTTGGTTGATCTAGCAACAACAACAACATTATTGGAGACTTTTATTCTTCTTCTTTGCGCACTTAAATTACCACCGAAAATCACTCAAACTATCAGCAGAACGACGGAGAGCCGGTTTCAGTCACCTACCAATTCAATTGCAAATTTGACGAATATACATGCGTATGCTTTCTGAAAGGGAGAATTTTTTTAATTTCCAGATTTTACCTGGAATGGACCTGCAAATTCTACGCCTGTATATGTAAATGGCAATGTTAGCATTGAACGTTCTAATGGCAATGCCGTCATTAATTGTGTTTTTAAGTTTTGTTTATGCTGTACGCATTTCAAACAATTATTGACGTATTTCTTTACCGTTCGTTTAAGTCTAGGTACATAAAATTGACTTCGTATAGTCGTCATCATAAGCTTTGTGCCACCATGTATTAAGACCTTATGTAAGAATCTTACGAAACGGATTCAAAGTTCGTAAGCTACTTTGTCGTGTCATTGTTTGTTTGGTTTCTAAGGCCATATATTCTTCTTTGTGGTGCAGTTTTTGTGTAAGACGAACCACTACTCTTTTAGCACTTTCAATTTCTTTTCTAGACAAGTCTTCGATAGTAAGTGTTTTTAAAATTTTTCGTGCAACATTAATGAATCTGTACATGCAGGCTATAACATGTATTGTTCGTTGATACGACGAGTAATTTCCGAAAAACGTTACGTTATTGTTGAGGTTTTCTTTGTGGTCAGTGCAGTGAACAAATATCTTTTTGGTCTCCGGTGGATTTACGGTCTCCGGGGGAGATTCTGTCCATTGTGATGGTGAGTTTAGAAGCCATTTTGGACCATTCCACCACAAAAAATTTGGGATAAACTGTACGAAATACATCCCCGAATTCCTAAGTCCGCGGGATTGTTTTCTGATGTAACATGTTTCCAAGTGGCTTCTGGAACATTTGCAATGATACTTGAAGTTCTATTTGCTGCATATGTGTTCCACGCCGAAGGATGCCTTTTTAGCCATGCTAACACTATTGTAGAATCTGACCATAAATTAACGGGAAAATTCAGCAACCTTTTATTTCTCAATTATATGTTTAATTAGAAAATATAGCAATTCTGCCCCACATATTTCTAACCTTGGAAGGCTTATTTTCTTTAAAGAAGCGACTTTGCTTTTTGCAACTAGCAGGAGTACCGATGTATTGATTTTACCTTCTGTTCGAATGTTCACTGCCGCACAGTGTGCCTTTTCGGAAGCATTACACAAACCGTGAAGTTGAATGTTATTGTTTGGACTGAATTGTACCCATCTGTGCAATTTAATGGACTCTATATTTTCGAATTGGTCTATGACTAATTTCCATTTCGTTCGAACTGATTCGGGAACTTTCCCATCCCAATCAGCCCCGTCCAGCCATAGATCTTGTAATAAAATCTTGTCTTGTACGATAATTGGGTTTAACCAACCAGCTGGATCAAATAATTTTGAAATATTTGAGAGGATCTTTCTCTTTGTGATATCTCCTACCACCGCAAGTGGTATCGTATCAAATGTATCGGTTAATGCATTCCAACGAATGCCTAATGTTCTCGTATCACTGCTATCTTCGATTTTTAAAAATTCTTTATTTAACAAATCTTGCTGTGATACGTCAACCAGAAGATCAGGGTGATTTGCAGTAATTTTCTTTACTGGAAATCCCGCTGATTTTAATCTATTTAATACTTCCTTTTGTGCCCGCAGGGCCGAATCAACTGTATGACCGCCTGCTAAAATGTCATCGACATATATTTCGTTTTTTACTATGTTTGTTGCGAGCGATTGCTCAATTTGCCATTCTGTGGTCACCTGCAATAACGTTCTTATTGCCAGATATGGCGCACAGTTGATACCAAAAGTTACAGTATTTATTTTATAATATTCAATAGGTCCATTTTCGTAGGTACGAAACAAAATTCTCTGATACGGACTATGGGATTCGTGTTAAAGCTCTGAATCGGGACGATTCTAAATATATGGCATCTGGATAGTTTTTTTAAAGGCAATTTTACTATATATCTTCGCAATATTCTTCTAATTCTCTCAGTATATGAGCCCGTTCGACTTCCTCTCGTTCCCAGAATTTTCTAAATAACGAACTAATGCTTTCGTCTTCTGAAAGCGGAGATATCTTTATACCATCCGTAAATGGAGTTTTGTGCAATCACATTGCCTAGAATATTATTCCGCATACCATTTAGTAATATAGATGGTAGTATGTCACCTCCTATCCTGGAGCTTCCAATTTTAAATCACTAACTTCGCGTATGTTCGCTGGTGGAAGTGATCTGGTCGGAAGTATGTTTGTAAGATTTCTTCCTATTATAACATCTGTTTCTAGTTCGAAATCCTGATTATCAGCGCAAAGAATAATTATGCAGAATTTTTTTGCATTGGTTACTACAGTACCACTCAAATCACTTATTTGAAAATCTGCTCGATGTGTTTTGATTCCCAAACGTTTTACTATTCTGTTAGTCAGAAACGATATATTTGACGCCGAATATAAAAGAGCCCGTAAGGTGAAACATTCTCCGGAATGTCTAATCTGCACCAACGCGGTTGGTAGCATGACATCAACGTGACTAATAGTGGCGAGAGTTTGAACATGTGAGGCTGAATCTGTATTTGAAGAACATGGCAACTCATTTGCTGAATCTTCGTTTATAAAATGCGTTTCTGTTCTATGATTTGCTTGAGAACGCGTAAAACTATTGACTTCACGCGCTACAAAATCAGCATTCGGTTGTTGCTGTGAAGTATTAGTTAAATGCAGCTTTGTGTGATATTTTTTCTTGCAATGCATACATCTGTGCATACTGACACACTCTTGACTGGTGTGTCCGTTGGTAAGGTAATTGCTGCATAAATGCTTTTCTCTAGCTACTTCGATGCGTTGATTTTCGGACATGCTATTGAATTTCGGACAATTTCTTTATAAACGATTTTTCCGCATAAGTTACATCTGTTCGATGTTTTAAAATTCGCTTGATGTTGCGCTCCATTGTCAAAACGTGAATATTGTGGAACGACTTGCACTTTGAGGCGATCAATTCGTTCTACAACTTGATGCCTATTAATTGGAAATTCCTCCATTTGAGACCATTTTGGCAACTCCGAACGAGATTCCAGAGATTGTTCTCACAGTGTCAGCGTTTCGACTGGGAGTTTACTCGAACATAAATAAATTAATATCGGATCCCACTCAGTCACACTAATATCGTGAGATCTTAAAATTGCTAGGGAATGGCTCATCGTTAGCTGTATTCTCTTTATGTCTTTGTTATTTTCAGATTTCGCTGGTACCATTTCAAAAATAAGTTTTAGTTGGTTGTCTACTAAATTTCGTTTATTTTCATATCTTTTCTTTAAAGCATCCCTTGCTAAATTAAAGTTTAGACCTGTTAGCGCAAATCTAACGACGGTCCTACCAGCTTCACCTTCAGTTTTGTTTTTAAAGGTATAAACATGTCCCTAAAAGTGGGTCATTCTTCGTAACTTCCATAGAAGTCTTTCGTATCACACAGTGGCACTTTAATGCTCACATCGGACAAATCAAATGTTGTAGTTGGTGGGTACATGGCCGAACTATGAAAGGGTCTTCTGGCTCTTACTGACTTTTCTCTTTTTTAGAAATTCCAACAGATTGCCTTTGGTTGTTTGATATTGTTCCCGAGCGGACTCCAACTGATTCTTTGCCCATATCTTGTAGTTTTTACCTACATCGTTATCATCTGCAAGATAAACGCTGTCAAAGGCACTACGAACGCTTTGCCAATCTTCATCTAAAGATTCTAGTTTTGTTTCTATCAACGAATCTGACATATCATTTTCCGGCATGTTCAGTATTTTGGCACATATCCATTTATTTAATGATTTGTATGTATTTATTTATATATTTTAATTTTTATGATTTATCTACTGATATTTTTATTATGTGTATTATTTTTATTACTATTTGCCTTTATTTAACTATCTCATTTTTTTCAGATTATTAATTTTGTTAAGAAATTGTTGGCTTTAATAGATTTTATACTCAACAAATGTTTATTTTTTAAAATTTGAGAATAAATATAGACATTTGTTTATTTATTTAATTTCAATTTAATTAATGCGTTTGTTTTAATTAATACTATTTTTTCAACTCTCCTATTTTTTATTATTTTATTTGTGTCAATGAAATGAATTTTATGACATGTAATGCGCTATCAAGTACGTGCTGTTACGATCTATTGCGATCAGTTACGTTTAATTACGGTTCGATTGCTTCCTATCGTTACGTCTGCACTAATCGAATTATTTATTATAATTTAAGAATAAGTACTTGGTACCTGACAAATGTTTTCACTATGATAAATAAAAAAAATATGTCTGTCCGCTAATATTGTTAATAAAATATTAAACAATATTGAATTGATTTCTTTTGTAATATGGGGTGAACTGAAATATATTTGTTAATTTAATACAATGGTGTTTTATTGCAAAGCAAATTCAATGGTTTTATTTTAAATTTCGCTCGAAGTCTGTGATGGATGGATGATTGGCCGTACATTTGATAAAACAAGAAGCAAGCGTCCATGTACAGATCCCCATAATGACGAAGTTTCTGTAATTTAGGTTCTAAATTACGCCGTAATTTGGAGCCTTGAAAATGGTTGTTTGCGGTAACTTCAACAACTAACACAGCAAAAATGACACCACAAGTATACGAAATATACTTGCGCGATGTTCACCCAAATAGCACAAAAGTCACTTGATTTTAAATAAAAGAAATAATATCCGTCGACAAGTTTATTGGTTTGGAATTTTGATTGTAGGTCAAGACCATCCTTTATTTAGCAACTAACTCTTCTAGTGACGACACAACTTCGATCACCTTCTGTTTAGAGGTCACGGTCTATCAAATCATCCTCATCGATGATATCGGTCTCCATTGGCGTGGATCGAAGGGGGTTTGATTGCGGTTGCGGAGAGGGGTTTGGCTTGGACCTCGACAGAATCCGTTACAAA